>NC_051064.1:64313906-64670573 GCF_004664715.2 Peromyscus leucopus
CCGCGCCATCTAGGCTTTCCCAGCCTCTAGAACCACGAGCCCAAAGAAATCTCTCTATAAATTATTCAGATTCAAGTATTCTGTCACAGCAACAGAAGACAGAGACAAAGAGGAAGAAAGGGGAAAGGTGACATTTCTTGACGGGACTGCTGGAGAACTGCATCATGGGAGGCAAAATTAGGAATGAAGAAAAGCAGTGTGTGTGTGTGTGTGTGTGTGTGTGTGTGTGTGTGTGTGCAGGCCTCTGTGACGTCTGCCTTAGAGCAGTGCTTGGGCATCTTGGCAGGATTCTGGGACCTTCGTCCAGCCACATCCCTCCCATGAAGATGATGTGCCTTGGGGACTCTGCCGTCCCCCACTGAACATGAAGCCCTTTAACTTCACATGTGACTCATGTTTGCAGAGGCATGGCTGGACAGCCTGTTTGTGCCGTGATGCAATGGACGTGTGTCCCATGGAAAAAATGAAAAAGTCATCCCAGCAGGGCGCCAGGGCGCAGTTGAGGAAATCCTGGGATGTGTCATCTGTGCAGTGCTAGAAGGTCACCAGAGCACTGGGCGGCCCAGCAGCAACTCTGTTCTTGAAATGTCACCAGGAGGTGGGGCGTCGTGTTCCGGGCACAGATCAAGTGTCTGGTGTCTCAGGGACGAAGCAGAGAGCCAAGCGAGCTGAGCCCTAAGGTGATGGCTTCGCCTGGAAATGTGTTCCCACAGAGCCCTGGGCATCACGGTTCTCCCACCACAGCGCTGAATCAGCTGTGTCAGGAAAGCATCATGCCTGACCCCAAGGTGACTGTGGCTATTTCTCTTTCATCCTCATCCAAAGTTCTGTTTCCTGCTCCACCCTTCAGCCATGTGAATTTCCAATGGGAGTTAGGAGTGCTCGGGGTGGGTAGGGCACCCTTCCAGCACCCTCTCCATGACTGTGTCCTGATGTAGCAGAGCCGTGACGTGACCAACAACCAGGACTTTGCTCTTGGGCAGCAGGAACAAAAAAGCAAAATATTTTAGCAAAAATATATTACGCGCTCTTGATTGTTTCCCCTCGAGATACAAGGCCTTTATTGTTAAACTGGCTGGATATCACATGCTACAAAATTCAGAAGACATCAAAATGTTCAGGGTGAAAGGTAAATGTACATCCCTCCTCCCACCGACTCATTCAGTTAGTTCCTCCTGGGGCTGTAATGACCTCTCTGGGTTCGGTTTTCGGCGTCTCCTACATACAACTCTCATATGTTAAGGTCCACTCCCCTTAGCAAACATCGGCATTGTGAGTACTGCCCTCATCACTCCCTGCTCTCTTGTCACGTGATTAGCTGCTACTGGCCTCAGGAGGGGGCGCCAAGGTCAAGGGCAGAGAGCCTGACATCTGGAAGGCACGCCCTCTCTCCCGCTGCTCTTCATTTGCCTTCTGCTCTTTTGTTTGGTGAGGCTGGGAACCTTAGAGCGTGGCTGGGACACCTGAGAAACCATTCTCTCTGGGTTCTGGAAAGGGATAGTACCCATTTCATTAGAGGTCATTGCTTAAAAATGCCAGCCGTAGCTCAGGATGACAGCTTCCTAAGTCTCCTAATTTCTCCTTGTCTGTCTGTTTCTAAAGCCTCAGTGCATTGGGTTTCCAGAGCAGGACCCCACAAGTCCTTCGACTTACATGTGTGTTTTCCCAAATAACAGCTAATTCATAGGGTCTATTGTGGTCTGGTTCTGTCAGTTCTAAGATGCAGGCCTGAGGGCCTGCACAGGGGTCCTGGGAGGTCCAAGCATCCTGAGAAAAAAGGTTGATGCTGTCTTTCCCTGTATGAACAGTCTGCATGTCTGGCTGGCCTCATCCGGGACAGCTGCTGCATGACTTTCAACCCCTGATTTGAATCTGTGCACACAAGTAGACAGGGCAGCCTTTACCTTGGGATGTGTTGGCAGGTGCTTGAGCTCCCACGCAGCCGGCTAGCTCTGGAGGGCTGAGCCCTGCCCAGTGCTGGTGGGGAAGGCTCCTTGTTCTCCGCCACTTTCCTCAAGGCCTCAGGCTTCCTTCCTGTACATCTGCTCCCTCAAGGGTATTAGAAGTGGCTGCTTCTGCTGTGGGAAGGTTTCTCAAACCCTGTGAATAACTCCCTCCTCTCCTTCAGGCCTTTTTTGGTTTTTCGAGACAGGGTTTCTCTGTGTAGCTTTGCGCCTTTCCTGGAACTCACTTGGTAGCCCAGGCTGGCCTTGAACTCACAGAGATCCGCCTGGCTCTGCCTCCCGAGTGCTGGGATTAAAGGCGTGCGCCACCACCGCCTGGCGTCTTTGTTAAACAACAAAGTTTCTTGGTTTTATATAAGATTGCTGTCTCCCATAGCCTGTGAGAGCCTTAAACTCACTATGCAGCTGAGGATGACCTTGGTGGGGTTTGTTTGTTTATTTTGTGGCGGTTTTTTGTCGTTGTTGTTATTGTTCATTTTGGGGTTTTTTTGTTGTTGTTGTTTTGTTTTTGAGACAGAGTCTCACTATGTATATTCCTGGTTGGCCTAGAACTCACTCTGTAGACCAGGATGAGCTCACACAGATTCACCTACTTTTGCCTTCTGAGTGTGGGGCTTAAAGGGACCTACTACTGTGCCAGGCGACCTTGACTTTTGAACCTCTGACCTCTGTTTTCAAGGGCTGGGATCACAGGCATGTGTCAGGTGTCACCCCGCCTAGCCTACTTTTTTGCAGTGCTGGGAACAGAGTCTCGTGCGCGCTAAGCAAGACCTCTGTCGGCCCGGCCACACCCCCAGGACCTGCTTAGTATTCCTCCTAACTCCCTGCATTCGAATTCATTGAGCGCCAGCTGTTTGTTTTGTCCACAGCTGCAGCTGTTACCCAAGCATGTAGAGTAGTGCCCGGCACACAGTAGGTGCCTAATAAATAGAATGCTCCAGGTTTGAGGGGTCCTGGACTGACCACTTCCTCCTCTCTCTTACTCTTGGGCCAGGAAACTGCTACCCACTGCCACCACAAGGGAAAGACCTGCTTGGTCCTCCATGAAAACAGTGTCTTCCTACTTTTTGTAATCTCCAAGTAACCCCTTTTCCTCTCTTTCCGGAATTTTTTTCTCTTGCCAGCTTTAACATTTGTTTCATCCGCACCCCCCCTCCCCAATAAAAAGAAACCAGGCTTGTTGTAAAATGAGAGCCTGTGACTCTAAGGACATTTCCATTCACGTACGATACCTTCTGTGGCTGCTTCTCTGCCCCAAAAGGTGATAGTAAGACCCAGCCACCATTCAGAGGTTTGTGCAACTCACTGAGTTGAAACACACGGAGCTGGCCGTGTTCAGTCATTCTGACCCACACAATGGCAACCTTCTACGGTTCAAGCCCGGCGATTTTAGTCTCCGAGGAGGCCATCCTATGCACAACACTTGCCGGCTTATTCTTTTTCACGAGCTCCATCAGTACCACTTACCCGTCCTCCTCTGTTCTGGAACCCCTCTTGAGCTCGCATTAACAGCACAAATAATTCATAAGCATTAGCAAGCCAGCGGGGATCCCTGCCACTCAATCACTGTCCAGATTTCCTGAGTCTTGATGGGAATGACTGATGGTCTGTGGTGATTTTTCCAGGAAACTCTTCCCACTGATTCCCCCAACCAATGGCTGCTTTGCAGTGTTGGGCACTGGATACTCGGCACACACGGTGTCTTGGGGCCGCTGCTCACCGTGCTTGCTGCTCACACCGCACTCCTCCTCTCACCAGCGGTGAACAACATTTAGCCTGCTGTGTATCTTCCTCTGCCATGAAATCATCCCCCCCCCTCCCCGGTTTGCTGTTTGGGGTTTTGGATTTCTGTGCCAGCACCATTAAGACAAAGAGCAAATGAACTTTTGGAGCTAAACTGTCGAAGGGCCGTTCCAGCAAACAGCAGCAGCACGGAGTCCTGAGGGGGGTCTGTGGACAGTGTGTCTCCACTAAGCTGTGACCCCGCCCCCCAAATGACTGTCCAGGGACACCATCTATCTACACGGATCTCTTGGGCCTGGCCTCATTCTCTGGGGCTCAGAACAGCCCTATTCACAACTGTGCCTCATTTGCTTTTAGAGCTGGCTAAATTCAACTGTGAAGATTACATGTCCACCCAAAAGCCCCATTCACATAAGATGGGGCATGCAGACGACTATAAGATCACCTGTCATTGAGGCTAATAACATCATGCCAATCCAGCTGCACCAGATTAAAAAGGCTGGACTTGAATATTTTGGCCCCAAGAACAAAACAGTAACAGGAGACCAGGACGTTAAAAGTAATCCACAGCCTACAGAATACATCAAACCAGGGCGGGCGGCGGGCGGGGTGGGAGGAGTGGGGGGGATGGGGAGGCACACAAAAGACAGACCGAAATGACAGTCTCCGCTACTCATCCATCAACGGCTATCTCCTTTACACAGGGTGACAGACCATAAAACCTGACACTCCACTATGAGGTCAATGGGCTTGCCTTCAAATCCTCCCCAGTGTGTCACCAATATGAACCACCACCACCCCTCACACACACACACACATACCCCCCTCACCCCCCACCCCCACCCCATCACCAGCTGTGAACCCACCCCAATTGTTTTCAGTGACACTGAGCTGAAAGCCAACAGCAAAACCTCCTATTATAAGGATTGAAGAAAGAATTCATGGAAAACATTGGCCACATTTGAACTTAATCACAGCAGTTAAGATATACACAAGACAAAAAATTAATCTTTCGTGTATTTATTTGGGGGAGGATTTTTGAGACAGGGTCTCTCTATAAAGCCCTGGCTGTCCTGGAACTCGCTCTGTAGACCAAGCTGGCCTAGAACTCACAGAGACCTGCCTGCCTCTGCCTCCAGTGCTGGGATTAAAGATGTGCACCACCATGCCTAGGTTTTTCATGTGTTTCCTATCACAAGCACAGATACAAGACTTTAATCAACTTTAAAAACCAAACAAGCATGGAAACAGGGCACACCACCACTCCTGGTTTCAAAACTTTATGGTTTGCACTTTTGGTGAGTGTGTCCACGCAGCGTTTCCACAATTTATTGTTTTCAGTATTCTCGTTCATCATTGTTTTCCTGTTGCAGCATACTTGTAAACACATTTGAAATTACAGTTTTATTTATTTCTATGTATGCATGTGCAAACACGCAGAGGTCAGAGGATAACTTACTTACAGGAGTCAGACTTCCACATCATGTAAGGCTTGGTGACTGACTGAACTCAGGTCACAAAGCTTGGCTGCAAGTGCCTTTACCACTGAACTGTATCAAGGACCCAGAGAGATCTAGTTGTGATCATTATTTCCATGAATGTATCGGAACACAACCACTACCCTCCCTCTGAGCATCTGCTTTGTTTCCAGTTGGAGAAAAGGATTCTTTTATTATGTTCCTGATTCTGTTATGAAATATTCATTGAAAAAAAAAATCTTACTGGGTGGTGGTGCTGCTTTAATCCCAGCACCTGGGAGGGGTTGATCTCTGAGTTCGAGGCCAGCCTGGGCTACAGAGCGAGTTCCAGAACAACCAAGGCTACACAGAGAAACCCTGTCTCAAAAAGCAAAACAAAAATAATCTTTAAGGCTTTAAGATTCACAGCTATTTTCTAGCTCAAATCCGAGAGCATTGCTTAAGCAATGATGAGCAGAGAAAAGGTAACAGTTTTACTTCAGCCGACTTCAACTGGACAGCTCTAAGAATTCCCGGATGCCTCACCTTAGTAGTCCGTGTTATGAGAGGATGACAGATAATTAAGATAGGCACTTCAGAAATAACTCTTGGGGCGGGGCTTCTAGTTCAGCAGCAGAGTTTCGTGCTTACTGTGCGCAAAGCCCTGGATTCAAGCCTCAGCAAGGGGGAAAATATTTAAAGTGGACTGAATAAATTCACGTTCTTTTTTTTTTTTTTTCAGTCCCCACACGCCCCCGGATCCAAGCGTAGGCATTTGCATTATTTAGGGCACAGAGAGCGCAAGGCTCTGGTAGCAGATCACACAGCAGCTGGTAGAGGACAGAGTGTGCCGTCAGCTGACTCTGAATTCCAGGTCTTCCCACCATGCTTGGGGGAGGAGGGTTACCCAGCACTGCCTGCCTGGAGGCAGAAAGCTAAGTATGGGATGGCCAGGTGGGACTCAGTGGGCAGCCTCACCAACCCCTCCAGGGGGCTTTTCCTTCCGGATTCTGGGCTCCCCAGGCTCCGAGCATGCCCAGTGCTTTCCAAGCCGGTCCGAATAGTGCTGCCACGGCGTCGTGGCTCCAGGTTTTGCTTACGATCCTAGGCGGGGCCAGGACAGTGCAGCCCCTGGAACTCCGGGCTCTGTCGGAATTCCCCGGACGCGGCGCTCCATCGGCGTCCCTAGCTGTGCGCTACCTTGGGACCCGGATCAGGATCTAAGCCAGGAAATCAGGCTCGGTCGAGGGCCCCATGGTGGCATGGGCACAAAAGGTTCTCGGGACATCTGGCACCCAGGTCCGACCATAGGGTCCTACCCATCTCTCCATCCTTTTGTTAACATCTTCATTCAACAAAACGTTCTTAGTTCGTGCCCAGTTGTTTGGAGGCTAGGTCTCTTGAGAGGCGGAGCTACCGAACTGACACTGAAGCTAGGGACTCCTTAAGGGGGGATCTAAGTCAAGAGAAACAGCCAGTAACCGACGCCATCTGCCCCTCTGCCCTCTTTCCCGTGTCATAGGCACAAAACGTGCGCTCCTTGTTTTGGGACTGGCTTTTCCGTCCTAGGAAAGCTTCCTCATTTAGTTGCATGACTGAATGGTATTTGTCACCTGATCCGGCTGTTCCACCAGCTCTCACCGGGCCACCCCCTAGCCTTCTTGCCCGGCTCTTTTTCCCTGTTCTTAAGAATTTATCACCTCACACACTGCGTTGCTTGCGGACCTGTTGTTTGTTGCGAGAGACTCCCTTCCAAACTCCCAGCAAGGGAACAGAATTTTTGTCTAAATATTAAGTGTGAAGAACGTAAGTAACTGTTAAATGGATAAGTGATACAAGCTTAGAAGGCGATAACGGACGTGGAGTGTGGACAAGAGGCCAGGTCTAGTTTAGAAAGGTAGCCAGAAAGGCCTCTCCTACGAAAGGTACCTGTGCGGTGAGAGGGCGCCGGGCAGCAGCAAAGCTGGGGAAAAGACGTCCCACCCCGAGGGAAAGGCAGTGCAAACGCCCCGAGGCGAGTCAAGTTCAGAGGGTTTGATGGAGAGGAAAGTGCACTCAGAGCGCAGGAAGGCAGGTGTGGGAGGAGGCGGAAGAGGCCGGCAGGAACGCCCGCCAGCTAGAGGCCCTGCAGGCCTCGGGACCAGCTAACCAGCTTAGCGTCCTAGGACCCGCCAAGGAGCGCTGCGCTGGAGTCAGCGCGACCCCCAACTCAGCCACGGAGCCCCGTGCAAGCTTGCTGTCATTTCAAAGATCCATTGAGCGCCAAGCCCTTGCCATTCCTAGGCATGCAATCCCGGAGAGCCAGGCACACAGTAGGTGGTCAATAAATGCTTAAGGTATGAATGGCGGCGTGCGTGAGCCGGGGTCGCGGAGGTCTGCGGGAGTTCGGCAGGTGGCCCGCGGGGGCGCGTGGCAGTGTCTCCCGAGCCTGCCCCGGGCCCGCCCCTGTCCCGGGTCCCCCCGCCCCGCGCGCGGGCCCGTCGCGGCCACAGCCGGGCCGGCGGGAGCCGCCCGCGGGCTGCACTGGGCATGCTCAGACGGCGGCCAGGTCGCGGCGCGAGCGAGCTTCCGCGCCGCCCGCCCGCGCGACCTACCTGGGCGCCCGGCGCCCCCGGATGCTGCAGGTATGGGCGGCTGAGACCTCCGCGGGGCGGGCTGGGGCGCAGGCTGAGGCGATCGGGGACACTCGGGGCGCCACCCACCCCCACCCCGCCCGGGGCGCGGCGGACACGCGGAGGACTAGCGGGAAGGCTGGCAGCCCCGGGTCTCCGCGCCACGTCGGGCATCCGGGGGGAGGGGGGGTGCAGGCCCGGATCACCTGGCGGGGCTGGGGCGGGGCTGGGGCGGGGGCGGCGCAGGACTGGGCGTTCAGGACTCGGCGGCGCGGGCGTGGGCGTGCGCTCCAGACTAGCTGAGCTCTGGGCCCCGCGCCGCTGTATCCGCAGCCCAGCCGAGGGGGCGCACGGCCGCGGCGATCCAGCCCTCCGCGGCCCCCCGAGGCTCGCACCCACCCGGCGGGGGGGGACGACACAGATTCGCTTCCCGAAAGATGGCATTTCCTGGGCCTGGCACGAACTCCAGCGCCAAACCAATCCGCCCGTTCCGCGGGCGACCGGGTGGCTTCTCTGTTAACTTGCGGTGGTACTGCTGTGTTGTGCGGAGAGAGAACGCTCCCCGGAAGCCCTCGCCCCCGGTTGCTGCCACCCAAACTTATTACGGAACTTGCGGGTTGCCTTTAAAAAATTCATGAGAAGTTAAGACAACTTGGCACCTGGGTGTTCCGTGAAGGTGCAGGGAGCTTCTGATTGGGAAATGAGAGACCCAGCTAGGTTCAAGTTGGGCTGAACCCTTGGCCAGCTGGTGACCTTGGACGAGTCGTTTAACCTCTCTGATCCTCCATTTCCTCCCTTGCATGCAGGCGGTAATAATGCCCACCTCGCCTGGTTGGTGGTGGATTAAGTAGGATAAATGATGTGGAGGTGTTTGGCTCCGTGCCCAGCACAGAGCAAGCGAGCAGTTGGCATGATGTGATTTTAATTCAGTTAGAGACCCTCGTGGCTCCCATTTCGTCAGGAAATTAGAATTAGGCAAGCATTTTCGGAGCCTGTGTTTGTGCCCAGGAGAATGTCTGCCGAGGCTTTGGAAAAGCAACCCAACAGAGCAGTGGTGAGCAGAGAGCCTCTTATTTAAAGGCAGTGTGGAGTTCAGAAACTCCAGAAGTTGACACTTGGGTCCCACTTACAGAAGAACTATTTTTTGCGAGATGATCCGTCTTGCAAGTGTGGAAGCCCATGAACTGGAAAGCCTGGTTGGGAAGCTGCCTACGCTGCAAAGCTCCCAGGCCCAACCTTAAGTACTTGGATGGGGGTCAGTCAGCTTTGCGCCTTCTTTGCGGTGGGTGCCCCTTGTGCATGATGGGGGGTGCAGAGCAGCCTCCCTGGTCTTTGCGCAGTTGGTTCTAGCAGCAGCCCCCTTCCTGTGCTAACCAGGAATGCCTCCATGTATTATTGTCTGGGTTGAAGTGATTCCCCCCCCCCCTTTAGTAGACTCATTCGTGATAACCTCTGCTTTCTGTCTAGCCTGGGTTATCTGAGAATTTCATCTGGGGCCTTTCATGATAATATCGAACCTTTGCAGTTAGAGTCGTCTGGTGTCTATGGATCGTCTCATTTCGGTTTTACAGTTCTCCTGCGGAGGTTGGTGTCACTCCCATTTTAGAGAGGAGGAAAATGAGGCTAAGGGCGGGCACCTGTACCGTCCTGAGCATGACTGGGATGGAGGAACCCAAGGCTTCTTGGTTCTAGGGGCAGGGCTTTTTCTTCCGGAGAAGACGGCCGTGTGTGGTGTGGGAAGACCTCACATAAGATGTCTCTCCTGGTGATTAAATCAAGATCTAGACTGTATTGGGAACTGGGAGCCTTGCTGAGGTTGACTAGTTGAAAATTAACATCGGTAAGCTATTCTCTGACAGGGAATAGGCCGTTCTAGTTAAATATTCTAGTATATGAGCACTCCCATAAATCCCCACATACAGTTAATGGAATCCCAATCTGTCGAGAATTAGAATAGAAGAAGTCGTGCCTAATACTCTGTATTGATCTGGGTTGTCTCTGGTGATGTATCTTCTCCTCGGAAGACTAGTGTATGCAAATGAGACATGAATGGCGGACTGGAGGTCAGGTTACTGAGGGCTTTGGGAAGAGCTGAGGCGTGCTTTTGAGCAGATGTTTCTGTTTGACCACAGCGGGGCTGTTGGTAGGGAAGCATGGTGAATAGGCCAAGGGACCCCCAGCCTGGAATCCAGATTGCATTTCCCTCCAGCTCAAACTAGATCCTAGTGTGGTCCTGGGCTCCCAGCTTACCTAGGAGCCAAATCTAAGATCTCAGGTTGAAGCCCTCATTTTACCTGATCGCATAGCAAAGGTATGATAGCTTTTAATATGCTTGCTGAAGTCTCAACTCCCTGCTGCTGAGACAAGGTTGTAGGCTAGTCATATCCCAGGAAGAAGTTTGAGTTCTAGGTTGGTGTTCGGTCTCAGTCCTAGGATGGTAACTGCTCTCTGTTTTCGTTGGCTGTGACTTGAAAGTTTAATTACAGTGTTGTGCCCCACTCCCCAAAACACACACACACACACACACACACACACACACACACACACATATGTGAGCTAGCAAAGATTGAGACCAGAAGCAAGAGGACTTATTGTGGCCTTCCGAGCTACATTCAGATCCGTGAACGCAAGAGGCACTGTTTTCTAGAATGTGTATAACCTGCTGGAGGGACCGGAAGACATGAACACCCTCTTTCCTTCCAGTTCCAAGGGACTGGCATGTTGGGAAAGGACTGGTGATTTGCGGTCCCCTCTCTTGACCATAATCGCAGGGCTTACCTTCCTGCCCCAGTGGGTCCGTTCCTGGAAAGCAAAGGCTGGCCCTCTTTCTCTCCGCAGGCTCTGGCAGGGCTGGAATGCTGATGGTATTCTGCATACCCTAGCCTGGCTGAGCTGGTGGGCGTAGGGGCCCACCCTCTTCTCCCTTTCCCCTATCCTGCAGCCGAGAACGGACTGGATCACGTGCATACTGCTCATGTCGGGGTCCAGTGACGTCAGCTCCGATTTTACAGAGGTCTCCTGTCTTTTGACTGAGGAGACCCAGGGAAGCTTATCATAGGCCCCTGGCTGAAATCGGATCTGCCCATGACTTCTGGGACCCAGAAGTCTTGGCATCTCTAGAGTTTCTGCTAGAGTCAGCACCTGCAGTCACCTCTACCTCCAAGTGATCTGTCACCCCACGGCCCTCATAGGTGCAGGTCCAACAGCAAATGAGGATTTTGTTGTTGTCGTCGTTAAGTCTATACTGTGTGTGTCAGGCCCTCATGCCGCCAGAGCTGGAAGCTGAACTGGGCGGCGAAAGTGTGCACAGTGGGCTTGTCTGTCTCCACCGGCCCACCTTTCTCATAAGGGACACGAGGGGTGGCAGCCAGACGTCCACGCTGTGTTCGGTTTTTCTCCTCGCTGGGACCTGACAAATGCAGCTTACGTGGGGACAGTTCATTTGGGCTCCCACAGCATAGTTTGTTATGGCAGGGAAGTCAGGCCGGCCAGAGCTTCCGCTCTCTGGTCACCCTGGATCCACCACAGTCGGAAAGCAGAGAGGGATGACCGACCCCCGATGCTTGGCCCACTTCCTCCTTTTTGTGTCCTCTGGGACCCTGGGTCACGGGATGGTGCCAGCCACAATGTGAGTGGTCTTCCCACTTTAATTAAACTGATCTAGACAATGCCTGGCAGTCAGGCTGGCCCCCCTGTGTGATTTGAGATCCTGTCAAGTTGAAGGTCATTATTAAGTGCCAGGGGTGGTTGCCAGGAAGTACACGGGGATGGGTAATAAGTTACTTGCGTTGCGCCTCCAAGGTAGTTCGCCTTCAGAGTAATTGGGGTGCTCCCTGGTTGCTGAGTAAAGCAGGCCTGGCCATGTGCAAGGCTAAGTGCTGATTTTTCTTTTTTCCCTCTGCATTGGAGTGCCTTGTACCAGAGATGCCTCTGGGTGTCTCTTATTCCAAATTAATATGGCCACCAGGTGCTGCTTGAGTGCCTAGGCCTCACTCGCCGCTCTCTAGCCATGTTGCCTCCCCAGGAAGGCCGCATGGCAGGGAGGTGAGGGCTGAGCCCATCTCCCCTCCAGGTGTCTGTCCCTCAGCAGGTGATGCTTTCAGTGGCGGAGCCATCTTGGTAGCCAACAGAAGTGCCTGCTGGGCAGCTACCAAACCGGAGATCACAGGGAGTCCTGATGGCCATGGGTTGTTCTCCCTGACGCCGGGGTCAGCAGGACTCTGCTGACAACATTTTCTGAACCAAAGACTGGGCTCTCTCCTGTGAAAAAGAATGTTGGAGCAGGCGCTCTGAAAGAGGCGGCCCAGGAGGTGTTTGGATATTGAGAGAGTGGAATTTTTGAGGCAATGTGATGGTTTATGTGGAAAGTTAGGACACAGCTTTGGAACTGGGATAGTTCTGGAAACTGCAAGCCCCTAATAAACTGTCAGTATACATGTGCTATTTTTTCCCCCTTGGTTTTTTGAGACAGGGTTTCTCTGTGTAGCTTTGCGCCTTTCCTGGATCTCCCTCTGTATACAGCCCAGGCTGGCTTCGAATTCACAGAGATCCACCTGCCTCTGCCTCCGGAGTGCTGGGATTAAAGGTGTGCACCACCACCGGCTGGCTGTATACACGTGCTTTAACCAACGTGCAAGTGATGGGTTTTCAGGGCTGCATCTCTGGTTCTGAAGCACGGGGTCCCCCTCTGCCTCTAAGACTTAGTACCTCCCATTTCACAGATGCATTGAACAAACGAGGCCGAGAGATGGCAGTGACTTCCCAGAAGGCCCCACAGCCGCATGGTGGGGACTGGAACCCGCATCCGTCCCCTAGAGTGAATATTCACCTGTAAAGCAAAAATCATCACAGAACTTGACTTCTCTTAAACAGGCTTTCTTAAACGAGCTAAGGAGCCACTGAAGTCTGAGACAGTGAGAGTGATTCCCTCCCGCCCCGCTTTGGGATGGGGCTCTTGCAGTCTCTGCTCAGTTGCTGGGTGCTGGGTGAAGGCCCACTCCCGAGTCAAGCCCCGGGTTCCCTTCCTCAGGACTCAGGTCCTGGAGGGCTTTGCTGGCTGCAGTGCTGTGTTTATGAGCTGAGATAGGCGTGGGCGTGGGGTGGAGCCCTGGCTTCTGTACCCTCCTCCTTTAGATGAGTCAGCTTTGAGGGCCAGACCAGCCAGCAGCAGCTCCCTGGCAGCCGTCCCCTGCCCACTCTGGGCACACAGCTTGACCCCTCTTACCCCCCCACCCCACCCCCGGCACCCCCTCCCTGTGTCTGGCTGGCAAATGAATGCATGTGGTTGTAGAACATTGCATTGTCTGGGGGCAGGAGAAACAGGCAGATGGTGCTTCTTCAAGAAGCAGCTGTCACCACCACCACGGTGGCCTCCACATGTCCTGTCACCCATCCAGTCTTTTCCCTGCAGCCAAAGGTCCCAGTGCTCCTCGAGGAAGGCCAGGTCCAGTCTCAGTTCTTCCCTCGGCCCCCATGCACCTACTCTGGCCTTGAGCTTGCAGCTCTGCCTCACTCAGTCCTGCAGCCTGGGACTGACAGGGCTGGCCAATGCCTTCCTTCCACCCGGGTCAGCTCGGCCCTGGGCTTTAGCTTGGAACGTTCAGTCCACCACAGCCTTGCCTTGACGGGCCTTTTCACACTGGTGATTCTGTGGTTATTTAGTGTAGTTTGTTTTAGTACCTGTGTCTCCCATGTGGGCTGGGAGCCCCGCTGCCAAGTCAGGCTAGATCTCAGTCCCTCCCTCTTTCTCACCCTCCCTCCCTCCTTCTCATCCGCCCTCCCTCCCCTCCCTGCCCTCCCTCCCTCCCTCTTTTCTCTGAGCTTTGGTTTTAACTTTATTCTGACCTAAGGGAAAGTTTCAGGAACACCACGAAGAACTCCCGTGTCCTCTCACCCACATCCCCCAGCCCCCATTACCACTTTATCCCATTTATCATAGCCTCCTGTGTGTATTCTTTTTCCTCAGACCATTTGAGGACCACTGATAGGCTCTTTCCCTAATATATGTATTTCCTGAAAGCAGTCACATCCTTTGACATAACCACAGTACACGTTTTATTTCACGTTTTAGTCAGCATACAAAAGTCACAGGTTCTTGACCTTCCCGTACACTTGCGTTTTGCTCGTATTAGCCCGACCACCCTCCCTTCGCCCCTCCCTTCTGCCGTAGTCCCTCTTCTGCTTTCGTGTTTTCATGTGTGTGCGCACATGTTCATGCTCGTGCGTGGGTGTGTGTGTGTGTGTAGAGAAAGATTTATATATGAGAAAAAGGGTATTTCATTGTATACATTTTCCTTTTTTGATTCTGAGATGGGGTCTTAATGGAGGCCCAGCTAATGTCAATCTTTTTTTTGTTTGTTTGTTTGTTTGTTCGTTTGTTGAGACAGGGTTTCTCTGTGTGTGGTTCTGGATGTACCGGAACTCCCTCTATAGACCAGGCTGGCCTCGAACTCACAGAGATCCGCCTGCCTCTGCCTCCCGAGTGCTGGGATTAAAGGCGTGCACCACACTGCCCCGCCAACTTCAATCTTTCTATGCAGTTGAGGATCTCAGGTGGGAGCCAGCACATGCAGTTTTTGTACGGTTAGAAGCCAGAGCTTTATGCTTGCTAGACAAGCGTACTACCAAGGGAGTCTCATCCCCATTCCTCTCCTCCGCCCCTATAACTCTTAGACTCACAAAACTAATAGTTACAGTACTGCTGCCTAGTCTGTAAAGCTTATTTTTTTGTCCCTTGCCTCGCTTGTGTCCTTTGTGGAGCAAGCAGAGTGTGGCATGCTCAGTGTGGAATGCTTGCCATCATGTCTCTGTTAGAGCCATTTCAAGTAGACCGGTTCGCCAGCTTGCCTGTGACCTTGGCATTTTTTGCTGTGCCCAGGTCAGTCACTTTGTCACAGGTCCTTCACCTTGGGCCTTTCCATTTGGACTCACTGTTGCATGCCTGAGTCAGGCACAGGGCATGGACAGTCCAGGGTTCTCAGTAAACACTTGATGAGTTTGGAGGGGAGTTACTCAGTGGTGGAAAGTGAAGCAAGTGTCCTGGCTTTCTGCATCCCTAACTCTTGCCTTGCTGAAGAATGATATTTGCTGTAATCTTATACATAGGTTTCAATACTGCTCTTTTTTATCATATCTTTACACCCCAAAAGGGTGGGATAGTTGATAGAAATTCCCAACATGCCCCCACGGCCGGGCATGCCCGGTGGGACACTTAGTCATTTCCGGGTCACTCGTCCTGCGTGACCCAGGATCCCGTGGCCATGTGGTTGTGTAAAGCGTGCGTAAAGCACACAGCACAACCATGTGATCTACGAGCATGCGTGGAATAGCCACGTGGGCCTGTGTGCACAGGCACAGCTCAGCCTTTATAAGCCAGCACCATGATTCCCCGGCCCCCTTCACACAGGTGTCTTTCCACAGGCCTGTGCTCATCTGTCCCTCTCTCCTCATCTTAATGAAACTCTTGTTAGTGGATTCTGTCGTGTTTCGTGACTTTTCCTCGCAGGGTAAGAGCGCCGATAAAAACCAACAATAGTGAGCCTACTGTTGGCCCAAGCATCCTCAGTAATGGGTTGGCAGGTATATTGGAGAGGCCAGAGGCATACTTGATGGGAAAGGAGATCACTCTGGAGGTTCCTCTGCCTCAAAAATAGCATCCTCCAACTGCACCTTTGACTTCTCTGAATTTGGGGCTCAAGCATATCATCCAAACAAGAACCTCTTGAGAGCGAAAGGGCGTGTTGTAAATAACTGCACCTGATGGGCAGACCTCGGCTGGGCCTGCTCTAGGTACATAAGTGTAATGTGTTCAGTTTAACCAATTGTGAGGTTGAGGTTGAGATCAGACCAGCCTAGTAAACCTCCCGGCATAGAAATCATCCATCTGCCGTCGGTGGTGGCGCACGCCTTTAATCCCAGCACTCGGGAGGCAGAGACAGGCGGATCTTTGTGAGTTCGAGGCCAGCCTGGTCTACAGAGTGAGATCCAGGGAAGGCACAAAGCTACACAGAGAAACCCTGTCTCAAAAAACAAAACAAAACAAAAAAAATCATCCGTCTGGATGAAGACAAAAACCCATCGATGTTCTTGGCATTGCCTCGGGGCTCTGTGTGTTCCCTGCTTGGGTCCTACACCTCTGTGGTCACTCTGTTCCTGGATGTGCCCTTCCCAAGCTCTTCCTGTCACGGCCTCTTTATAGCCCCCACTTTACTTTGCTCTTTTCTTGCCTGAAACCTCACTGCAAACTCAGACTGGATGGAGGAGCAGGGCAGGTGTATGATACAAGGCCTCCAGGAGAAGTGTGCCAGGCCTGCTGCCTCCCTCCCCCCTGCCCCTTCTGAGCAAATTCCAGTAGAATTCGAAGGGCAGATGTGTACGCAAGGCCTCCCGTCTCCCTCAAGGAGGGTTCCTTTCTCCAACCGCGCACAGTTCACATCCCCTTCAGCTTCAGTTCTGTGACCAGATAGATCCATTGGCAGAGGCGTGCAAGCAGTGGCATTGGGGACCTAGTCACCAGCGACTGGGTATTCGATGCCCAGTCGGTACAGACAGGTTTGAATGCAGAACAACCAGGCAGGAAGCCAGCCTAGAAAGGGCCTAGTGGCAGTGTGGTCCAGGGCCGTTTATCAGGAAGTCTGGGCTCCCAGTGTTACATGCACACAGGGCAGGGGCAGGCTCTGGAGCCCATGCAGTCAGGTCCGTTGTGTATTTGCACCCCCTAAGAGAACACTACCCAGAATTCCTGGGGTCAAAAGGACTGTCGGGCGGAAATGTGAAGTTCCACAGCTGTTTTCTGGAAAGCTGGCTAGGTGGTCTTCAAGAATCGTTTAGGGAAGCATGATTTGATCTCAAAATGAAAAAGTACAAAAAGAAGGCTGGGCCTGTGACTCAGTGCAGAATGATTGCCGGGCGTGTGCAAGGCCCTGTGTTCAACACCTTAGGACTACAGAAAACCGAAACAAAACTTCTATATATTAAAAAATAAAAATAATAATTAAAAAATGTCCTTTTCCCAAGCTCAGAGAGGCAAAAACATTTAGCTTTGAGTCTCCTTTTACAGGACAAAATGTCACAGTGTCAAAACTTAAGGGGACCTTCAGGCAACCTTACCTTGCTCCCTTCTCTTGTAGATGGAGGTCCTAATGGGATTTGGCTTTCTCAAGGGCATTCAGACACAAAGCAGAGCCTGGGACCCACACTCCGAGTTCCCAGCCCCCAGGTCTTGGGTGTGTTCTTAGGTCTGCTCTAACAGTGCATATCAGACAGGCTGTATAGTTTTATTATTTGTTAATAGCCTCTGGCATTTCTCTGACCACACAAATAAGTTTGCTGTTGCCTTTGGAGCAGTTAGACATTTCTTGTTCTTTTATATAGAAGCTGTTAGGCTGGTGGGATTTTTTTTTTTCCCATTTCCACATATATTTTTAAAGGCTATATAAACTTTCCATTGACTCTCTCTAGTCTGTGGTTGGGTTTCTCAGATTCAGAACATCGGAATCCCCTGGAGGACTTGTAAGACTCAGGCTGCTGGACCACATTCTCTGAGCTCTGTTGCTCTGACTCAGATCCTCGGTGGGCCAGAGCATCTTCATTGCTGCTGGCTCTCTGGACGCCACTGATCGTCCTTTGAGGAGCCGTGCTAAGGAGGAGATGGGTGAAGGTGATAGCGCAGACTGTGCAGGCCGCTGGCTCTCCCGTGTGGTCCTTCTTCGCTCAGATTGGTTCGCCCCCCCAGCCTTGACCTCTGCATTCTCCCCAAGACTCCCCCACTTCTCCAGGTCACCCCAGCACCTCTGCCTCTTGCCCTGTAAGGCAGGAGGCATTGGAAGGAACATCCTCACCTTCCCTGCTTGTCTTCATCTTTCTGCTCCCCTTGCTTTCTGTCTGTCCTTCAGTCTGAGAAGAATAAATGTGTCCGCTGTGGACTTTGGCCTTTTTTTAACAGATCACCACCTGAAGGAGAAAAGGCCTCTACCCACTTCCTGCCAGGTCTCTGCCCAGCTTCTGTCTACCACCCAGCATCTTTGGGTGGGGGCAGCCAGCAGAAACTGGGAAAGAGTGGTTCTCTTTCCACATTCCACAGACTTGCCATTCAATTCCAGTTCCGATTTGTTTCTTTGTTTATTTGTCTCTGTAATGAGGGAAAGGCCTCATTTAAAAAAAAAAAAAAAAAAAAAAAAAAACGGTGGTAAAATATAGTAGAGGTTAGGCTTTTCCATTTGGCCATTTTTAAGTGTCCAGGTTAGGGGCATTAAATGATTAAATGCATTTGCACTATTGTAGAGTGGTCACCGCTATCCACAGAACTCCACATCTCACCCTTGGGAGTAGACACCCATTAATGACAGCTTCCTGTGTACCTCTCTCTCAAGCTCCCACGACTGCTACCCCAGCTTCTGTCTACGAAGCTGACTGTTCTGAAATACTTCAGCTCTGTTCCTTACTCTCTGACTGATGTCACTTAGCGTACGTGAAATCAAGCCAGGCATGGTGACACACATCTTTAATCCCAGCACTTGGGCTGCAGAGGCAGGCGTATCTCTGTGAGTTCGAGGCCAGCCTGGTCTACAGAGCCTGCTCCAGGCCAGCTAATGCTGCAGATTGAGGTCTCAAAAACAAAACAAGAAAGTGAAATCAAGCTTCCTCCATTGTTGTAGTGTATGTCGGTATCTCCTTTACGATACTGAATACTGTTCTGTTGTGTGTTTTGTTTATTGACTATCCACGGATGGACAAGTGGGTCAGTTCTGCCTTTTGGCTGTTGCAATGCTTCTGGAAGCACGGGAGTGCAACACCATTCTGATTAACTTGCCTTCTCAGGTGCATAGTGAGGCATTTATATGGCAGCCACACCCTGCCGTTGCCGGACGGCCATGTTCTGTCTCTTGTTAAAACCAGGGCCTACTTCTCATATGTGAGCCCGTTTCCTCTGTGGGTGGCCATGTGGAAGGCACTCTATGGTAGAGCCTCTGCAATGCTGTTCTTCTCTACCCCAGCCTGCTTGGCTTCTCCCCCCAGCCCCCTGCCGTGGGTTCCTCTGTCCCCTTTTCTCCTTGTCCTGGAGGCCTTCCTGTGTCAGCAACCTAGTCCTTCGGTGCTCTCAGCTGTGAGCCTTTGGCTTGGCCAGCACTGGGCGTTTCTGGTCTTGGAGATGTCACTGCTGAGCATCTCCCCATGTGGGTCCCTGTTGCTGGGGGGCTTCTCTCCAGGTTCCCCAAGCCCCACAGTCCCACAATCCACTTATAAAATAACCACTCAGACGCTTATATCACTTATAAACTGTATGGCCGTGGCAGGCTTCTTGCTAACTGTTCTTTTATCTTAAATTAACCCATTTTTATAAATCTATACCTTGCCACGTGGCTGGTGGCTTACCAGAGTCTTTACATGCTCTTGTCCTGGCGGTGGCTGCAGTGTCTCCCTCCTCAGCCTTCCGCTTCCCAGAATTCTCCTCTCTCCTTGTCCCACCTACTTCCTGCCTGGCAACCTACTTCCTGCCTGGTCACTGGCCATCAGTGTTTTATTTATATAGAGCAATATCCACAGCAGGTCCTCAAGTCCTTCTCCAGCATGTCCAAAGCAGCTCACAACCTTCTTTCTTCAAAAATGTCCTGTTGCCCGGTGTGGTGACAGACACCTTTAGTTCCAGCGTTCCAGAGACAGAGGCAGGTGGATTGATGCTAGCTAGTTCAAAGCCAGCCTGGTCTATATAGTGAGTTCCAGGCCAGGAAGGGCTACATAGTGAAAGCATGTCTAAAAAAAAAAAGTCTGCCAGCGTCTAAGAACTTTGAAGTCACCTGTCTCTGGTCCTGACACCTGTCCTGGACAGATCTTTCTCCACCCCACCCCTTTCTCAAACCAGCTTTCCCCCAACACTTCCCCCCTTTTTTTTACCTTTGCTGACAGACAGTCCCCCCTTACTATTGTCCCCCAGAAAATGTTCCCCCCAAAAAGCATATGGGCCAGTCTCCTCCTCTACAGGCTGTGTGTGAGCTGGTGACATCTGTCCTTGCCTTCTGTGGTCTTTCCCCAGCACCTCAAACCGTGACTCCAAGCCAGGCTTCCCCAGCTTCCATGTCTTAATGGGCTTAGTTGAGTTCTACATTCTTTGTTTCCAGAAAGTTCCCAGAAGATGCTGAGATGTGGCCTGCTTACCACCAGCAGTTGGCACAGATGGACCCTAGGGCTCGCCTGTTTCATAAGGCGCTGCAGACCTATTTTCAGGCTATTAGTTTGCAAGAATTCTTGTGTGTGTGTGTGTGTGTGTGTGTGTGTGTGTGTGTGTGTGTGTGTTGTGCACGCATGTATGCTTGTGTAGGGCTTTGTGCATGTGTGTTTGAATATGCATGCATGTGGAGGCCTGAAGTTGATGTCAAGTGTCTTCTTCAATCACTGAACACTTTATTTCTTGAGATACGGTCTCACTGAGGTTACCACTTAGGGCTAGTCTGGTGTGATGATTTGAATGAAAATGGATCCCATAGGTTCATATATTTGAATGCGTGGTTCCCAGTTGGTGGGACTGTTTGGGAAGAATTAAGAGGTGCAGCTTTGTTAGAGAGGTGTGTCATTAGGGAAGATTTTGAGGCCCCCAAAGACTCCTATGATTTCCAGTGTTCTCTCTCGCTGTCTACCTGTAGCTGTGGATCAAGAT
Organism: Peromyscus leucopus; assembly: GCF_004664715.2. Taxonomy (NCBI): domain Eukaryota; kingdom Metazoa; phylum Chordata; class Mammalia; order Rodentia; family Cricetidae; genus Peromyscus; species Peromyscus leucopus. The sequence goes on from NC_051064.1 coordinate 64,334,335, forward strand.
GTGAACTCTTAGCTGTTACTTTGTTCCCGCATCATGGACTCCAGCCCTCTGAAATCATAAGCCAAATTAAATGCTTTCTTTTATAAGTGGCCCTGGTGTGGTATTTTATCACAGCAATAGAAGCCAGATGGTGCTGAGAATCCCTGTCTGTGCTTCCCGAGTGCTGGGGTTACAAGTGGCCGCTATGTCTGTGAACGTTTTGTATGGGTGTAGGGATCCAAACTCCAGTCCTCACACTCACAGGACAAAGGCGTTAACCTCTGAGCCACCCCCACCCCCCCAGCCCCTGCAAGGATCCTCAAGTTTTGTGTTGTAGTTCTAACCTTTCCATCTTATATAAAGTTGATCTTTCATGGCTGCAGTCAGGGAGGCAGATTCCTCGCCATGGGTGATACTAAATTCTCAAAGACGTTATTTTCTTAGCCACAGGCCTCAGGCGTGGAAGGTCTGTGGGTTGAGCCTCTTTGAAAGGGGCACCCTCTTACTCAGCTCTGCCCCCAGGGCCCGGCATGTCAGGGAGATGGGCTTCTAAGGCTATTGGTGGGAGGAGGGGGCAGGAGTGCCCCAGGGCCTCCTGGGAAGAGGCGAATGTAGGAACAAGATTCCAGGTGGGAAGAGTGCTTGGCAGGGGAGCTGTTCTGGGAAAGATGCTGCAATCATGCCAGAGAGAGAGAGAGCCTGACACTGGCTCCTTTGAGCTTCATTCTAATTGAGAAGCCAGCTGCAGGGAGCCAGATGTTCTGGCCGTTTCTGGAGTGGGGGTTCCGGAGGGCTGTGGATTGTGGGAGGTTGAGCAGGCAGCAGACGGGGCCCTGTACACCTGGGAGCTGGGGGGCGGGGAGTGTTAAGTTCCAGGTAGGGACCTTGGAGTTGTTGGTTGAGGAAATGAGGTGGATGGCAGAGAGAGGGGCTCCCCAAACTTCATTACCTTCCAGACCCCCTCCCTCCTGTCCTTGAAGGGTTTTGGCGTCTGGCCTCCTCCGCTTGCTGAACAACCCTCTCCTCTTCTAAGTCCAGCCAGGCGACTGTCCCCACTGAAATTCATATGTCTTTTCTCAGTGCCGAGCTGTCCCTTAGCAGAGTAGGCCGTGCTCAGTTGGGATGTTCAGAGTTGTGTGAGCATCAGTTGTGAGCCTGAGCAGGCAGACTCTACGCGCACCCTCTATGACCCCAGCTGAGCCCCTAACCGCTGTTTACTGTTCGGCACTTGAGGCATGACAGTGACACCCTGACTTCATGAGGTCACATGAGGGTCCCTGGCGGCACAGTGGTACACGCTGATTACTCCGACATTGCCGGTTGTCAGTGCCCGCTTGTTGTGTGGTATTTGTCTCTGGTTTGAGCCAGCAGCCTTACGGATGGAGAAGGCTGTAGTTGGTGCTTGCTGCCTGACCTGTGGAGGCTAGCCTTAGCTCCTTGCATAGACAGTGACAGCTCCCAAAGATGGCAGCTAGCCCCAGAGAGGAGGAAGCTGAAGATCCAGGGAGCTGGCATCGAGGTCATAGCAGAGCCTCCTCAGCTTTGCTGAGAATATGGCCTGCGTGGATTTGCCAGGCCTGGAGTGGGACTCAGAAGTCTTCATTTCCAAACTGTTGGTTAGAGATCACCCTTAGTGGTTTGGAACTTGCTTTATGGAAGTGGGAACTGTAGAGCATACAGTACTAAATGCTAGTATACTATGGATTTTCCTGACTGTCCATATCTAGGTTACTAACCTATAAATCAAGCACAGTAAGAGATTAAGAACTAAAAATAAAATAGAAACTGTAACAGTGCACATTGTAATAAAAGGATATTTAGCTAGGTATGCTGGCACACGCTTTTAATCCTAGGATTTGGGAGGCAGAGGCAAGTGGATCTCTGTGAATTCAAGGCCAGCCTGGGCTATGTAGTGAGACACTGTCTCAAAATAAATATGTAAGTTAAAAAATGTGTAAGGGTTAGGGAGTGGGTAGTTCAGTTGGTAGAGTGAGCTAGCGTGTCCAAAGCCCTGGATTGCGTTACTAAGAATCCAGCATAAACCAAGGATGGTGGCACACGCCTCTAATCCCAATGCTCCAAAGGGGGCAGCAGAGAGACCAGAAGTTCAAGGTCACCATCAGCTACATAGCCAGCTGGAGGCTAGCCTGGGCTACATGAGACCCTGTCTAAAAACAAAACTGAAGAGTTATATAAAACTTATGAATTGAAAGCTTAAAGTATATAACTTGGTAGCAGCCCTGGGGTGCTGGGTTCCTATGATCGCCTACCAAAGCATCCTACCAAAACAACCCTTGTGAATTGTTTACTTCTAGAACTTTCCGTTTTATGTTTTCAGAGCTCCTTAATTCTAGGTACCTGAAACTATAGAAAGCCATATTCATCCCTGCTGAACACTCATCCTTACACTCTGCTCCTTAGTGGGACAGGAGGACTTGGTTGGATCTGGGGTCTGGCAGGTTCATTGGAGTGAGATTGTAAGTGATAATGTGTCAGTTCAGTAAGAGCCCCAGAGAGCTTTTGAGATTGCATGGGGTGACTTGATTGTGGTGACATGCATTCCTCAGGGTCACCTCACAGTTCGGTCTCCCTTAGGTGTTGTTTTGGGTCCCACTGAACTGCGGTCATCTCCGGAGGACACCCCAGAAGCCAGTGGCACTCTCTTTCAGCACTCACCACACCAAAGGTGATTGATTATTCCTGTCTTTGATTAGCAGGGCCTGAGATAGCCCAGTACTCAGTTCCCTAAGCACCTGCCCTGTGGCATCTTTGGCAGAGGAGGGCCTCATTAATGCCTCAGGCATTGTAGAGCAGGACCCAAGCAGAGTTCAGAAGGGGAGATGTCTCTGTCCAGTGCTGAGATCAGCAGGCTACCTGAGAACCCAGGGCTGAGCCGGGGAGAAACTGGGGTATGGAGTCAGCAGGCCCTCCAGTGAAAGCACCAGGGATACCATATACTAGAGGTCTCCCAGGGGCCAGGGCCAGGCTGTGAGTTCCCTGAGCGGGTGGAGGGTCCACAGAAGGAATGGGAACTTAGGGGGCGAAGCCAGCAGTGTATGTGGGAGCCCAGAGCACATTTCTGCTGTTTAGAAGATAGGCCCTAGGCCTAGGATCAGGTCTTTTACGCATGGGCCTTAGGGTGCTGGGCTCAGCGGCTCTCCCCCAGGCTCTTGGAGCAGCATTTGGTATCAGCACCACCCAGGGAATGAGGGCAGAGCACTCCGGTTCCTAAGGAGGACTGGAATCTCTGCTAGGTTCCAGCATTTGCTGCAGGCATAGAGCCGGGATGCAGGAGGGGTTCTGGCTTCCCAGGAGGAGCCAGCTCTGGTGAGAGTGTCTGCAGGAGGTCTGGAACCCAGCTGAGCACTGCCTGCCCTGCAGGACTGTGGGGGCGGGACCTCGGGCCAGAGCCACCCCTGGAAGAGGAAGCCAGTCAGGCCGGTTGTAAAATGGAAGAAGGTGGGAGGTACCAGGCAAGGGTGAGAGGATTAAGGTCTTAATCCCTGGGCACCCATAAAGCCTCAGGTGACAGCATTTCTTTCAAAGTTCTACCTGCTCGATTTTCTTTAAATTCATCATAGCTCCTTATAGAAAATCACACCGTAGGAAATCACACCTGTAGCCCAGGATAGCTCTAAATTCCCTGTGTAGTCAAGGGTGACCTTGAACTCCTGACCCATGTGCCTCTAGCTCCTGAGGGCTGGGATTACAGGCAGGCACCCTAGCCACCACCACCACCACCATGCCTGGTTCATTTTGTGAAAATCTCATGGCTCCCTGGTAGCTATCTAAGTTTGGGGCCACACTTAAGTGGTCCCCAAAGTTGGCAGTTAGCCTTTTCATTTCTAATTTTCAGTGTGGTAGATGTGGCCGGGAGGAAGAATTTTGCAGCTACAACCTTTCCCACGCCGGAGCGTTTCCTGGCAGTAGGTTCCTGGGAATCATTTCCTGTAACCACCTTCTGGCTTCATTGCAATGTGTTAAGGCTGACAGCCCTGCTCTCACAGTGTGGGCACAAGCCTCGTGTGGGTGAGATGGCCACTTAGTCACTCACACATGCATCTCACAAACATCTATTACGGGTAGAGATTTCATCTCCTGTGGCTAAGTCAATTGCCACCAACATCTTGAGCTTAACTGACAGATGTAGGAATGTTGGATTCCGCGTCATGTTCTGCCCTCCTTGTCATGGTCACAACTCAGGGGTCCCAGACAGCCTGCAGGTCCAGAAGTAAGTGTGGGTGCCTGTGTGGCCACACCTGTGCATATGGAACTGTCTAGAACCTCTCCTGTTTGGTGGACTCTCATAGACTTGAGTATGATGTCCTCTCTTCCATCCAGTTACTCATGTGCTAAGGGAGAAAAGTCAAGTAGGGTTCTGGGCACAAGGAAAGACATAGAAGACCATATTGATGAGGTGAAATTTGAGCAGACACATGAGGGGAGGGAGAGAGAGACGGGTGACTGTAAAGAAGGGTGTCACAGGAGAGGCAACAGCAAGCACGAACCCCCGAGGTCTATAAGCTTGGTGCAGGCTGGGAACAGTCAGGGCAGCTGTGTCTAGGCAGAGTGAGCATGGTGAAGGTGGACAGAAGTGGCCACAGCCAGATCATGCAAAGCCCTTGGATAGCCAAGGGAGATCTGGAAGCTGGGGTTCCCACCCTCAGCCCTTGGAAGCAACTATGGCATGGATCTTTCTTGCAAATCTATGTGGGTGAACACCTGGGCCCAGACTATGTTTGCTCCTGGGTAAGGCCCTGGGAGTTGAAGCCTGTTTGGCTGCCCTTCAGTTCCTCATCCATGTGGTGAGGGCCCAAGACAGGAAGCTGGTAAGAAGATGCTGAGCTTCCCAAGGCTGGGACAACCCCCCATCTGTCATGACTTAGGGGTGTTTATTCGATATTGTGTCATTTTAGGCTAGCCAGTGGGTGGGTGTAAACACCATGGCTTGATATTTAGTCTTTAATCTGTTTAGTTGATCAGATTTAACTTCCTTGCCAGGAAGCAGCCGGCTAGCCCTCTGCCTGCTGTGGGTGGTCATGTAGCAGTCAGGAACGTGAGGTGGAGGAAAGGGGAACACATGCTCTGGGATGGTTTTTCTACTCACAGTGGCTTACCCACAGTGCACTATTGATTGCATACTGAGGACTGGAGCCTGGGCTGGTTGCCTGAGCCATGGGACTGATCTTCACAAGCCCAGATCAGCCTTCATGTGTTAACTCTACTTCATCCCCTATCTAAAAAAAATTAACTCAAAATATGTTTGATGACCTATGTATAAAAGCTAAGGCCCCAAACCTCTCAGAGAAAGCCATAGAGATCAATCTTTATTGTTTTGGATTTAGCAGTGGGTTCTTGGCATATGATACCAAAAGCCCAAACCACAAAGGAAAAACTAGTACATTGAGTTCCATCAAAACCAAAGCTTTGTGGCATCGCATGAATGATGGTAGCCTATAGACCAGGAGAAAGTGTTTTAGAACATAAGCCCATAAAAGTTTAATATTAGGAACGTATTCCTAAAATTAGGGCTAGAGAGATGGCTCAGTGGTCAAGAGCACATGCTGCTCTTCCAGGGGACCAGAGTTCTGTTCCCAGCACCCACATTATGTGAAGCTCATAACAGCTTAGACTACAGCTCCAGGGGCTTCCATACCCTCTTTGGTTTCTGTGGGCACTGCAATCATAAGCATAAACTTGTACACAGACACATATGTTTAAAAATAAATCCTTCAAAAGTGTCCTAAAATTCACCAGCTCTAATCTTGACAAGTTCATTGCAATAAAGGGCAGAGGACTCGAACAGACATTTCTCTTAAAGATGGATGGCCAGTAAGCATGCATGAAAGGGCACACTCACTGTTGTTAGTCATTATGGCTGGGAAAATCCAAGCCATGAAATACTTCTGTATACCTAGGAGAATGGTCACAACTAAAAGAAAGGAGAGGGGAGACCCCCAGGTGTTAGCAGGGATGTGGGGAGGTAGGAAACTCATTGCTGGTGAAGATGTGAAGTGAGTTAACCTCTGGAGGAAAGCTCACAAGGTCTTGTGTCTTGGTTAGGCTTATCATTGTAGCAGGAATCTTAAAAGGTCTTATTAATAAAAACAAACCCAGATCCAGGTATTGGGATGAATGCTGGAAGAAGCAGAACAAGCCACAGCTTCCTCACCTTGCTGGTTCCTCAGCTGATCCTGTTTCCTCAGACTGGAAGCCTCTGAGTTCTCATATCCAAATGAATCTCAGCTGAACTGCTCCTAGAAGCCTAAAAGCTTAACCAGCCAAATGCTGCTAGTTTCTGGTCTTCACACCTTATATATCTTTCTGCTTTGTGCCATCACTCCTGGATTAGTATACATGCTTGCTTATTTGAATATGATTCTGCTCTGTATCTAGATTAAGCGTGTTTAGTTATTTAGCTGCCTTGTGTTCTAACCCTGCAAGGAAACGTCACGAAACACGACAGAATCGCTATAAGAGTTATTAGAGAAAAGGATGAGGTGCAGGCTGTGGAGAGACGTGCGTGGAGAAGAGGAATGGAGCATGGCGCTCCACTTTAAAACCGCTGGCGTGCCAGTCACGTCACTACGCGTGTGTAGATCACATGTCAGTGCGCTTACGTGACCATGTAACTCACGGACCTGATCACGCAGACTTGGAACTAGCAGATATCCGGTGCCGTTCTGCTACGAGAGACGCCTGACGGAATGGCTAGCGAAGTGTCGCTGGTAAATGGACATGGAGCGTGTTGTACCTCAGCGTGTGCTACATGCTATCCTCTATGTTTAATATTGTGGCTGTTCTGTCTCTGACCCCAAATAAGTTTATTAGGGTGCACAATATTTCGGGGAACACAATACCACCACATATCATTGCTAGGATTAAACATCATGACCAAAAGCAAGTTGGGGAGGAAAGGGTTTATTTGGCTTACATTTCCCATCAGTGGAGGAAGCTGGGACAGGAACTCAAACAGATCGGGAACCTGGATGCAGGAGCGGATGCAGAGGCCATGGAGGGGTGCTGCTTACTGGCTTACTCATCGTGGCTTGCTCAACCTGCTTTATTATAGAATCTAGGACCACCAGCCTAGGGATGGCACCATCCACAATGGGCTGGGCCCTCCCCCATTAATTACTAATTAAGAAATGCCCTATAGGCTTGCCTACAGCCCAATCTTATGGTGGCATATTCTCAGTTGAGGTTCCCTCTTTTCTGATGACTCTAGTTTGTGTCAAGTTGACATAAAACTAGCCAGCACACTTTGAGAAAGGTAGATATGGAATTCCCATATGACCTGGCAATCTGCCCTTAGGCATCGAACAGAACACAAGCATCCAAACAAACGCTTCTATTGTTGTTTTGAGACAGGGTTTCTCTGTGTAGCCCTGGCTGTCCTGGAACTCACTCTGTAGAGCAGGTTAGCCTTAATCTCAGAGATCCACCTGCCTTTGCCTACCTAGTGCTGGGATTAAAGGCGTTGCACCACCATGCCCAGTTCCAAATTGATTCTTTCACACTGAAGTTGATCGCATCACTCGGCGAAACTGGCAGAAGGTGAAAACAACTTGAATGAATGAATGCCTGTGGGAAAAAGGCATTGAGCTCAAGAAACTGAATGTCAGATAGTCATGAAAAGGAAAAAAAGTTGTGACACACGCTAAAACAGAGAACTTAGAGAATATGCTGACGAGCAGTGAGGCGGACTCAGAAGGAGATGCTTCATGATTCTACTTCGTCCTGATTAGTTTGTTTGTTTTTGTTTTGTCAGCTTGACACAAGCTAAAGTCAAGCGGAAGAAGCTCCTGGGTTGAGAAAATGCCTCCATCCGATTGGCCTGTTAGCAAGTCAGTGGGGGCCTAGCTGCTTTGGGAGATACCGCCCCAGGGTGGGTGTTCCTGGGGTGTGTAAAAGTGGGCTGAGCAAGGCATGAAGAATAAGCCAGTAAGCAGGACATTCCTCCACGGTCTCTGCTGCATCCCACCTTGGCTCCTCTTGGATCGCCTGTAACCCATAACCTAATACACCCTTTCCTCCCCAGGTTAACTTTGGTCGTGGTGTTTTATCCCAGCAGTAAATAGAAAGCTAACTAGGACACACTTATATGAAAGAGCAGAAATAGGTAGAGCCTCAGAGGCAGAAGGTAGAGAGGTTGCTTGGAGTTGGGCAGAGGCCTATTGCTTAATGGGTACAGAGTTTCTGTTTGGAGTGTTGGAATTTTCTGGAAATAGACAGTAGCGATGGTTGCACAACGTTGTGTATGAATATAATTAATGTCACAGAATTGTGCTTAAAAGCAGTTGAAATAGCACTTCTAGACCCTACATAGTTTTAAGAGCATGATTAAAAATAAGGTCGATGTTAACACCCTGTGTCTGAGGAAAGCTTGGTTCTGTCAGGAGCCCCTGGGATGTACTGTGACATGAGGGTACCTCAGAGACACACAGGCTCACCTCAGGGGCTGAGCCCAGTTCCTGTCTCTGAGAGGCACTCAGGATGTCCCCCACCTCCCTGTGTCCATCTAGTTCCGTGTAAAGATTGCTCTGCCTGGTAAAAAAAAAACCACAGAAAACAGCAAACTTGGGTGATTTTCCCCAAATTGTCCTCAATAACCTGTGTCCTGCTGGTTTGTTTTTTTTTCTGCCTGAGCATTGGTGTGTAACCTCTTCTGGAAGCTCAGCCCGCTCAGCTTTCACAGTTTTACCCGAAAACACACCTCTTCTGAGCCCTGCAGCCATAAAATCAGTGCCTCTCTCCTGGTCGCCTGCCCCTTCTTTCTCCTCTGTGTTTCCCGTGTGTCCTTTTGAGATCCGAGCTCCACTAATGAAGAGTCGGTTGAAGGTCCAGCTGCGGTCCTGTGCACCCACTTGGTATACTGGTATACAGAAGACAGGAGGTCCGTGATGTGTTCGAAGCCAGCAGTCATGGGGACTGGCCTGATGGAAAACGCAGATGTTACGACTTCCTGAAGCCGATGAATACAGTTCCAGCAAACTCACACTGCAGATTGGCTTGTTGCTCTGCTCCCCAGAGCGTGTTCTTGGATATCACCTGTGTCTTCTCTCCTCCGGGGGCAGCTCTCACCCTATGCTCAGAGCCACCTTGCTTTGTCACATCCAGGTAGATTCCTCTGCCCCACCCCCCAGCGCCTCCCACTTGTGTTTTAGATTCTGAGGCTGCATTATAGCCTGTGTCCCTACCACACCCAGGGTGCCCCCTAGCTTATAGGTCCACAATGACTGTCTTTCTTAGCTCCTCCAGGAGTTCAGAATCCTTAGGTGTACCTGCAAATGTCAAAGCGTTAGCTCTGGCTGAGTTCTAGTTTGTGGAGTCCAGGCTGCTGTGAGGACCTCCCTAGTGTCGTAGACTAGGAGGAGCCCAAGGTCAAATCCAGGGTCTGGCCTCAGGCACTAGGTGGCTCACTCCTGCTACTAGGAAGCTAATAATTAACCCTGGGGTGGCTTCTGATCTGCTGGAAGGGCCTTGATTGGCACATGATACTTCCCAACCCACACCTTTTTACAAAACTGAGGGAATCAATTGCTGTGTTTCTCAATTCCGAAAGGGGCCGAAAGGGCCATGACCTTCACAGAAAAGGACTGTCCTTTGGAGGTTGTTTCTTTAAGTTTTCTGGGACACCTGTTAAAAGCTCTGTGTCACCTTACAGTAGAGGAACACAGGTAATAAACAGCCATATCATTACCCAGTTTCTAATGGTGCAGAGTTAATGGGGAGAAAGGCGGCTTTTCTGGACCATTTCCTTCATAACAGGAAATTCACCTCCATGTGAGCCTTGGGGAGTGCTTGTGAAGATTATCTCACCTGGCTAAGAATGGACCTGTAGTCAGTAAATTACAGAGGCTGAGTGATTAAGTGTGGGGCCCTGTCTTTCCTGCAGTGAATCACCTGTAATTCACCTCCCGCCCAGTGGCATGGGTCAGGAGACTTGGAGCTGGCAAGTGTGTGATGTTAGAACTGAGTGGGGCTCCATCTTCCTGGTGGAGTTGACTGGGCATGCTTCTCTGAGCTTAATCTACTGATCTGTACAGTGGATCAGTGGGAACAGAAGTCATGATGCCAGGAGAGACAATGAATGGAAAGGCACTTAGAAACCTCTGATGCCCGCCTCTTGTTCCCCCTACAGCAATCCCAGCTGGGGGCTAGCCCAGGGATGTGGGAACGAGGTGAGGGGGTGTTGACTATGGGCGTGGGAGGCCAGGTCCTCTGCTGTACCTCTGGGTTTTAAACACGCTGCTCCTAGGGAGTGTTTCCAGGGAGGCAGCTGAGACCTGGTAAGTTGGTTTGTCCAGGGTCAAAGTTCGTCTGCCCGTGGCAGAGCAGAGGCCTGCTGAGATACTCCCCCTAAAATGGGCTTTACTTAAGTCACCAAGCACTCTTGGCCTTCGACACATCTTGGGGCTCAGTCTAAATAAATAAATGCAACAATGCCAGCTATATAAATACACTTAGCAGTTTAAACATATGCTTTTATTAGTACTAGGGACAAGTATACATTTCTGCATTTGTGCATGTTTGGTTTCTAGAACACGGTGTTTTGAATGTTCACATACATTTCTTTCAATTAGTCCCCAAATACCGGCATTCCTCACACTAACGTTTTTTAAGTCTTTTAAAAAAGAGTTGTATTCGTCTTCTGCTCTCAGTTTATCAAGAAACAAACCCCCAGGAAGCTGAATAGGCATCATGAGAGTCCATCTTTATCTCTGTTTCTAGAGGCACTGGCTGCTGGCATGGTTACAGTGCCTAGTCCAAGCGAGCTGGCCTGTGGGATTGAAGCCTTCCAGGGCTTTAGGGCTGGAACGAGCCTCTCAGAGGCTCTTGCCTAGGAAAGCCATGAAAGAAAAGGTAGCTGAAGAAAAGCCTCCTCAGCTTGATAGTCACAAATGGAAGGATGGGAAGTGGGCTTGGGCGTGGGGGCAAGGATAAGGGTGGGGGCATTTTTCTGTGTTTCCGTGAGATAAAAGCATGGGGAAGGCTGCTCGATGCTAGTGAGTATTGGTTTTTTTTTTTTCTGGCCTGGCCGTCCCTGGCTTCAGACTTCTTGGCAGGGGTGGAGGCTGGCAGGACAGTCGCCTGTGAGATTCCAGCCTCTTGGCTGGGATGTACCATGATTAGCACATCTCAAACCTTTCAAAGTGACTTTAGCTGTTTTCTTTAGTGAAGGCTTCTGCTGCTTTTGGCTGTAAAGGGGTGGGGGCTGGAGCCCAAGACAGAAATATCAGAGGCTGACACCCAAGTGGGTGTGGCCACGGCCGAGGGCAAATATTAACACAGTATTTTTGTAGAGTTTATGCAACTTGATTCATGTTCCCGTAGAGTAAATTTATTCCATCCTGTTTTTTCCAGTCTGTCCCGAGCTGGGTGGAACTATCCACGGGCAAGATGGGGAGAGGTTGGTCGCTTAATTTTAGGTAGAAAGTGCTAAGCATTGAACACACGTCACTGTCAGTTTTTAAGCCTTACGTAATGCCCTGCTGTGTCTTCCTACTACTTCGCCCTCTAACTCATGATCTGATGGACCATTTAAAACTTCCAAGAACGAGGCATCCATTTAGAGTGACTTCTGTGGAAATCCATGCAAGGACAGAGAGTCTGAAAAGTGGCACGGTTGAGTATGGCTTTCTGTAAACAGAAATATACCCTGGGCACTTCAAAACAGAAGTCAGGATGGAGTTTTGGTCCCCAAAGCCTAACGCTCATTTATGGTACTCTCCAGTCGTAGCCTTCCACTTGATCCCCTCTAGTGATGGGCGTTGGTCAACTAAGAACCGCCCACATTCCAGAACCGGGTTCCCCGGAGCTCCCCCACCCTTCCAGTGGGTAGCTCAGTATCTCCCATGTGTATGCAGCCTCTTCCTTAAGCTTTTTCTTCTCTCTGTTTCCTTTTCTTTCTTTTGTTACTGTAAGTGTGCTGTGTGTGTGTGTGTGTGTGTGTGTGTGTGTGTGTGTGTACACGTACATGCACGCGCGCCCGTGTGCATGTGTGTGCCCGTGTGTGTGCCCGTGTGTGTGTGTGTGTGTGTGTGTGTGTGTGTGTGCCGTGTGTGCGCGGCGTGTGTTGTGGGCGCCGAGGGCCATAGCATGTTTGTGGACATCAGAGGATAAACATGGGTGTTGATACTTGCATTCTCCCATGTTTGAGATCAGAGTCTTCTGTATTTCACATCTGTGAACCATATTCCAGGTTAACTGGCCTGTAAATCTCTGGGGATTCTGTCTCTGCCTCCCATTTTGCAGAAGGAGCTCTGGGGGCACACACAGAAGGGCCCAGCTTTTACACAGCATTTGAACCCAGGTTCTCACACTTGCATGGCAAGTGGTTTACCCACTAGCCGTCTTCCAGGCCTTGAAATCTGTTTATTTCACCTCTTTAACCATTGGGTGAAAAAGAATCAGCCCAGCCAGACTGTGGTGGCGCAAGTCTTTAATCTGCACATGCAGAGGCAGGCCGAGTTTGAGGCCAGCCTGGTCTACAAAGTGAGTTCCAGGACTGTGGCATAGAGGAACCCTGTCTCCAAAGACAACAACAAAAGAAAGTCGATAATTTGCATACATATTCTCTGAAAGGCTCAAAACAGCCCGGGGAAGGAAGGAAATCTGTCTTTTTCTGGATAAGGAAAGTGAGTCTTAGAGAAAAAAAAAAAAAAGTAAGCAATTGCTGAGGTTCCACTAGGAAGTGATTAAGCTGGAGTTCACACCTTCCTACTGCCTTATGCTAAACCTCTCACCGTATCCTGATTCTTCCTTTTGTGTGAAAGCCTCTGAAAGACCCTGACCTAATCTTCCCTGAACTTTCACTAAGCTATCAGTTACCCTCAGGCTCCTCTCTTGTCCCGGAACTCCGAAAACCTCCCTGAGCTTCCCCTGCCGACCTTCCCTGCCAGTGGGGAGCCTTCCCCAGGCCTGGAAGCCTCCCGAGCTGGCCCCATCACCCATGTCACCCAGAAGGTCCCCAGCTCTGGAGCTTGTCCCCTGTCCCCCAGGGCTTCCTATCTTATGGAAGCCAGGCTCCCAGCACCTCTGCCTTCCCCACCCCCTTGCCACTTCCTGGCTTGGCCTGGGGCCGAGTAAATGAATTTTGAGTGAGTAAATGGTCCGGAACTCCTTTGCCAAAGTAGTAACCAAGGAAGCCAAGAGTAATTATAAACAAGATCTACAGGCCCTGGGGGTTGCGGGGGGGGGGGCACACAAAATATCCGAGTGTAAGCCTGGAATTTGGGGACTACTTGGAGGCTGTTGGGAGACACCCTGGCCCACACTTAAGTAAGTTCTAGAAGAGTCTTTCCATGGCTGTGACCTGGTCAGAACGGTTGGTCTCTGGATCTTGCTTTTGTCCTCTTTGTCCCAGCAGGCAGGTTGGTGGCAGAGAACAGGGCAAGTTCACCAGTGCCAGGGTTGGGTGAGTGCATGGGCAAGGCCCAGCACAGCCTACACCGCCGTGTGCCTCCCGGAAACAATCCTGAGAGGAGAGGTGGGTCCTGTGGACTGTGAGGGTGTGGTTTCAGCATGAGAAGGTCTTCCCAAACATCGAACCAATAAAAAAATCTCATTTCCGACAGCCTTTCCAACAAGTATTGTCAGCCGGGGAGAAGAGACCTGAGGGAGGCCTGGACTTTGCCCTGTGTGGTACCCCAGGATCTCATACCCTCCCAGAGTGGCCACCCTCTCCTGCTGGGCCTGATTTCCTCTTGCCCCAGGCTGACCTGTGTGAAGGTGGCTGAGGCCTCCAGGGCTGGGAACCTGTTTCCCTTTATACCACTATAAAGTTCACAGACATCCTCCCCAGCGCCGGCGGCTCCAGGAGCCTGTTTTTATCCTGCGCTTGGAGGAGCTTAAGCTGCTTTTCAACCTCCCAGTGTCCAGGCTAACTTTTTTGTTTTGTTAGTTTTGAAAGTGTCATGGTGTCCAGCCTATAAATAAAACCTATAAATAAGCCCTGGGCCCTGGAATGAGAAAACTGACATTTTGAAGTCGTCTGGGAAAGAGGGTGCTAATTCATTAATTCTGGATTTGAATGGAACTGACGGGACCAGTCATTCCAGCCCAGCTTTGGTAGTGGTGGTGGGGACTTCTTTGGGAGGTCCCCCCTCTCTGAACAAAAGGGTCCAGGGAACAAGTCGGGTGGTTGATTCTACAGTTGTATGGAGGGAGCATGTGGATTGGTGGTGCCAAGTTAGCTGAGTGTGGAGCTGTGTGAAAGTCAGGTGTAATTGCTGGCTCATCAGTGTGCTTCCCGTGACCCAAACCGTTAAGTACTTCTGTGAACGCATACCCAGTTTGTTGTTGTTGTTGCTTTTTAAGTTTTTGTTTTCACACCATTTGTAATTATCATATTGGTTAGCAGGCTTTAAGCTTTAAAAATACTATTTTAAGCCGGGCGTGGTGGCGCACGCCTTTAATCCCAGCACTTGGGAGGCAGAGGCAGGCGGATCTTTGTGAGTTCGAGGCCAGCCTGGGCTACCAAGTGAGCTCCAGGAAAGGCGCAAAGCTACACAGAGAAACCCTGTCTCCAAAAAACCAAAAAAAAAAAAAAAAATACTATTTTAAAAGTTAACTTTTTTGGTATATAAGCTTTAAGAGAAGTTGTTTACTGACTTTAACATTAATTTAGCAATAAAATTAATGTTATGAAAATGCCTTGTTTGTTTTTGTTTGGGGGGTTTGTTTGTTTTTTCCCTCAAGACAGGGTTTCTCTGTGTAACTTCTCTAGCTGGCCTGGAACTCGATCTGTAGATCAGGCTGGCCTTGAACTCAGAGATCCATCTGCTTCTGCCTCCCAAGTGCTAGGACTAAAGATGTGCTCTACTACACCTGGCAAAAATGCTTTTTTCAATAAAGAGACTTGTTTTCCTTACTTAGTAGGGGTGTGTGTGTGTGTGTGTGTGTGTGTGTGTGTGTGTGTGTACGTGTGTGTACATAGGTGGTGTGGGTATGTGTGCCTGTGGGTATGTGGGATGCTGGGAGCCTTCCTCAATCACTCTCCCCACCTTATTCTTTGAGGCAGAGGAAGACAGCTTCCTCTTGTGGTCTCCCATCTCTGCCTCCTGAGTGCGGGGGTTATCCACAGACTGCCATGCCTGCCTGCTGAGTGCGGGGGTGATCCACAGACTGCTGTGCCTGCCCAGCATATACATGGATGCTTGGGAACCAAATTCTCATCCTCATGCTTAGGTTGTAAGCAGTTTAGAAACAGAGCCATCTCCCCGCCCCTAGTTCAGTATTGACTGTGTACATTGAAAAACTAAAGTTAATAGTAAATCAGTATATTAACCTTTGCATTGTTAGGCTTTGCATTTAAGAAATTAAGAAAGCCAGAAAACTGAAAGGACAGTGGATAATATTGATCTGTTGACAAAAATCACAGCCATGAGAAAAAAAAAAAAAAAAAAGGTTAGATTCCATGTGCCACTCTATAATTTGGTTACCAGCACATAATTAAAATTAATCAAACAAAACCATGTTGATGGATGTGTTTTCCTACGGATGTGGGCATGTCACAAGCAAAAACTAAAACCACTGATTTTTAATTCACTTGGCTGAATTGAACTTCAAAACATTTGGCAAGCCTAATAAATCACGCTGAATGTCGGCACCTCTCTCTCTCTCTCTGCTCCTTTTTAGGAAAATGCGAGCAGTCTCTTGCACGCGCTTCTGAGAGGGATGCACTTTGTGTGGGTGTCCTGATCTTTATTCTCAGAGGCTACAGATGGATAAAAACTTGGGGTCAGGATGATGCCAGCTACTTTGAGGGAACAAGTCAAGACATCTGGTTACATAATAGCAGGTGACAGACAGAGCGCTTTTTGAACTTCCCTTCTTACTTGTTCTGACATCTGTGCTAATACCAGCACTGACATATAGACTGGCAGAATCTGCCACTTCATCAACATTGACTTAGGAAGCCTTCTCCCACCCTGAGGGACGGGACAGCTGCGAAGCTACGGACATGCTTTTTATGTAGCTCTGGGAAGTCACTAACACAGGCTTGGACACTGACCTAGCAGTCTGGCCCCCAAGACCCTGGTTATCGTTGGCACAGATGGGCAGAACGCAAAGAAATCCTGGAGATTATAGTGTGTGGCTCTCAGGTTGCCCCTATCATTGTCTTAGGGTGGAAGGTTATTAAAAGTATGTCTTCTCTGTGGCAGTAAAACAAGTCTTGGTTTCAGATTGCGTCCTGGGGCAGGAGGAAAGAAAGACTCAGAATAATTTGTAAAATTTTCATATGAGCTATAAGATAAATGCTTGTTTGATGTTTGTTTTCTTGAGTGCAGTAGCTTCACTGTGGTGATGAAATAAGTATCCTTGGTCTTTGGGAGATGCGTGCTAAAACCTTTAGAAGTAACATGATAATCTGACCTGTTGCATGTGCTTGAGAGCAAACCCTGCGTTCTGTACACATGTACGTGTGTGCACGTGCACGAGTGTGTGTGTGTGTGTGTGTGTGTGTCTCACATGCATGTGAGTGTAATCCACCTGCCTCTGCTTTAGGAATGCTGAGATTAAGGGATACACCATCACACCTGTTTTCTCTTATTTTTCTTAGTTGTGTGTTTGTATGTGTGTCTGTATACATGTGAGCACAGGTGCCCAAGGAGACCAGAGTTTAATGGTCTCCGCCAGCAAGCTCCATTTTATTTACTGATAGCTTCTCTCACTCAACTAGGAGCTTGTGGATTCTGCTAGTCCAGATAGCCAGCTTGCCCCGGGGATTTCCCGTGTCCTCCGTCTCCTGATTTTTATTTGGGTGCCTGGATCCAAACTCCCCAACTCCAGTCCTCACATTAGATGGCAGGTACCTTATCCACAGAATCATCTCCTCACCCCTGTAAAGTTTTGTTTGTAAGAAGAAATACCCACTTCCTTTAGAATTTAAGGGACACCTTAGCCTGGTCCCAAAACAAAGGGCTTGGAGGCAGTGGTGGGAGAACTGGTTTGTTTTCTTCTGAAAAATATAAAGCATGTGTCATGTGATTGCTAGGGGCCTGGTTGACACCCCTTCCTACACCCACTCCACCCCACCACCAGGACTAAATTAATACAAAATGCAGCCCAACTTCTGTGTGTTCCCAACAGAAAGAAAAGGCAATACTGATACTCTCTCAGCAGCCGACTAAGGCAGCTATGTTCCATCCATTAAATATTGAGAATTGCTGTTGATTTGGTGGGTCACTGCCTCACGTGGCTGATGGCACATTGTGTTATTTCCTGTGCTAGAAATCTCCCTCTCCAGCGCATCGGTCATCTGTTGATACTCAAAATTAGAAAAGAAAAAAAATGAGAGAGGAATAAAGCTTTCCTCAGCCCAGTAGGGAAGAAGGATTAGGAAAAAGAAGCTGAGTTGCAGAGAAATTCTTACACTCTCAGAGAGCGATTGCCAGGTGAACAAGAAGAGAACCAACCTGTGTCGCCCCTAAGTCGTAGGGCTGGAGGCGAGTGCTTTCTCCTGGTGGCCACTAGGTGGTGGTATTGGCAAGGTCAGCCTGAACGTACTTGCCTGGGTTGGTTCTAGGAGCAAGGCTCACCCATGCATAGTTCACTTACACAGAACACTCACACATTTCTTTATAAACCCCGACTGTTTTCTTTAAAAAGATCTGGGTGCAGTGCGGCACACCTAGTCCTGGCATCTGGCAGGTGGACATAGGAACATCAGGATTCTAAGGCTATCCTGCACCACGTAGCAGCTTCTAGGCCAGCCTAAGCTACATAAGACACTGTCTCAATTCAATTCAGTTAAGTTGAATCAATATTTACTTACTTGTTTATTTTTTTTCTGAAAGTCTCTTCCCCTTAAGCTTTTGATTTCCCTGCTTCCCCCTCTGCCTGAGGTTTTGGGATTTCCTGTGGGTGTGGCCTGGCTTATGCAGTACTGTAAATCAAACCCAGGGCCCCACGCATGTTACCTAAGCACTATACCAACTGAGGTACATCCTTAGGCCTTGAAACATGCATTCTCAGTTAAAGGTCTAATTTTCATCTCCCCCTTCCCCCCGCCCCCCGTGCACCTGGAGGTATCTAACATCTGTAGTAGTGACTAGCTTTGAACACCCAGTGAATTGATTTAAAAGGAGTAACATTATAGAAAAGACACATTTATATGTCTGTAAGCTATTTGACATCAAGACAGCCCTACAAAATCTGGACTCTGTAGTTAGCACCTGTGCACATCAGAAACTTAGCCTTGTATCCTGGCATGGTGGCACATACCTGTCATCCTAGCACTTGGGAGGTGGAGGCAGGAGGATCACACCCACCCTCAGTGATGTAGTAAATTGGAGGCCAGCCTTGGCTACATGAGACCCCATCTCAACAGTAATAAATAGGCAGTGCCTTTTATTGACTATCTGGTATGTGTCCCCTACGGGATGCTAGACACCTTATGTATTCCGTCTCGAACTTCGCAGTATTTACTGAGCCCCAGCTGTGTGCATCATGAGATCATGCTTTTTCTATAAATGTTTTCCGAATCTCATCTTTGATTAAGATCTGAATCACCGTAGAACCCACAAAGTGTTCCAGCTATCCCAAAGCTATAGCTCGTTGATTTGAAACACTGTGCAAATAGGCTTGGCTCCCGTGGTATCAATGGTATCACCTGCAGCTGTGATGGTCTGTGGTTACTGAGGCCAGTGTGTTCCTGTTTGGGTTTTGGCTTTGTTTAGAATTAAGAGGCTTATAAAGGAAGCCATAGAAACCCCGAGTTCCCCAATTGCTGCGGTACAGGAAACAGGGCAATTAGTCAGCATCTATTGTCCAACCAGATTGTTTAAGAAACAATTTCAAGACAATCTGGAACCACCTCCTGGCTTGATAATGTGTAGTTTAGCTTCGGGCAAGCTCTTATCAAGGTTCGCTGCTTTAGGGACAATCACAGGAAGAACATTCTGCAGTTTTCATAAAATACCTTTCAATGACACCATCCTTAGGCTCCAAGGCCTTCGGTGTGACAATCAGGGTGCAGGGAAAAGTCTCTCTGAGTATAATCTATGACCATGCTGGGGAACATCATCAACCATGGTTCAGTGTCCCAGGGACATCGATTTGAACCCTGCCTGTGGGTGGTTTGTGTTGCTCTCATTCCCAGGTTCCTCCTTGAAGCCCCTCTGCTGGTTTTATGTCCAGGGTCTGTGTGAGGATATCTGCTCTGCAGACCTGGCTGTGTTCTAAGGCCAGCCATGTGAAAAGCTGCTGTCTGAACCTCAACTCCAAGTCTGCCCTTTGAGGGGCTCCCAAAGGCCCAGGGCGCCAAATCCCCATGGGCGGTAGGACCAATGAAAGCATCACTTTCAAAAGTTGCCCCAGGAAGCGCTGAGGGGTACTGCCCATTAATACTATACTTCATAATGATGCTGCAGTATCTTCCGAAAAGTACAATTCACCTGAGATTCTTCAAACAAGGAGCAAGCAACAGAATTGACATTTCCAGTTGCATGTGGGATAAAGCATTCAGGAACGCATTTGTTGTCTTTTGGTAACTTTTTGTATTACTCAGAAAATGCATCCCTGATTCCAGTGACATTTGTATTGAAAAGGGCATGGTGGAGGTGGTGGGTGGGTGGGTGGAATCTTCTGTGATTGAGTGTGTGTGTGGTTTTTTTTTTTTTTGAACTGCCAGTCCCAGGAATTTTTTTTTAATTAATATTTGAGATTTCCTGTCCTAGCTAGCTAATTTTTTTTTTTTTTTTTTTTTAGACAGGGTTTCTCTGTGTAGCTTTGTACCTTTCCTGGAACTCACCCAGGCTGGCCATGAACTCACAGAGATTCCCCCTGCCTCTGCCTCCCAAGTGTATAGCATGAATCTTAAAAGTTCTTATTAATAAAATCAAAGCCAGGGCCAGTTATTGGGGTGAACACTGGAAGATCTGAGAGACAGAACAAGCCACAGCCACCTTGCCAATTCCTCAGCTGATCCTGTTCCTCAGACTGGAAGCTTCTGAGTCCCCATCCAGAATGAATCTCAGCTGAACTGTGCTGCTCAAAGCCTAAAAGCTTAACCAGCTCTAGTCCCTGGTTTTCACGCCTTATATACCTTTCTGCTTTCTACCATCACTTCCTGGGATTAAAGGCTCATTAAAGGCGTGAGTCACCATGCCGGCTGTTTCCAGTGTGGCTTTAAACTCACAGAGATCCAGATGGATCTCTGCCTCCCAAGTGATAGGATTAAAGGTGTGTGTGCCACCATTTTCTAGCCTCTATTTAGTGGCTGTTCTGTTCTCTGACCCCAGATAAGTTTATTAGGGTGCACAATATTTGGGGGAACACAATACCATCACACTAGTGCTGGGATTAAAGGCGTGTGCCACCACTGCCTGGCCTAGCTAGCTACTTGTAAAAACTAGAACCTTCTCCTAGAAGACCTTACATGTATTGACAGGGACTCAGTGCACTGCTCTTGCCTTCTTCCTGTAGCCATTCTGTGGTCCCTGCTGTCCCAGAGACTTGACTTTCAGTCTCTGGTCCTCTCTGCCCTCCTTTCCACGGTGGAGGAACACACGTCTGTCTTTTCTGCCGTGACGTTTAGTGCTGTCTTCCTGGGTGTCTATGCTTTGCTTCCTGAGAGCAGACAGACCCCGATGGCTAACTTGAGCATCACTTGGAAGACTGAGACGTTCAGACTGACACTCAGACCACACGCAGAGCTACTGCATCTTGGTCCAGTCGTGCTCTGTCTCCTCACCTTGCAGTGTGAGAAGCATTGCACTGAAGGGCATCTCCATTCCATCCACCCTCGCACCGTCTTTCTGTCTTGCCTGCTCTGCTCCAGTCAGCCTGAGTTTGCCTGTGGCACGCTAACATTGTTTTTCCCAGACTTTGATTGCTTGGCCTTCTGTTTTGTGCTCCCGTGCATTTATTTATTGGTTTACTCAAGTACTTAATGGGTCACCCTTTGGAGCTGGGTGTCACAGGTACAGTGAACAAAAACAGGCCTTATTCCTACCCCCCCTGGAGCTTGGTGTGTAGTGGAAAACACAGCTAGAAACACACACTGAGTTGTAAGGGTAGAATTACAGTGAGCACAATTGGGAGTCTATAACGCCCTATATGACTGGCTGGGAGACACTCGAAGGTGTCCCTGAAGGGGCGGGACTTGTTCTAGCACCAGGAGTGAGTACCACAATCTGAGTGAGGGGAAGCAGGAAGCAGGGAGGGGCAGTGTGCTCTTAAAAAGCTGCATCTGCATTTGCTCTTCCACTTAACCAGTTAATCACATTTTCTTCCTTCCATGCAGAATTAGGCTTCCTGTATCCTCTGTCGAGGTCCAGGCCCTCAGCACACCCACAGGGATGTTATGACTGTATGCTCAGTTGCAAATCTCGTCAGTCTTTTTATTCTACCAATTCCACTACTGAGCTGTTGGCAAAACCAGTTTGCTTACTCTTCCAAAACACAGTGGTGAGATTTGAAATTGCCCTCTGATGCCCTCACCTCCTCTTTCTCCTCCTTTTAGTTTTTTTTTTTTTTTGTTGTTGTTGTTGTTGTTGTTTTGTTTTGTTTGGTTTGGTTTTGGTTTTTGTTTGGTTTTGTTTTGTTTTTTTTATTGTTTTTTGTTTGTACATTTTGAGAAAAAGTCTCTATTCTAGTAGTTCTGGTTGCCCTGGAACTCACTTTGTGAATCAGGCTGACTTCAAACTCATAAAGATCCACCTGCCTTTGCCTCCCGAGTGCTGGGATTAAAGGTGTGCACCACCAAGTCCAGCCTGAGGCTTCCTTCTTAAAAGCATCTCAAGGGCCTGGGAAGTCACTCAGCTAGGAAACACTTGCCATACAAGTGTGAGGGCCAGAGTCCGGATCCCCTGCACTTATATGGAAAGCCAAGTGCAGCAGCGCACATCTGTAATCTCAGTAGTAGGGAGACAGACAGGAAGACGATGGGCTGCCGGGGAGCTGGCCTGGGCAAATCAGTGACCTCTGGCTTCAGTGAGAGACCTGTCTCTAATTAATTAATTAATTAAAAGATAGAATCAAGATAGGGGGTTGGTGTTGGTGAGAGAGCAGAGCAGGTAAAGGTGTCTGCCCTCAAGCCTGAGTTCAGTCCCGGGGGGATGACATGGTAGAAGGAGAGAACTGTCCTCTGCAAGTTGCCCTCTGGTCTCCACATGCTCACTGTGGCACATGCATGCACAGGTGTGCGCACAAGCGCGCACAAGCGCGCGCGCGCACGCATACATATGAACATACAGAAGCATTCTGGACACCAGAGATGGCCACTAGTTTGTCTTTGACCAGCACTGATTAATTTTGCCCATTTTTAACTGTCTATACATGGTATTGTGCTGTGGGTAAAATGTGTCTGGCTTCTTTTACTCAAGGTAACATTAAAGAGAAACCTGTGTTGCACTGAGCAGGAATTCATTCCTGCCTTTGCTGCATACAGGTGCATGGCCGAACACGCTACAATGTATCCATCGTACAGCTGACGGCAATTTAGGTCTCTTCCCATTTGTTATATTATAAAGAGTTTTGTTTATGGTTTTTTTTTGTGTGAATATGATGTAGTTTTGTTGTTATTTTCAATTAGGCACATACCTAGGAATGAGATTGCTGTGTCACGGACATGTGTGTGTCCATCTTGGTGGAGATATTTCCCAACAATTTCCCGAAGTAGTTGTGTTAATTTATGTTCTGTGCAGCAGCTAGCGAAAGCTGGAAAAGCTGGGCACCTTCCACAGTGTTGTCCGTCTTAACGCACAGTCCTGCAGTGGACACGTTGGGGGACTTTGTTTTGTGGCTTTACTTTGCATTTATTTGACAAGCAACTGTCTAAGTACTTCCTTTCATTTCTCCCTGCTTTTTTAAAAAAGAAAGGCTTTTCTTTGTATTTCTTAAATTACAGATATGCATGTGAGTATAGGTGTGTGCAGTTCCTTCAGAGGCCTGAAGAGGGCAGGGCAGTAGATCTGCTGGAGCTGGAGTTAACAAGCAATTGTAAGCTGCCTGATGCGGGTGCTGGGAAAAGAACTTTGGTCCTCTACCACAGCTGTCCCTGCTCCTAACTGCTTAGGTGTCTCTCCAGCTTCTCTCCATTTTCTACTGCATTGTTTTACTCTCTTGGAGCTAAAGGAATGCTTAAGTCTTTGTAGATTTGTTGCAGATTTACTCCACCACTGTGGGACTTTTTGGCCTTCTGAATAAATGTTCTCTTCTTAAGAAGTAGAAGAAGTTTTGGGGCTGGAGAGCTGAATCAGTGGTTTAGAGCACTTGTTGCTCTTGCTGAGGACCCAGGTTTGACTCCCAGCACCCACATGATGGCTCACAACCATAACTCCAGATCCAAAGGATCTAGTGCCCCCTTTTGACCTCTGAGGGCACCAAGCATGCATGTGGTGCACATGCGTATAGACATGCAAAATATTCATCAACGTAAAATAAATATTTTTTCAACTGTACTGATTTTTAAAAAATATTTTATTTATGTTTATTTTATGTATATGAGTGTTTTGCCTGCATGCCTATAAGTGCACCATGTGTATGCAGCACCTGTGGAGGCCAGGAGAGAGCACTGGATCCCCTGGGACTGGAGTTATAGACAGTTGTGAGCCGCTATGTGGGTGCTGGGAATCTAACTCGGGTCCTTTGGAAGAGCAGCCAGTGCTCCTAACTGCTGAGCCATCTTACCCGCCAGCCAAAATAAAATAAATCCTTTAAAATGTTTCTTTTACAAAGTAGAAGTTCTTAATTTTAATATAATTTATTAACCAGCGTTTTCATGTTTCATATCATATTTATTTCATGCTTAGTTTTATAAAACATACAAATGCCTAAGGTATGAATTACGCTCTGGAAAATGAAAAGGTACAGACCTTGGAGATAATAGGACAGACAAATAAATAAGCCGTGTATTTCCTTGACTAACATCATCAAGAACAGGTTTTGCCTAGCAGTGGTTCTCAACCTTCCTAATACAGTTCCTCATGTCATGGTGACCATGAGCTCAGCCATAAAATTATTTTCATTGCTACTTGATAACTGCAATTTTGCTACTGTTATGAATCCATAGTGTAAATATCCGTTTTCCCATGGTCTTAGGTGACCCTGTGAAGGGGTCACTTGACCCCCAGGTTGAGAACCACTGCCTCAGAAGTGGCCGGTGAAATGCAAAGATGGTTTGTTACCCTGTTCTCCTAGCCGCAGTTTCTGCAGCTGATGCTGTGAGGAGCCACGCTGACCCACGTGAGGAACTGTGTGGGACTTGATCGTTTGCATTTGAAAGCACTGACAGGTGTCTTATATTACAGGTTACTCAGCGGTCGTTATGACCTCCCGGTTACGTGCGTTGGGTGGAAGAATTAATAATATACGAACCTCCGAATTACCCAAAGAGAAAACTCGATCCGAGGTCATCTGCAGCATACGGTTTTTAGATGGCTTGGTACAGACCTTCAAAGTTAACGTAAGTTCTCCACTTTTTTTTTTTTTTTTTTTTCATAAATCCTCTTAAACAGTTTTAAGTTCTTGGCTTACAAAATGAAGAAGAGATTGACTGAAAAAATGAAAGCTTGAGCTTTCAGATCTCATATGGTGAGACTGGGCTGGGCATAGCCTTGCAACCTTTGCCCCATCTTACCTTCTCGATTCTTCTGAGGGAGGTGAATCTCTTGGTGTCTCCCAACACTGATGTGTCTGATGTCCCCACCCACTCCCTCTACGCAGAGCTGGCCCTTGGGTGACTACGCTCTGTACGTGCTGTGTCGAGCCCACGTGACTCTGCAATTTTAAAAATAGTAAGAATTACTAGGTTATAAGTCTCCTACTAAACAGTGAACCCCTTGAGGACAGGACGGGTGTCCTGGCACAGGACTGGGCACGCAGCTGTGCTCAGTGAGATGGTCAGCCTCATGGCTGGCAGGACTCCTAAAGGTCCTGGCTCGTGCTCGGAGCCCTTGATCCCGGGTCTTCACGTAAGCAGCTGTGAGAGGCAAGGACAGCAGCTGCTTCAGCTGGCTGCACACCCGGGCGCCACACACCACCTATGCCCAGGACGGACGTCTCTGTGTCTTTCAGGCTTGATAGCATCAAGTCCAGCCCCAACCACTTGTGCCCCGGTTTTTAAAGTGTGTGCGGAGAAAGGGGGTAGAGGAGACAGACTGGATATGGTGATAAATGCCTGGGATTCAGCCCTTGGGAGGTGGACTCTGGAGGAGCTGGTTTGAGGCCAGCCTGGGCTATATGACACCCTGTCTTAAAACAAACACACACAATGGGGGGGGGGGCATTGACCAGAAAAGGCCATAGCACTTAAACCTTAATGAAAATGTCAGACCCCTGCTGTGGCTGCAACCGCTCCACCATCCTGCCTTCTTCTCTTTTGACAGGGACTCACTATGGATCTCTCTCTCTCTCTGTCATCTTTACCATTACTGATCTTGGTGCAGGCAGAAGGCAATTTTCAGTTCTTCCAAACCAGGGCCGGGACAGCTGCCCCATGCCGTGGATATGAGAATGTCCTCAGCAGCACCCAGGCCTCAGGTGCCAGCAAACAGAAGCAGTGGTTAGTGGAGACCGGTTTCCCAGCCTTCCCTGCTCAGCTCTTCAGCTGTCTCTAAGGCCATGCGTTATTCCTCTGAGGATAGGACATGTTATTTCTTGTAGCCAGAAATCTCTAGAAAGAGAAGAGGGAGAGAGCTCAGTGAGTGAAGGTGCTTGCCGTCAAGCCGGGGACCCACACGGTGGAAGGCCTGTACATCTGCAGCGGCCTGAGCCCCAAGGGAAGAGAACCAGAGAAAAGTGAGGTCAGAGGTCCCAAGCAGGCTTGGGGATGGGAGGCCAGCTGGAACCTGGGCACACTGGCTTCTCCACTGGGCAATGTTGAGCACAGTGGATAGAGACCTGACGTGACCTGACTTAAGGGTCCCTCAGTCCCCAGCAGTCAGGGAGGGAGGGCACTGAGAGACTACAGTAGCAGTCCCTGAGATGGTCTTGTGGACTTGGCTGGAAGGAGGCCCTGGAAGATGGAGCCAATAGGACCTGCTGGCAGGGCTCTCTGATGTGTTCAGTTGCTCTGGTTTGTCCCCGCTCTTTTTCCTGAGATAAAGTCTCACTGTATATCTATCCCCTGATGGTCTGGTCAATATCTAGACCAGACTGGCCTCAAACTCACAGAGATCCACCTGCCTCTACCTGTCAGGTGCTGGATTAAAGGTGTGTGCCACCACACCTGGCTTTGATTCTATTTGAGTTCTTTTGGGAAGGAGGAGAATTGAGCTGAATTGATACCTGAATGTTTGGATTCTGTAGTCCAGAGGTGAGAGACTCAATCCAGCAAGAATGTGGGGCTTTGGTGTTGCACAGATGTGAGTCAGATGGCCAGATAGCTGCCGGGTGACCGTGTGGGAATGCCAGGCATGATGCCTCTCAGTGCCTGGTTCTCAGTGGCAAGGCAGATGTTGATGGCTACTTTGCAGAGTTGAAGCAAAGTGAATGTGGTATCATATCTTTGCAG
Source organism: Peromyscus leucopus (assembly GCF_004664715.2). NCBI lineage: Eukaryota > Metazoa > Chordata > Mammalia > Rodentia > Cricetidae > Peromyscus > Peromyscus leucopus. The sequence goes on from NC_051064.1 coordinate 64,360,778, forward strand.
ATGTTCAATAAATTACAGTTGCTAATGACATAGTAAATCAAAGTTACATCAATTATATCCCCAAAGCAGTAATTACAATAAGGTGAGAAGATAGCTCTGCTACATTAGGAGAATGTTTGCCAGGCTGGGGACATGGCTCAGTAGGTAAGGTGCTTGCTTGCAAGCATAAGGACTTCTGATCCCCAGCAAACACAGAGAAACTGGCTGCTGCTCCTCCGTGTGGCTGTCACCCTGCACTGGGATTGGGCGTGGGAGGTGGAGACAGGAGCACCCCTGTGGCTCCCTGCCCAGCCAGTCTGGCTGAAGCTGTAGGCTTAAGATTCAGTGAGAAATTCTGTCACAGAAAATGACGTGAGAATGATTGACGATATCCCAGCATCAACCTTTGACCTACGCACGCACGCACGCACGCGCGCGCGCACACACACACACATGCTTTGGTAACTTGGGGGAATGGGTGGCCTGTATTGTTTACACCCATGGAGACTTTGTGATGGATGCTGGCAGGCCCTGGAGCCTTCAGGATACAGGTGATGCCTTTTGGAAATAGGCAAGTGTCCTTCTCTCACACAACAGACCAAATCCCATGAAGTCACCCCGAAGACATTGCCGCAGGAATGTCCTCAAGTTACCTACCTCTCCCCACCTTGGTCATTGCGACCCACTTTCCACACATTACCTGCTTTCAGAAGCTCCCAGAGAGAGAGCCTCTTCTATACCTGTCTATTTCTGACTTGCATTGTCCTGAGTTAAATGGTTGGGTTCAAAGCATTCCCGGGAGATCGACCTCTTGAAATAGCATCTGAACTCTCCCAAAATGCTCCATGCTGGTTTTGTGTGCGTGTCTCATCCCACCCGCTGCCCCAAGCCATCTTTTGTGTGTGCCATCAGATTCAAACCGGGTGGGCCACTAGATAGATGGGGGGGTGACACTCCACTCTGTTGTCCCCCGGAACACAGAGGGGTTCCTTATCCCTGTCCCCAGGTGGACCCCACTGTTCATGCTGCCCTCTAAGGAATCTGTCTACCGTGTCTTGACTGGTTCAAAGCACTCGACAGCGTTTGACACTCCCTGTTAGTCACCACCTCTACAGCCGCGCAGGGAGAGAGGAGCTTCCTGTGGCTCTGTCCCAGTGCCCACGCCAGGCTGCCCCATAAACACTGGAGCAGGCCGCTGGTCCCACTCTGGAGTGAAGTGTGGCCGAATGTCCCCACCGGCTTCTCACTTCAGATGACCGAGAAGCAACAGGGCAGATAATCCCACAGGGGGACACAGGCCAAGTCACTTTGAGGGTATTTTGGATGGCATTCGAGTATTTTTAGCTGTTAGTGGAGAGTTTTCCTCCCTGCACACTCTCTGGGTTCCTCCAGGGGAAGGAGCTGCAGCTGGGCCCCAAGCAGCCAACAGGAGCTGACCCGGGATTAGCGTTTGCTGTGGGTAATCCGCAGCAGGTCATGGCGTGTTTGCTGCGTAATGTGTGAGTTTTCCAACTTAGAAGTCACTGGAGAACCTCAGCTAAGGATGGAAGCAACTTAGAAAGCTAAGTTAAGCTCACAGTGTCTCGTGTGTGTGTGTGTGCGTGTGTGCGTGTGTGTGCGTGCGTGCGTGTGTGTGTGTGTGTGTGTGTGCGTGTGCGCGTGCGTGCGTGCGTGTGCGTGCGTGCGTGCGTGCGTGCGTGTGTGTGTGTGTGTGTGTGTTCATGTATGTAGAGGCCAAAAGCCAGCCTGTGATGTTACTTCTCAGAAGCCGTCAGAGGCATTCATTGACCTGGAGTTTGATAAGTCAGCCAGGTTGGCTGACAGGTGGAGCCAGAGGCCAATATTGACTTCTTTCATTGCCCCCCACCTTATTTTTATTTTCTTAAACATTTTATCTGTCTTTCTATTTATTTGAGACAGGGTCTCACTATGTGGATAAGACTGGCTTCAAATTCGCTGCTGAGAACAGGGATTGAAAATGTGCACCCACTAAGGTTGTTTTTTTTTCTTTATGTGTCTCTATGTTAATAGTGCACATGCAATCAGAGGCCAGAAGAGGGCGTTAGGTCCTCTGTAGCTGGTGTTATAGGTGTTGTGTGTTGCTGGTTTTTCTTTTACTCTAGCCCCACGTTGGACACCAAAATGTTGTAGGTTGCTTTTTTATTCTTTACTCTTTTGGGAACCCACCACCCAGCTCCCAAATAAATTACATACATACATACACACACACACACAGAATCTTATTCTTACTTATAAATGCCTGACCTTAGCTTGGCTTGTTTCTTGCCAGCTTTCCTTAACTTTAAATTATCTGGTCTATCTTTTGCCTCTGGGCTTTTACCTTTTCTCTTACTTGTGTTTATCTTACTTTCACTCTTACCCCACAGCTGGCTGGGTGGCTGAGTGGCTGGTCTCTAATGTCCTCCTCTCCTTGTTCTCTTGCTCTTTCTTCTCTCTTTCCCAGATTTCTCCTCCTATTTATCCTCTCTGCCTGCCTGCCAGTTCTGTCTGTCCTCTCTCCTGCCTCGCTATTGGCTGTTCAGGTCTTTTAGATAGGCACAGTAACACAGCTTCACAGAGTTAATCAAATGCAACATAAAAGAATGCAACAAAGCCAGGTGGCAGTGGTGTACACCTTTAATCCCAGCACTTGGGAAGCAGAGCCAAGCAGATCTCTGTGAGTTCGAGGCCAGCCTATTCTACAGAGTAAGATCCAGGACAGGCATCAAAAACGACATAGAGAAACCGTGTCTTGAAAAACAAAACAAAAATGCAGCACATCTTTGCATCATTAAACAAATGTTCCACAGCATAAACAAATGTAATGCATCTTAAAATAATATTCTACGACAGTTGTGTGTGGTGATATTGTGTTCCCCAAAATATTGTGCACCCTAATAAACTTATCTGGGGTCAGAGAACAGAACAGCCACTAGATACAAAGGCTAGAAAATGGTGGCACACACACCTTTAATCCTAACCTTCTGGAGGCATGGATCTCTGTGAGTTCAAGGCCACACTGGAAATAGCCAGGCATGGTGACTCATGCCTTTAATCCCAGGAAGTGATGTCAGAAAGCAAAAAGGTATATAATGTGTGAAGACCCAGAAACTAGAAGTCTTTGGCTGGTTAAGCTTTTAGGCTTTTGAGCAGCAGTTCAGTTGAGAGGCATCCAGTCTGAGGAAACAGAATCAGCTGAGGAATTGGTGAGAACTTTTAAGATTCGTGTTACAGTTGTGAGGTGCCCAGCTTGCATGCTAGAAACAGAACTTCAGTCTTCTGCAAGTGTAGGAAGTACTCAACTACTCCAGCCCCCTGCCTCAGTCTTTTGAGACATGATCTCCCTGGGGAGTCGGACTCAGGTCCTCACTCTTGCAAGGAAAGTACTCTGTTGACTTATTTTTCTCCCCAGTCTCCTAAATTCAGTGTTGGAAATCATATTTATGTTGTTTGTCTTAACCCTACTTTGTATCCCTCTTCACCCTTGTAACCTGAAATGTATTAAGGCGTCTGTTACTCTGGGAAGTATATATTCAGAAACTCTGAAGATTTTAGTTTCCCTTTGCCTACAGTAAAACAAAACAAAACAAAACAAAAACAATGTTGCTTCTAGTTCTTAGTTCATTTCTCCACTTGATGTTTTCTGATCTAGAAACAAGATTTGGGCCAGTCGCTTCTGGATATGGCCTACGGCCACCTGGGCGTGACAGAGAAGGAGTACTTTGGCTTGCAACATGGCGATGACCCAGTGGACTCCCCTGTAAGTGTCCACACATAAGAAGTGCTGCTTGCCTGCTTGGGCTGGTCTCATAGCTTGTGTTTTCTCACTCAACAGAGATGGCTTGAGGCAAGCAAACCCCTCAGGAAGCAGCTGAAAGGTGGGTATGATCTCACTTGGGTTAGTCATGGGGTGTGTGGCCATCTGTCTCCTCGGGGGACCTAAGGGGGCGGGGCCAGGAGAGATCCTTCAGCTGTGCTTCAGAGCAGCCTTGAGGATCCCAGCTGTGCAGAAGGGTGAGGGGAGAGGAAGCAGGCAGCCCACAAGGGAGCCTTCACTTATTTGTATGAGGGAGCAAGTGATGAAGGATGGGGCTTCTCGGCCCAGTGTGAAAAAGAGAGACATAAAAGGGTGATGTCTTAGTTGCTAAAAGTGCTGGCTGTACAAGCTTAAGCAACCGAGTTCAGATCCCCAGCACCAATGTTTTAAAAAGCTGGGTACTGTGATGTATGCCTATAATCCCAGTGCTGGGAGGCTGAGACAGGGGGATTCCTGGACTTTGATGGCCAGACCCTCTAGCCAAATGATGAGCTCCAGGTTTAGTAAGAGACCTTGTCTCAAAAAATTAGATGGAGACCAGTGGAGGAAGGTACCTGATGTCAGCCTGTGGTTTCCACGTACATATGCAGACAGCTACACACGCGCGCGCATGCACACACACACACACACACATACACACACACACACACACACACACACACACACGAAGGGAGACAGACATAAACCCTCCTACTTTCCAACAGCACAGATGCTGGCTCATGCATCCTGAGGGGGCCCCTGTGTTACCCCCAGTGAGACAGTTACACCGGTCACGCCCAGCCTACCCTCTGGCCACCCCTTCTCAGCCCCTTCCCCCATGGCTCTCATTGGCCCTGACAGGTCCCTGCTGTCCCAGACTAACTTGGCCAGTCTACAGGACTTCCTCGGAACAGCCCTTCAGTCTCCTCCCTCTGTAGTGAATGCTTCTCCTCTTGACGCAGAGTCCATCCATTCATATCCTGCCATTCCTCAGGGTTCCGTGGCTATCTCCTGTTACCTGAAGGGAAGCGCTACCTCTCCCCTTCCCTCTCATTTCTTTGACTCTTCCTGTTACCTCACAGTGAGGTATTTTCAACTGCCTCTCGGGACTTCATTCTTACTGCATTCTTCTCTGTCCCCTTCACGATTCTTGACACACAGGAGATGGCCAATCACATGAGGCCTAGGTAGCTGTGGTCTGCCATTCTCTCTCTGACACACCCCGAGTGCTCAAACCAAGGCAAAGCACTGTGCTAAGCCTGGGAAATACAGTCCAAACTAGATCTGCTCTCATGGTCAAGTGTGGAAATCAAAGAGGAGTTCTATGATAGATAGTACTATGTATACTCACATGTGCATGTGCACACAAACTCACACACACATGATCTGAGTCCACAGAAGAACCAAGAAAGACAAAGAGACCACGCCTGAAACACCAAAGTAACCAATGATGGAAGGGGGAGACTGGAGATGTAAGAGACAGACAGTGAATGGAAAAACTTTGCTATAGAGTTAGCACCACCCACTGGTAGCTAGGTGTATATACAAAGGCACACCCACCCACCCTTAAAGAGTCTTTTAGCACCAGCCCAGAGGTGAGGAAGGAAGGAACTCAGGGATGATGGCAGAGGACGAGATGAGCAGAAGGATTAGCCAGCTGGGCAGATCACAGAAGGACTTGGATTTCAGAAAGCACTGAAGTGCTATGTGAGCCGGTAGACAGGACCTGGGCACATTTACCAAGTGCCAGAGACAGGGTGAAGTCATCAAAGTCGGGTCTCCCCATGTCTTGGCAACAGTCAGATCTTCTGTCAGACACGTGACTACTAGTTTTATTCCATAAGCAAACTGGCCCTCGGGGCTGATGCCTGAGTCATATCTGAGTGACTTGTGGGATGGCACTCAGGGTCACAGTGAGTGTCGTGATCTGCACTGAAATTGTAACACAGGCTCTGCATTGGAATGGTAAAAATATTTTTCCAGTTTAAAGAACATCAAGTCAGAACTTGATTCAGTGTTACAGAATGTTCTCTGGTCTAGTCAGGAGAGCCATTTACCTCCCTGTCTGTAAAACAGATACTACTGAGCCCACAGGTAGCCAGGGTGGTGTTTGATTTCTAGGTGCTACATGGAAATGTTGGAAGAGCATAAGTCAGGTTGCTGTGTAAATGCAAGCTGGTTTTAAGACTTTTATACATTCTTAATACGGACATCATTGTTTGAACAGGGCGCTACGGCAGACATACAGCCGGATGTAGGTGATACCACAGTGGGGCAGGCATTATATAAGTACTTTTGGTGTACATGGGGACTTCTGAACAGTGAACTTACGTGTTCCGGACTTGAAATCGGGGCTTTTACGATGGAAAGTGTTGGGGCTGAGTGAAAAATCCTCCCTTTATGGGAGAGTAGCAACTGTGTACAATGACTTTTTTTTTTATTAAGGGAAAACCTAATTTGTTTTTGAAAAATGTTATAGGAGGTTTCCCCTGTACCCTGCATTTTCGAGTAAGATATTTTATACCTGATCCCAACACACTGCAGCAGGAACAAACCAGGTAATAACCCTTTCTCTTGAAGTTCTCTATCTAGTATATACAAATCAGTAGCCACCAAAAATGTGCACTTTGTTTTCTAGCTGTGGACACATAACTTGATTTGGGTATGACCTCCCCAACTATCATGATCCAAGAAAAAATTGGGGGTAGAAAGATTGAAATTTAACCGGCAGGTTTATTTTCAGTTTGTGGCCCACATCTCTCGGCCCCAAGCTGGCATCATTCCCAGCATGTGGGCACCCTCTCTCTTCCCTCCTCCTATCTGGTAAACGCGGTGAATATTGAGGATGTTAAGTCAGTTCTTCTCATGCAGGCATGGAGTAGAGCAGTCACCCACGGGACACGTAGTATGGACTCTGAGGGGCTGGAGTGAAGGCCTTTGAGGATGACAAGGCTTAGCTGTAACCAGAACTTTCCATCAGGTCCCCTTCCTTTTGCAGGGGTGAGGAAGGAGAGCTGGGTTCTGGCTGGACCCAGCCTGTCCGCTGTGTGAATCAGCAGGTGCGGGAAGTTGGGGAGACAGATAAGGGAGAGGGTGGTGATAGGAGCTGTTTACCCCCCGGGGCTTGCAGGCTGTGCCGCTCTGGTTGGTCCTGGCAAAAGGGTTTTCTGGGTGGGGAAACTGGGAGTGCAGGATGGGGAGGGTACAGTAAGAAAACTGTTATTGGGCTGGAGAGACGGCTCAGGGGTTAAGAACACTGGCTGCCCCTCCAGAGGACCTGAGTTCGGTTCCCAGCAACCACATGGTGGCTCACAACCATCTATAATGAGATCCAGTTCCCTCTTCCGGCATGTAGGCGGAACACTATATACATAATCAATAAATAAATATTAAAAAAAAAAAGAAAAGGAAAGGAAACTGTTGTTGCCTTGGGATGGAGGACTGTGCCAGCCGCTTCCCCTGCCTTATGGCCAAGCTGCACCCCTCTGTTATGTGTCCCTTTGTTGTTCTTAAGCAGGGAAACTGTCTCCCTGGGAAGAAGCGAAGCTGTTCTGGATTATTGAATCCCATTTTATGGAGGAAAATCCCACCAGGAGATGATGCTCCATTAACTCAGACATAGACCGCTCCCTCGTTTTTTTCTTTCTTCTTTTTAAATGGCAAAGACACCATCATATTTTAGCTTTTAGTATATTTAAAGGCCGGTTGTTCGTCTATTACTGTTTTTCTCTCTGGTGTATGTGCTTCTTTCCTCCACAGAGGCAGGCCTTGGGACTGGACCGTGTTTATCGTTATGGTAAATGTGAAGTCTGTATAAGGGAGGCCTGGGTGGCTCCTTAGGAAACCACAGTGAAGTGCATGCTGCTTTGAATCATTTTGGCACACCATCATCACCACCACCACCACCATCATCACCACCACCACCACATACCACACTATCACCACCACCACACCATCATCACCACCACACTATCACCACCACCACCACACTACCACACCACCACCACCACCACCACACCATCACTATCCTCACCACCACCACACCACACCACACCATCACCACCACCACCACCACCACCACCACGACCATACCACACCACCACTACTACCACCACCACACCATCACCACCACACTACCACACTATCACCACCACAACACCATCACCATCCACCACACCACCACCACCACCACCACCCCCGCCAATACCACATAACTCTTTACTTTGGTGAACTAGGGACAGTGCTGAGACACTCAACCTAGCATGTCCTGTCATAAGCTAACTGACACAAAACTGTTTTAAACTGCCTTAGCAAGGTTTCCTCAGAACCAGGTGAAATAGCAGATTCTGGTTGAGGGATGCTTTACGATTACACGAAGAGCCAGACACAATGGTGCACACCTGTAATTGGGGAAGCAGAGGCAGGAGAATCCTTGGAGCACAGGACTTTAAGACCAGCCTAGGCATCACAGCAATACCCTATCTCAAAAACAAACAAACAAAAAACCTTGAAGAGTTACATGCATACACGTGCTATTTTTTTTTTAAGTGACCATTGTGGCTCACCAAATTGATTTTACTCAGTTAAAAAGTTCCAGCTCATGTATAGTGACCGTCACCGTCCAGCTTATCTCATTCCTGGGATGCTGGAGCCTCAGGTGTGTGACACCCTGTCTGCATGCACAAGCTCTGAGTAGAAGGGCCTGAGGGAGATGCTTCCAGGGTCAGCCTTACCTCATGGTCCCTTCCCGTGCCCTTCATGGACGGCCCTCAGCTTCTATACCCCACAGGAAAGAAGCCGAGGCCTTGTAGAGGGACAGCTAGGGAAATGTAGGGTAGAGAGAAGGCCTGTGGAGAAGTGAGGCCACCTTCAGGTGTTCAGAGCAGCTGCAGGGATGGGGACCAAGCGGGGCCACAGTGGGAGCAGATTTTAGCTGGAGATGAGTGATAGACTAGTTCTAGTCCTTACCTGAGTTACAGGTTAGTCACTCTTCAAAGTCACTGGTTCTGATCCCTCTCCCACTCCCACCCCCACCTTAAGGTGCACGGTGTACGGCCCACTCTAGCTGTTTCCTCCTGAGCAGTGGGGACGGGTGTCTCACTCAGCAGGAGCGAGGGCAGCGTCGTGTGCCTAGAGCCGGTGGGCAGCTGGGACTGTGTTATCTTATTCTTAGCACTGGGCTTAGATTCCTCCATCGATTGACACACTGGGTTGATTTTTATTCTTTAATTTATAGGAAAGGTTTTACCTATATTCCTGGCACATGCAGTCTTATGCTCTAGGTTCACAGCCTGTCCAAAGAGGAGTTTCCTTTTAAGGAAATTTGGCTCCCAAGAATCAAAGAAGGGCTGGGTGTGGGGTTACACGCCTTTAATTCCAGCACTTGGGAGGCAGAGGCAGGTGGATCTCTGTGAGTTTGAGAAGAGCCAGGGCTGTTATATAGAGAAATTCTGTCTTGAAAAACCAAACACAGACACCACCACCACCCACTCCCACCCCACCTCACCCCCCCCCGCCACCCTCCCCCCCCAAAAAAAAAATCAAAGAAGGAATATAGTGATGATGGCATTGGTGGTTTTGTTTCTTATCTAGGAAGGGAGACATGCCATTGTTCGTGTTTGTTTTTGTTTGTTTTTTTCTCTGAAGTTAAGGTCTATTCCATTTTAAATTCTGTTACTGTGATAAAGTACCCTAGGCAAAAAGCGGCACAGGGGAGAAAGGGTGTGTTTCCACTCACGGTTCCAGGTTACCGCCCATCGCCGCAGGAACGTGACAGGAGGAATGAGATAGCTGGTCGTCTCACGTCCACAGTCAAGAGCATGCATGCTTGCTTGCTTCTGTTCAGCTCAATTTCTTACACAGTTTAGGAACCCCTTCCTAGGGAATGTGCTGCCCACAATGGTCTGCATCTTCCCAAATTAATTCACTTAATTAAGGCCGTCCCCATAGACATGCCTACAGGCCAAGATGATGTGGACACTACCTCATGGAGACTTCCTTTGACAGTTAGCCATCACAGGATCTGGATGGAGTACACTCTCAAAGGGGGGGGGGGGTCAAACATTTCTAAAGTTAGACATGCCAGGTTTCTCCCATTGATAGCTTCCCTTTATTCTCGTGGACACTTACATGTCTGTTTATTGGGAGTCTCCACCACTGCTGTCACTGATAAATTTAGATCATTGTAAGCAGCATCCCACTTACTGACAATCTCTAATTACAATTTGAACCCCTTGGGGAACAGGATAAAGCCTCCCGAGTTTGAGGTACATTCCATGATTCTCACTTCTTTGCGTGTGATTCCGAGGGGTTGACTCGGGTTTGCTCTGAAAAGGACCAGGTGGCATTTGGTGAAGGATCTCTGAATGTCCATGGCCTCATTTACGTCCATCAGTGAAAGCCCAGGTTTTATCAGTGGATCAACTAGAACTCTGCCTCTCTCTTCTTTCTCTCAGTATCCTTCCAGGAAGAGAGAACACTTAATTCTGGTTGAATGTTAGCTTGGATAAACATAGAAACGGACTAGAAAGAACTGGTTATATTCTCCTAGGCAGAAAAGATGATCCCATTACTGAGTGGGCATGAATTAGCACAAGTATTTTATTACTTTCCTTATTGCTGTGACCAAATCCTTAAGTAGAAGAAGCTGCTTAAGGGAAGAGGGTTGTTTCGGCTCACAGTTCTGGATGATCAAGTCCGTCACGGTAGAAGGCATGGAGGTGGGAGTGTGAGGCAGCTGATCACATTGAGCCCACAGTCAGGAAGCGCAGATGGACACTAGTGTTCAGCTCACTTCCTCATTTTATTTACCTCAGTCCATGAGTTATTCATCAGATTATTCACCTGTTATTCATCGCCAGATTCAGGGTGGGTCTTCCATCTTCAGTTCAACCTTCTGGAGACGCCATCAGATACACCCAAAGGTGTGTTTCCATGGCAACTCTAAATCCAGTCAAGTTGACAGAAAGGTTAACCACTCACATGCCTGTGTGACTAATACCATCTATCAGTACCCAACATTCAACACAATACAGAGTGTCGATAATAGATCCTAAGCTTAAAAAATGACTTCTCTGCAGCACACAGAGATTGTTCTCACAGCATGTAGGTCCAGGTTAAAGGAAAGCCACCCATTTCCCCAGACTGGCAATTCTGACTGTAGACAGTTCATTGACATGTATAGTCTTTAGGTCTGTTTAATTTTGTGGTGTGATACTTTTTTATTTACAAGTTCTTTATCATAAAGCTTTAATGAGTTACAACAGAGATGGTGTTACATCCTCACGGGTTCACTGGGAGGCTGAAATGAGGAAGAAAGTCTCAGAGCACCAGGCGCCCAGCCCCAGGCTGCAGATAGGAGGTTGCAATACTGTTTGAAGCATCCAGGTCTCAAAACAGCCAGCTCCCTGACCTTTCTCAACCCCAAGGAATATGAGACTGGTTTGTTTCGATTGCCAGAGTGAGCTCTCTCCTGCCCCCAGCACTTCTGTGCTTGGCTGTATTAGCTTTCAAGAGGGTTCCCTTTTGTCATCTTTGGCCAGACCCTGGAATGTCAATCCTGCTTGAATCTGGGTTTTAAAAAAGAGTGGGGGACAGGCGCCAAGCGTCACATGTATGCCGCGTCCCTAAATATAAATGCCTCCACGGTACTTCCTGGCCCTGCCAGGGCTGTTGATGTTGGCCTCCCTTTTCCCTCTCTGCCACAGGGCAGAGATGCAGCCTGCCAGGCTGAGGGTCCTGGAACAGTTTGCCCCCAGAAGAGCGCTGGGCTTTCAAAGCTGACTCTGCAGCTTCCAGGTCCTGGCAACTAGGCTACCAATATTTTTGCTCCAGCACCCATAGTTCTTAGGGGACAGGAAAAAACCCAGCCGGATGTTGCACCCCAGCCAAGACGGAGGTGGGGAGTGGTATACAAAAGCCCATTCGGTGTTTAGAACAGTGGCCTGTGAGTGTGTGGGGGCAGCTTGTACAGAATGCTGTGGGGCCCCATGCCTAGTTAAGAAGGCCCATGCAGTAGGTGGGGCACCCTTGACTTCTACCCTATCCATCCCCTCAGCCCTCCTAGCACAGGGCACCTAGGCAGTTTTCAAGTAGGTAAAATGGTATTTGCATATATCCTGTTTTTCAAATGTTCGTTTTTGTTGTTGTTGCTCGCTTATTGCATTTTGAACATTCGTTAATGACCGCCCGTTGTTTCCTAGGCATTTGTATTTCTTACAATTGAAGATGGATGTTTGTGAAGGAAGGTAATGAGAATTTTGTGTTCTTCTTTTCCTGTCAGACTAGCCAGATTCCTGGTTTTAATCTAATGAGCACTCATTCCTGGCAACAGTATTCAATTTAAACAAAGCCTGTGTGTTGGGCTGTTTTCAACTCCATCTTGGCTTACAACGATCGAGAAACTTTGTTCCATACTGCGATTTTATTGCAAAAGATACAGCGGTCTTTCTGGTGAAGACTTGGGGATTTTTAAAAGGAAAGGAAATTAAAATAGGCCTCAGTTCAGGTGGCAGAAAGGTGTAAGTTAGAGGCTCTTCTGAGCCCATGTACTTATGGGTGATTCATCTTCTCTCTGGAAGGGATTGTGTTCAGATGTGAGCATCTGCTTGTGAGTCAGGACTCTGGGTGTATCCAGGCCATCCCAGTGCTTGGGAGGCAGCTAAGAGAGGCTAGAAAGGGAATTAAAATCCCAAGCCCACGGAACCCCATCTTCCAAATCCTTTTCTTTCTTTTAAAAAATATTTTTTATTTATTATTAGAGATAGAATGAACTGTGCGTGTGTGTGTGTGTGTGTGTGTGTGCATGTGTGTGTGTGTGTGTGTGTGTGTGTGCTTGTGCATTCATATGCCTTCGTGTGCATGTGTGTACCATAGGACTCACATGGAGTTGGTTCTTTCTTTCCACCCCTACTTGGGTTCAAAGGAACTTGGGTCACCAGGCAAGCCCAAGCATATGCAGCAAGCGCCCTTACCCACTGTGCCCTCTCACCTGCCAGCCCCTAGCATTTTCTTGCCTTATGAAAAAATCCACAGCAAGAAAAGAGCCCCATCTACTTCCATTCTCCTCACCCCCACTTCTTCCTGTGACGTCAGTTCTACTGCAGGGGGCCATCAGAGGCCATGGGCCTGCTGCACCCCAAGGAGGTTGGCAGTTGTGACTGGTGACATGAGACAGGAGCCCATGAAGCAAGTCAGACCATCTGGGCAGCTGGGATCACAGTTGGCCTAGAATTTCAGGAGCCCTGCTGCTACTGTGGCCTAGAAAAGTCTCTGTGGGTTGCTGGGGGTGAAGCCAAATTTAGGGTTGGTGGAGAAAATAAAAATTGGATTTCCCTGGACAGCAAGAAAGCCCTCCCATCCCCCATTCCAGCTGGAAGCCATATGTGGTTGACTTTGGAGGAAAACAGAGAGAGGGCTTTTCATACCCAGTGGAGGCGTGTACCTCACATCCACCAGACGGAAGAGAGCGGCTGCAGGGTCTTAGAGCAGACAGCGGGCTGTGGTCAGAGACACGTCCGCAGAGATGGTGTCTGTGTGTGCAAGGAGAGAGGAAAGAGACCAGGGCTTCCCTCGTTACCGTCCTGCAGGCCAGAGTCTGGATCCTCCTTGAGGGGCTAGCAGAACTGTTGACTCGTGACCACAGAGTACAGGATCTTCATGAATTCTATATATCCTTTCCCAAAGCACATCCCTTCTCCAGCACAAGCTGTAGACCGGTGCTGGGCACTCACTCCTCTTTTGCATTTCAAGGCAGCCTCATTACACTTGGAGAACCCCATGTTGAAATACCCAACTCCCCTCTTGGGTTCTTTGCAGTCATAGAAACCTGTTCCATGGCTCCCTTATGTGCAGACACTTTGTTTTTCCATAAATACTGGTCTAGCGCCTGTTTTATGAGGCAGGTTCCAGCCTGTGCTGGCCACCAGGCCAGGACCTCCCCTTTAGACTTCACGTACTCCAAACTCTGGGACTACACGGTCCTCCTTTTTGCTTTCCCAAACAAGATGCCCCTCTGACTCCCAGATGAGTTAGTAGGCGTCTACACCCTGGAGTAGATCCCCATAGCGCCCTGTCAGGTCTCCAGGTGGCCCTCACCACCTGCTCCCAGGCTCAGCTCAGGTGTGTATCAAGCCACCCGTGGCTAAGGATATTGTGGTGCCACTAGCATTTTCCTTGAGATATCAAATCTTCTGACTTGTTTGAACGGTCACTAGTAGCCAGGACTGTGAGACCATCTCTTCTCTGCAGAGATGGGTCATCCAGGACAGTCCCTTAACTTGACACGTGGAGGCCTGAACCACAGAGAAAAGGAAATCTGCATAGGAACACATGGAATCCTGACAGGAGAATACAGGCTGTCATTGTTCTATACTTTGTATTTAAAAACCAACCAACCACGTTCTTTGGAATTTTTTTTCTCCTTCAGTCTTCAGAGGATCTTCCCATCTAGTCGGAGCCTCCATGGCTTGTTTCTTGGCTGTCCCCCAAATCCATTCAGCTGTCCATTTTCTAGCAAAGACACTAGCTAGATGTTGAGTGAAGCTCGTCTTAGTAGGAGAGTGACTTGTGCCCATCACATAGCTCCCTGCTCGCCTGAAGATGCTGTGGCTCAAAATGGATAGGTCATGAGCAGCCCTAGGATACATCCATAGACTCAGAGAGACCCAAGTTTCTGCAGGGACACACAGAGGGGGCCTTCAGAAAGGGGGCGCTCCCTTCATATGCACCCTGAGAACCAGCAGGAGTGCAGTGGACAGAAAGGGAAACTGTGGGGGGCCAACCAGATTAGACAAAGTGAGGTGACTCACACGTGGGGACTTTCATAGGCTGCCATGGAAACTACATGTTCTCCCAACTTGCCACAGGGCTGGAAGATGCTTTTAAAATCTCATTGTCCCCCAGTGTTGCTGGTAAGGATGCCTCCCTTCCCCAGTCGCTGCCCCTGGCTTCCCCAGCCCATTCCTCCACTCAGCAGTGGCCCTAGCTCCAGGTCTGCCAGCAGAGCTCTTGAGAGTCAGATTTGAATGGAGAAAAAAAGAACAAGAAAGACAGGTAGTGTCACCGAGAACAGGCGTTTGAGAGGACAGTGAGGTTAGCTGGATTTCTAGTAGGTGGCTGGAGACAGAGAGACAGCAGGCAGATGGTTGAATCCTGTAAACCTTAGCAAGGTCGTCAGTAGGTCGAGAAATAGTCAGTAGTTAGTGAATTAAGTAATTTAATTTCAGAATTGCAAATGTTAAAATATAGAATACCTTTTCAACCCACACCCCCTCTTTTATTTTCTCATTTTAGAAGGTATCACCATCCCAGGAAGGAGATACCCAAGAGTCCTAAAGGAGGTAGTCAGAGCCCAGCAAGTCTCAGGTCTTTATTAGAAAGACTGGAAGGCTGCTCACGTCTCAGATTCCATTTTCTCGCTTCCCCTCTTGCGATATGAATGTACCATCCAACCTCAGACCATCAGCTTCCTGGTCTTCATGATGGTTATAATTTTAAACCAAAAGTTACGTTTTTGTTTTTTTTTTTTTTTAATCTTCAAAAACCTCTTTAATGTATTCCCTGTGCTATTTGAAATCGATTTGTATTATAATTGCCTTTAAGATTCACGTTGCTCATTAACAGTCAATAGAGAAAAGAAAGCCAGGGGCTGTCGGTGATCTATGAGTATCTGTGGCTCATCTGACTTAACTCGTCCTTATTTCTCCTGACAGGTTAACGTGCCCTCTCAACTCAGCCGTGGTTCTAGCCTCCTATGCAGTGCAATGTAAGTCCGCAGGGAGACTGATTAGGTCGTGGCCAGCTTGTTCCAGCTCGCACACTGAGAAAGGCCCCAGCTGCTCTCTTTGAGGGGGTCTCTTCCCCAGGATTCCGGGGGTGGAGCACCTCTTGTCCTGATAGTAAAACTTTGAACCTGAGCTACACGCTCCTCTTACTTGGGGATATCAGATGGACAGTGGTGCTGGGGGAAGGAGTGGTGTGGCATTTTCCTCCCCAGGGAGCTATGAAACAGCAGACAGCTACACCCAGCTTTTTCCAGAGCCTCTGCCCAGGTATTTGGATCTGGTCTCCATACAAACCCCTGTGGAACAATATTTATATCCCTCGCCTCCTCTGAACATGGAAACTGAGACCCAGCTAGGTTAAGGAATTTGCTGGAAGGCACCCCTGCTGCTTGCCTGATGCCCGTCTAAAATGGTACTGAGATCTTATGAATTTATATTCAGAGCTTCAGTGTAGCTAGTGGATTATGTACTGGTCTATGACCGTTCAGAAGCAAGAAGATCACAAGTTCAAAGTCATCCTTGGCTCCATGGTGAGTTCAAGGCCAGTCTGGACTACATGAGGCCCTCCTTAAAATAAAAAATATATGTATGTATATATGTATATGTATATATGTATATATGTGTGTGTATATATAAAGAAAATTTGAATGTTTTGTTTAGACCACTTAAATAGTATTTTAATATATAATCAGCATAAAAGAATGAGTTATTTTTGTGTGTGTGGGGGTTCTTTTTCTTCTCTTTTTTTTTTTCTCTTTTTAATTAAATCTTTGAAATCCCATCTTAGTATTGCAATTTCCATACTTTTCCAATTGAACAAGCCACACATAATTACGGGTACCGCTGTGAATAGAAAGTCCATATTAAGAGTTTTCCACCAAGCCTGGTTTAAACTACAGAAGAAATTTTTTCATTCTGTCAGCAAAACTTAATCATATTTGGTGTCAGATCCCATGAAAGGTGAAATACCACTTGGCCGTTCGTTAGCTGTGCAGTGCCAGCACAGAACACCCCGTCCCTAGTATTGAGTTGTGTAGTAGCGTAAGACTGAAGTGGCTGTCCCCTCTGCCTTTCCAGAAGTCTCAGCCTACATGGCAGGTGGCTAAGAAAGCAAGATGATCAGATCTCAGAGCAGGTGCAAACCAAATTACCCATCTTACGGTGGCCTCAGAAACATAATGGCAAAAATAAATAAATAAATAAATAAATAAATAAATAAATAAATAAATAAACAAACAAACAAACAAACAAACAAACAAAACAATAAATAAAGGGGCTGCTGAGGAGGCCCCAGGTGCGCTTCCTCCCTTAGCAACAAGGACAGAAACCAGAGGTGAAGAACAAGGCTGGCAAATCCAGCTTACCTGCCTACTGCATGAAAGCCAGAGAGAGGGAGAAGGGATCTTGGGGTTGACCCCATGACGGTGAGCATACAGGTAACCTCCACGATGGAAGGGCACCCAGCATCAGCTCCATCTCACCTGCTTCCTCTACTCAGGATGGGATACTCAAAAGAGGTTGCTCTCTTCCCGCATTACCTCTGGGACAGACCAGCTTGTGGTACCCATGTGGGGCATGGCACACTAGTGTGTGACCTCCTGGAAAGACGTGACCCAACAGATGGGGCACCAACAACAGACCAAAGAAGCGATTCCATCCAAGCCCGGCTTAGTGACCCACTGGGTGTCTACTTAAAGGAGCGTGGCTGACTTAAAAAGAGCTGCTTCACCAAAGTTCCACCCAACGTGGATGATGACCGCCCCAAAGCTGCGTGAATGAAGCTTCCCTGACAATTAACATCCACCTACTGTGTACTTTAGTACCTTTTGAGACCAGGAAGAGCTGGGGCAGGGTTGCAGGTAGCTGGTAGTAGGCAGGAGAGAATGAGTGGCTGGAATCTCAAGTGAGGGTCTAATGGCCCTCTTCTGACTCCTTCTAGGAGGGAAAGTTAACAGGCACCGTCTTGTGAGGCTCTGGATGATAGTGACGGCTGCTATGGTTAAGATGGTGCCGACCATGTCGTGCCCAGAGGACAGTGTTCCATAACACATGGCCAGAGCCAGCATGGTCTCATCAATCTCGAGATTTGTGGCTCCCGTTTCTTCTGGGCTGATCAGAGACAGAGACAGGGACTTTCTCTCGTTGAAGACAAGGTCGATGTTCACCGCTGGAGCATCAGGACTGAGGGGCAAGAACTTGAGGAAGGAGAGAATTGTGCTCAGTTTGGCCTCACCCTTGTCATTTGTCACTGTGTGATACCACCTCACTGACCCTGCGGCTTCCCACCTGTGAAGGGAGGTGACTGGAACTGGTGCCAATATGGCGGTATGGCTGCTTCCAGGTGGCCGATAGTCAGAAATTCCTTATAGTCGAACCAACACTGACTGAGTCAGTGAGGACAGGGATGGAAGGAAGCCGTATTGCCTGAGTCTTGACTTTTATCTGCATGACCTGACCTTCTTAAATATGCCTTGTCTTAAAAAAAAACAAAAAGCAAAAAACTCTGCATTAAATAAATAATTTTTTAAAAAGTCATTAGAGCCTAAAAGGTATAAGCTGTCTGAGGTGGGAAACTTTCCATTCCTGTCATTTACTGCCCTACTAAAAAATCATGGGTTGTCAGACAGGTGGTTTGAAGTTTAAGCTCTTTATATTCCTATAGCCTTGATAAATAAATATATACAGATTTGCATACTCTGCATACTTTTTTTTCTTTTTGTTTTTGTTTTTTGAGACAGGGTTTCACTGTATAGCCCTGGCTATCCTGGAACTCATTTTGTAGACCAGGCTGGCCTTGAATCTGCCTGCCTCTGCCTCCCTAGTGCTGGGATTAAGGGCACCACCACATGGCATGCATACATTTTTTTTTTTTTGGCACAGAATCTTTTTTCTTAATGATTTATTTATTTATTTATTTAATGTGCTTTGGTGTTTTGCCTGTGTGTATGTCTGTGTGAGGATATTTGATCCCCTGGAACTGGAGTTACAGACAGTTGTGAGCTGCCATGTGGGTGCTGGAAATTGAACCCGGGTCCTCTGAAAGAGCAGCCAGTGCTCTTAACCACTGAGCCATTTCTACAGCCCCAAAGATTGATTGATTGATTGATTGATTGATTGATTGATTTATATATTTACTTATTTACTTACTTACTTATTTGTTATGTATACATCGTTCTGCCTGCATGCCAGAAGAGGGCACTAGATTGGATTATAGATGGTTGTGAGCCACTATGTGGTTGCTGAGAATTGAACTCAGGACCTCTGGGAGAGCAGGCAGTGCTCTTAACCTCTGAGCCATCTCTCCAGCATGCATACATTTCTTATAGAACTGATTCTTAGATTTAAAAATTAGCAGCTCAGAAGGTATACTGACTTAAGTCCTGTCTGTGATCTACTAACCAAAGCACAGTATTTATTAGATTAGTATTCAAGAGATAAAATACTTTGAGCACAGTGGCTGAAGATTGCTGCTGGGTAGTCAAGGGCTTATGAGGCACAAGAAAAGGCTTGGGAAGAATGTAGTTTCTCCATAATGTTTTCCGAGCCTTTGCCTTGAGCTGGCTCTGGACCAGCCTCAGGATGAAGGAAGCTTTCTGCTCTCCCTAGGGGCTCTGCATCCTGCTGGGGATGCTGACCCTGAGGAAGAACACAGAGTGTGAGCCCTACCCTGCTTGGGGAGGGGAAGGGAGTCTAGGAAAGTGTCAGAGGAATGAACCTCAAGAAGAGGCCTGAAAATCAAGTTAGAGTTGGAAGAACAGCAGGTGGAGGACTTGCCCGTTGGGCCAGATTGATCCTTTGAAACATGGGTACCTGGGATCTCAAGTTTGGGGCATGTGTTGAGCAAATAAATAAGACAGGCCCCTGTGGTGGGAGTCTAGGGATGCAAATCCTGCCTTTTGTTCTGTTTTCTTATCTGTTTAATAGGAGTAAAAGCATTACCCATGTTTTTTTGTGCTGTGTGGGACATTTGCTCAAGCCCTCCAGTGAGATGATGTCATTCATACCCTTTGCAGCGCCCCCCCCCCTCAGGCTTTTGCAAATGTGTATGATGTAGCTGTTAACATTTCCCCCTAGTGGTGATCCCAGAGCGCTGCTCAGGAAGGCTCCCTGGTCTTCTGTGAGATCCAAATGTTTGTCAATGACTTTGCTCACTGACAAGAAACATATGGCTTCTTCCTATCGAATGGAAGTTGGGTTGGGACAACTGGTTAAGAGGACGGATGGGCAGATAAATGATTCCAAAGGCTACCCATGAGCTAATGAATCCAATAGGAAAATTGGAGAGGTTTCTGCCTTTGGGTTTGGGAAAAGCTCTTACAGCACTTGTTGACTTTTCAAGGCTTCAAGAGAAGACTCAGAAGCTCACTGGACAGACAGGCGGGGGAATTAGGGTGCTAACATAGACTACTATCATCTAGGTCTTGACTCTGCTCAAAATAGCCTGTATCCGGGCTGGGTCCCTTTCCCTGGGTCTCAGTTTCTTTCTCTTTAATGTGAACTCCAATGACGATATAGTAAGGCTGTCTCACTGGGTACCCTGTAAGAGCATCCTGGTGGTATCTTTTTAAGCACACTGTTGTGAGCTTAACCACCTCTGCCCCTCACCCTTGCACTTACATGGAACTTAGCCCTAAGCAGAGGTTCAGATTAGAAAGCATGGAATTGGAAACTAATGAGGCACTGGTTCGTGTGGCTCAGGGCTTATCAGAACTGTTCCCATGGAAGGTATTTCTTGCGATGTTATCAGTGCTTGTTGATGCAGACCATAACGAGGAGGCAAGGCTAATTATGATTTTCCCACATTGTATCTTAATAGCTCATTTTGGAGACTTTAATTCTTCCATACATCATCCAGGCTATCTTGCCGACAGCCAGTTCATACCAGATCAAAATGATGACTTTTTAAGCAAGGTGGAGTCGCTCCATGAACAGCACAGGTGCGGGGATGGGCTGGGGGCGGGGGATGTTGGGGCTCAGGCTGGGTACTTACAGATAGTCCATCACTTTATGTTTGATGCCCCTTGGCTTCCTATGGTTTTTTTGTTTGTTTGTTTTAATTTAGCATCACTTGCATTTTGTGAAGCATAAAAATGCACTAAGAATTGAGGGTGATAGGTGGCACATTCCTCCTTCAAGATGTCATAGACATTGGCTAATGCCTCAAGGAAATGCTCATTTTCAGTCTGATTGATTGACCTACAAGCTGATTGAACCACACGTACCTTTTAGCCATTTACCTCGTTTAATAAATCAGGCCATTTCCTCAGGTGTTGTTCAGTAGACAGACAGGTGAACTGGAGAGCTGCCTGGGTGGGTGGTCCTGGATTCAGACCACTTTTCCTCCACACAGGAAGTCGCCTAGGGACAAGCTTTGCCTCTGACAAATACTTCCACTTCCAGTCTCCTCTTCCCACTCCTCACGTGACTCCAAGTTACTGTGGCAGATGCCCTGTTCCCATTAAATGAGGACCACGCTGACCCAGGTCGGCTCCCCAGAGACATCTCATTTCTTGGGAAGGCCATAAAAACAAAGGGCAAGCTACCAGCGTACCTTCTTAGAGGGCGCTGCCAGCCCTCTCTCCCGGAATTGCTCCTGGGACAGAAGTCAGCGTCCTAAAATAGCAGAGGGCCGCTGGCGTTTGAAGCGTGAGGCCACTGTTGAGAGAACAGACAGGCAAAAAGATGAAAGATTACCTATTAATTGAGCACCTTGGCACAGTGAAGGCAGGCATTCTGAGAGGCGACAGATAGTTTTCACTGTCTGAAGACCTCTCTGAGAGCCCATTAAGTGGGGAGTGTTTCTTAGTGAAAACCGAGGGGTCCAGAGGAGGTCAGGTTCCATGGACAAGAAGAAAAACCTGCTTCAGTAGAGTTAAGTTAGAGTGTCTAGGGGGACTAGCCCAAGGCATTAAGTAACCTTTAATAACTATTACCGAAGACTACTGCAAGGTTTTCCAGATACTTTTAATTTTTAAGAGCTCAAGTTAATGTTCTCCATCTACTGAGTGAGTGAGTTTTGCAATTTCTTTTCTCTTCTGCAGTGGGCTAAAACAGTCAGAAGCGGAATCTTGCTACATCAACATAGCTCGGACCCTTGACTTCTATGGAGTGGAGCTTCACGGAGGCAGAGTATGTATCTTTTAGCCCAGAAACTGTTGTTGATTTTTAATTATGCAGGTTCACAAACTTCCTTGGGGAATTGTTTCTCTCCCCTTGTAACAAATAAGACCTTTTGAAAGGTGGCTGGGGGCTGGAGAGTTGGCTCAGTGGTTAAAAGCGCTTGGTCTTGCAGAGGACCCGGATTTGATTCCCAGAACCCACGTGGAGGCTCACAACCTCCTGGGAATCATGCATGCATGTGGTGTACAGACATACATGCAGGCAAAACACTCATGCACACGAAATAAGAAATAAAACAAATCTAAAAAAAATTTTTTTTAAAAAAAGAGAGATACTTGGAAAGCTTATTGAATACTTATTGGTTTATCTGAGTCTTATAGGTCATTCAATCAATTGCTTTTTTCACGCTCCTGATGGATCAAGGGCACAGGAAACTTAAAAGCTTTCAAGGATTATTCTATATTATGGCTAAATGAGCAAAATCCATTTTTTCTGTATTCTAAATTTTTTTAATAAGCATACAAAATGATGGGTTTAGGAGCTGAGGATCTCTTGGCTGGCAGAGTGTTTCTCAGCGTTCATGACACCCTGGGTTCAATTCCCAGCACCATATAAGCTGGGCGCGCTGGTGTACACCGGTGATCCCAGCACTCAGGAGGAAGAGGTTGAGGATCAGAAGTTTAAGGTCATCCTCAACACACAGTGAGACTGAGGCCAGCCGGGGCCTCCATCTCAAAAAGTGGGGGAGGGTGTTAATGATATGTCCCTGCATACATATTATTGTATTTTGTTCATACTTGACCCATCATCACCCTCCCTTGTCTCTCCTCCTCCTGACCCACTTCTTCCCCACAAATGGCCTCCCTTCTACATTCACGTGATTTTATAAATCCATTTTTAAGTGGTAATTTAATGAGCCAAGGTTTCCACTACATCTTAAAAGCACTACTCAGAGCTGGTTACTCAAATACAGTATGTGTGTATGTCTCTGTATGATTATGTAATATATGTGTATGCATGCTTGTGCATGTGCATATGTATATGTAGGTATAGCTGGATGCAAAGTGTGTGCATGCCTGTGGAGGCCAGAGGTTGATATCCAGGGTCTTCTTAGTCCTCTCCACCTTCATCTTTTAAAACAGCATCTACCATTGAACCTGATATTCGCTGCTTGGCAGCCCAGTGAGCTCCAGGGATCCACACCTGTCTCTACTTCTCAGGACTGGGATTACGATCATGTACAACCATGCCTGGGTGCTGGGGATTAGAACTCGGCTCCTCATGCTAACACAGCAGCCACTTTGCTGACTGAACCACGGAACACGAATCTTAGAAGGTCTTATAATAAAAAACCCAGAGCCAGATATCAGGGTGAAAGCTGAAAGATCAGAGAAGCAGAACAGCCAGCCACTAGTTCTTACCTCTACGAAATCTAAAGAGAGTGAGTTCCTGTTTCCTCATACCTTATATACCTTTCTCTGCCCAGACACCACTTCCTGGGATGAAAGGCGTGTGTGCTTCCCAGTACTGGGATTAAAGGTGTGTGCCACCACTGCCTGGCTCTGTTTCCAGTGTGGCCTTGAACTCACAGAGATCCAGATTGATCTCTGCCTCCTGAGTGATGGGATTAAGGGTGTGTGCCGCCTCTGCCTGACCTCTATGTCTAATCTAGTGGCCGGCTCTGTCCTCTGATCCTCAGGCAAGTTTATTAGGGTACATAATATATCACCACAGAACCATCTCCCCAGCCCTATTCAAGCCTAATAGTTTTACAGAAGAAATTACAGCGGGCCAGAGAGATGGCTCAGTGGTTAAGAACACTGGCTGCACTTCCAGAGGACCCTGGTTCAATTCCCAGCACCCACATGCAGCTCACAGCTGTCTGTAACTTCAGTTCCAGGGGATCTGACACCTTCATATCAACACACATAAAATAAAGTTAAATAAATTTTAAAAAAAGAAAAGAAATTACAGTGGCATGATTCTGAGACAGGTAAATAGTTTCCATTGGGATTAGTTTAATAAAATTGACTAATATATGTCATCTACTGAGCAAATTTCTGTGTCCAGGTAGACAATTTCTTCTAATAATTGTATCACTTTCCCCACTTTGTTCAACCAGCTGGGCACCAGGCATTTAAATATATAAACCTGGTTTGGGCATGGTGATGCATGCCCTTAATCCCAGCACTAGGGATACAGAGGCTCTCTATGAGTTCGAGGACAACCTGGTCTAAATAGTGAGTTCCAGGACAACCAGGGCTACTACATAGACCTTGTCTTAAAAAAAAAAACTTCCCCCCAAACACAGGAGGCCCATTCTAATTCAAACACCCACACTGACTAATCATGCCAACATTTTAGCACTGACGCGCTGACACTTCTGCCTGTCATTGGCCTACATCATGCCCACAATGAAACAGTTACTGGGATGGGAGATAGCTCACTCCATAAAGTTCTTGTTGCAAAAGCACAAGGCCAATGTAAAAGCCAGACTTGGAATCCTGGCGCTGGAGAGGCAGAGATGGGAGGACCCCTGGGCCACGATGGCCAGCTAGACTAGCTTCCCGATGAGCTCCAGGCCTGTCTCCACGACCAAGGTTCATAGCTCCCAAGGAATGACAACCCAGGGTTGTCTTCTGGCTTCCATATTCATAAATACACATGTGCACACACATGTACACACACACACACACACACACACACACACACACACACACACACAGTGTTAAGTAAGCACCAGCTGCAGGCTAGTCTTTGTTCCAGGTGCTTTCATAGGGGACCTTTTTGGGTCTCATTTCTGCAGAAACCTTGCCAAATTGGTGTTCTTAGCATCTCCATGTACAGATGAGAGAGCTGAAGCCTGTGCAGATGAGTAAATGATCCCGCTTCTTTGGCCTGTTTAAAAATCCACACATTGTGTTTCAAAAACACTTGAACTCCTTTGTCTCACTCTGTCCTGTGATTCTCCACTAGACAGGGTCTGACATGGCTCATAAGTGGGGGAACTATATTGGCTTTTATACAGCAACAGCTTTGGGATGTAGCTGGTAAGTTTTATTCCCTTTTGCAACTCGATTGAATGTTTTGGAGAACCTTATTCAGCGGCAGCATAGTAATGCCTGTTTCCTGCCTGATTCAGTCTTCGTCTTCTCTACCCTCACCTATCAGTGGAATGGACCCTTCAGGCTGATGGGGTGTGTCCATACCAATACTTGTGAGGTTGAGGCAAGAGGAATGTTAACTTTGAGGCCAGCCTGGGCTGCATAGTGAGTTCTAGGCTAGCCTGGTATACATATGGAGAGCCTATCTCAAAAGGGGAAAAAATCCACTTAGTGGTTAAAAGTTCTTGTTGCTCTTGTAGAGGACCAGGGTTTGATTCCCAGCACCCGCATGGTGGTTCACAACCATCCATAACTCCAGTTCCAGAGGATCCAGTGCCCTTGGCTGACCTCTGAGGGCACCAGGCACAAACAGGGTGCACATACATGCATGCAGGTGAAACACTTGACTATAAAATAAAGCGAATAAATCTAATAAGAATGAGGGGGGAGGGGAGAGAGAGAGAGAGAGAGAGAGAGAAGAAAGCACGAGACCAGCTGAGCTCCAACCTCAGTCCCTCCAGGTGTTGGAGGCGCTTACACCAGGCGGTACTGAATGGACACCCCCACATCTGAGTAACTTGGCTCCACAGAGTCGTTTTCAGTAGCCTTCTACTGTCATTGGCCCACACTTCTCTTCAGGCAGCTCCTGCCACCCAGAAACTCCCCGGTCTAGGCTTCTCCACAGCTTTGCTGTCTTCCCGTGTGGCTTCCTTGTTAGAAGCTGGGGCGGGCGGGCGGGCGGGCAGGGGGTGGGGTTGGCACACAGCTTTTCAGTGCTTCCTTTCCACTTGTACTCAGAGCTTGGTGGCCAGAACTGGTCACATCCTTCTGCAAAGGAAGCTGGGATGCGGGGCTGGTGTGGGAATTTAAAAAAAAAAAAAAAAAAAAAAAGCTAACTGGAGTTAACTGGAGTTAGCTGGGTAAAGGAGCACACTGAAGGGCAGTTGAATGCCTGAGGAGGTTCAGCCTCATCCACGAAGCCATTCATTCAATGTCATTTGCTGGGTCGCCCCTCTTCCTGTACTGTGGTAGGTGTCACGCTTACGGCAGCCTTGTTCCTCACCGCGCCATTCTGGCTTTGCTTACACGTGTGGTTTTAGCCTGGTGCCTAGTGTGAACACTCAGGACTCCCTCTGCCCAGTTTCTGTACCCACCTTTGTTTCTCATAAGTGACGGCCCCACCCCAACAGAAAATGAGCATTTGTTACACCGGCCCTGTGCCAATTCTCAATCTAGAGCGTCACATGCACAGTCCTGTTCCCGGTTCTCATTTTCTCTACTTTCAGCCTGGTAGAAAACTTTGAGGTGGATTCCATAATTTTTATAATGCTAACAGAAAAATGGAGGTTCTCCTGAACTCCAAACAACACAGGCTACAAGTGGCGGGCCAAAGGCTCACACTCACATGTAACTGGCTCCGCCCCATGTTTATAGTAACGGTATCTGATTGGAAGCAGAAATAAACATGTGTGACTCAAGGAAGGAGCTCTTGTCCTTTTGAATGTTACTTGCTTACACTCAAGTGGATTTAAAAACAGCTTTAATTCTCTGTATTTTCCTCCTGTTTCTGTATGATACATGGCTTTGCCAAACACACGCGCCCATAGCCAACATAGTTACACTGGATTCACAAGCAACATTTATTTCTTAATTGGATTTAGAGTCATGTCTACATGTGTAATTTTTCTTTATTATTTCACAATAGTCAAAACCTTTTCAGTAATTGAAGTTGAGATTTGTACAGAGAAGAGAAGTCTGTTTGAGTCTCATGTGGCTCCTGAACACTGATGGTTGAAAATTCAAGAGTGGTTTTGTATTTGATTCTGTGGAGTGAATAATCGTATCTGGTAACTTCCTAAACCAGATATCATGACATGCTCTGTGTGTGTGTGTGTGTGTGTGTGTGTGTATGTGTGTGTGTACATGTGTGTTCACTTTAGAAGAATAGGGTGCCAGGTACTTGGCTCTTAAGTAGCTGCTAAGTGGGGCTTTTTCCTGTGTTTGGTGGCATTTCCCCCCTCGAGCGGATACATCCTGCTATTTTTAAAAGCGTGGGTGCTTTCAAGTTAGCAAGGATGAGCGTGGCTGTAACACCCTGTGAACCTGGACTCTTCTTTCCCCCGCCAGGATCTGCACAATTTAGATCTAATGATCGGAATCGCTTCTGCGGGCATTGCAGTGTACCGAAAATACATTTGCACAAGTTTCTACCCTTGGTGAGTGCAAACACTTCGAATTGTCTGAATCACGCTTTAAAAATATGCCGAGCAAAAGTAAAGCTAGCTCTAATTTTAAACTCTCATGTCTGAAGAAGGGCTGGAGCTCTCCCACCAAGCTCTAAGCTCTGAACTCTGAATTTGGTCCAGATGTAGCACTTGGGGACATAAACTCTGATTTTGATTGACTTCCCCCTGCCAGTCGTCTTGTGGTTGGGGTAGCTGGTGGGTAAATGGCACAAGGCAGGTCCTGAGCTGAGCAACCCTTCCATCCTTTATGTGTGTGGAATCAGTCCTAGATTCTGGTAACCATGAGCCTGCAGATAATTCAAGCCTTATTTATGTCTGGGGGTCTTCGCCCCTCTGCATACATATCTGTAGCAAAGTTTAATCTATGAATTAAGTCCACTGAGAGATTTCAACAATACATAATAAAAACAAACAGTTATCATAGTATACTGTAATGAAAATTATGTGGATATGGCTTCTCTCTCTTGAAAGAGTCAAGTATTTTCTTTTCTTTTCTTTTTTTTTTTTTTTTGGTTTTTCGAGACAGGGTTTCTTTGTGTAGCTTTGTGCCTTTCCTGGAACTCACTTGGTAGCCCAGGCTGGCCTCGAACTCACAGAGATCCGCCTGGCTCTGCCTCCCGAGTGCTGGGATTAAAGGCGTGTGCCACCACCGCCCGGCTTAAGAGTCAAATATTTTCAAATTGTGGTGGACCCCAGGCAATTGAAACCAGAGAAAACCAGAGCAGAGATGGGAAAGGGGAGAGTGAAATTGATTTTTCAAGATGAGTTTGAGTTTACTGTACCGGGCAAGGGAGCTTTCTTCAGGGAAATACTATACCTCCCGAGTAATGCATCTTTATAAACGAGAGCATGAGCGTGTGCAGGGCAAAGGTGGGGCGGGTTGAGGAGAGCACGTGCTGCAGGCTGTGGGAGATATGAACATACAGCATGCATGGAAAAGCAGCCACACGGAAACTTCCAGAAAGGGGAAAGGAGACTTGGATGGCAGAGTTGTGGTACGCAGGATTTGACATTGAGGTTTACACCCGTTTCTCAGCTCATACTGGTGCACTTGAAACTCATGTCCAGTTTGTCGATGCAGGATATGTATTTCATTCTGCCACTAAAATATGTACTGGTGGGGAAATGCCTAGATAAGACACACACTTAGAGACATTGGGGTTGCCATTCATTTTGAGTACATTTAATTTTCAACAAAACACACCACAACCTTCTTAGTTTTGCCATAGGATCAGTGTGACAAATGATAAGATCTTGAGCCCCTCGCTGGCAACAGGAAACCCCTGTTGGCTAGCTGGGGTGTGGCCTGCGGAGTTCTCTGGCCTGCTCAGGACAAAGGGCCAGGCAGTGGGCACGGACTTGAATCTCCCTTGAAGTGCCTGCCGTCCCCCAGTATCATAGGCCAGAAGCCACCTGAGTCTGGCTTCATCTGTGGCTGGATCTTTGAGAGTTCCATAAACTGGGTCTGGACATCACATTTAAAGGTAGATGTGGATGCCATAAGGATTCTTTAGTTAGGAAGCTGAAAGCTTCGTAAAGCAAGTTTATAAACAGAAGCTTTGGGGCAGGACGGGCAGGGTCTCTTGATGCCCCTCCAGTCCCTCAGGCTCTCCTTCGGATAATGTTGGCGACTCTCCAGCCTCAAACTGGCTCCTGGTAAAGCCTGTCTCTCATGCCGGTGCCGTATTGGTTACTTTTCTGAACACTGACAGAATAGCCGATAGAAGCGACTTAAGGGAAGCAGAGTTGGCTCACAGTTCAGAGGACCCAGTGTGCTATGCAGGTAGGGCGTGGGCACTTGGATGGCTCAGGGATTGGCAGTAAGAGTTTGCAACATGGCCTTCCCGAAGGCCTGATCTTAGTAGATCAGGAAACAGAGAGCTCCGGTTGGAACCTTCAGGGTCCACTCCCACTGATCCACTTCTGATAGCTAAGGCCTAGTTCCCAAAGGTTCCACAACTTCCCCCAAACAGTACTACGAGCTGGGGACCAAGTGTTCAAACCCATGAGCACTTCACACTCAAACTATAACAAGTGAAAACCTCAGAGACCAGTAGGAAGGTCAGCACTAGAGAGTAAACTCAAGGTAGGTCAGGTCACAGGGCAGGGTGCAGAAGCCCCCCCCCCCCCGCCTGTAGGACTGACTCTAAAGAGGGTAGACTTTGGTACAGGAATGCATTCTAGAAGGAAGGTACAGAGTGAGTGTATCTCCAGGAACAAGGGAGAACATCATGGTCAGTACAAGGTAGATGGTTGATTAGGCCTGAGCATGATGTGCCACGGCCAGTCGCTAGAGAATGACCTGGCCACCAAGAGCCTCACAGGACACCGGAGTGGAGACTTAATCCTCGGTGCTCTAATGAGAACTAGATACTCTCACTTGCAGTGGTCACGGGGATATGGCTGTGTGCGTCTCCTTCGTTAGATTATAAATGTCGAGATTGCGGTACCCACTGTCTTGTTCTTTCTGTCCCTGGGACCTGGCACAGGACTTCGTCCATCTAGACACTCAGTACACTCCATCTTTCCTGGTCACTGAAGGGCTGTAGGGAGCCCACTGGAGGGCCTTCAGCCTGGAAATCACATATGCATTCTTCAGATTTGCTCCAGTGGAGAACAGCCAATGAGGCAGTTGCAAGCATTGAGGCAGAACACTCTGAACAGGGGTGGGGGCTAGCAGGGGACCCCCATAAGAAGCCATGGGCACACGAGCAGTCTATGCCCAGCAAGACAAGGCTAGGAACCCCAAAACAAATGAATTTGTTCTCCAGACCCCTGTGAAATAGAAAGCTCTGTGTGTGCCCTTCAGCACAAACTGTATGGAGGAGACCTGCCCACCTCAGGGTGTAACATGCTCCATGATGGATGCCTCAGAAGAACTGGATCCAAGAGCCTTCTGGTCCTTACATGACTATCTTGCAGTCACTCCCAAAATTCATGTGTCCAATAAGTGTATCTGCTGGCAGATGACTTCAACCAGCTGTTCGTTTTTAATATATAATGCAAGTGTGCTGTATGTATATGCGTTGCTGATCCACTGGAGGAAATGCCACATGAATAAACTTTCACTTTACTTACTCAGCCTGTCTGTTCTAGAATGTTCTTATCAAGGTCTTGATATGATCCTAGTGAATAATAGAGTTCCTTTCTTCCCCCAAATGTTGTATGGCTTGTAGGGGACCCACCCCTACTCCTCCCCCCCACCCCCCAAGTACTCTTGAGCAGGGAGAAGTGAGAAATATTTAGATATAAAGGGGAGAGAGACTAGAATACAGGATAGCCTCAGGAGGGCCTGGATCATTATCCACCAGCCCCTTCTATCTCTTCTAAAGGGCTTTTTAATAGGAATGCCAAGGGGTGGGGCAAAAGACCTCCCCCTAACACAGCCAAGTGCAGATCCTTCCAAACACCTGGTAACCATACCTGTGGTCAATCCATCCCCTTATGCAGCCCTGCTGTGTAAAGCAAGCTCAGATCTCACTAGGAAACCTCTGTGGACCCCAACAGTAGCTTATAGTAGCTTGTCATAGTGAATACAGTCTGTTTAAGAGGTGAACTTATACTGAGCATGGTAGTCCACATTTGTAATCCCAACACAGAGGGGTCAGAGAGAGTGATCTCTGAGGTCGCTGGCCAGCCAGCCTAGTCTCATGTAGTTGATGAGTTCTGGGTCAAATGAGATGCCCTGTCTCAAAGAACAATGTGGACAGCACCTGAGGAAGGATACCCAAGGTAGACCTCTGGCCTCTACATATGCACCCACATGAACACACACGCACGCACGCACGCACACACGCACACACGCAAGCATGCATGCTGATCTCATTCAACAGTTTTAATGAAAAGTACCAACACTGAGAGCCTGTGGTGCATTAAGAATCATGTAAAAACTTAGCATGCTTCCTACCTCTCAATTGTCATAGGACCACGGTAAGAAAAGCTGTGATGGGCCACCACCCAGCGGGTATCACAGGGTCCAAGACCATACAGTCTCTGGAGGCTGAGCCCCAAGCTCAGAGCATGGCTCCCAGCCATGACATCACTGCACCTCAATTTCCTCTTCTGCATAAATACTGTTCAGGACTGTTGGAAGACCCAGTGGAGGCAGTGTTTATAAAGCCTGCAGAGTGGTCTAGTGCGTGGAAATATGCTCTATGACTGGTAGCTTTCCTTCTGTGTTATGCACACGGGAAAGAGATTCTGTCACACGTGGCTGTTAAGTAATCGAGCTGGGGGACAACCCAGGTCTGTCCTCCCTCTGCTCCACACTGCCCTCAGCTGTCGTCCCCTACACAGGCACCAGCAGCTCCTGCAGGACTGCAGGAGTCACAAAGAAGCTCACAGCAAAGAGTGCGCATGGCCCACGCTCCTGGTGATTTAAAAGCCGCCTCACAGTCCAGAGGCCCCACGGAGATCTAGCTCGAGCAGCTCCTTGAGTTCGGCCGAGGCACACTCCCAGCAGCCTGTGGTCATCGGTCATGAAATAGAGGACCCATGCCGAAGAGGGTCAGCTAGAGCCCGGCTGAGCCCTGATGTCTTTGCTTGATTTGCATTTCGCTCTATTTTTTGTGTTATGTGTGGTTTTGTTTTGCTTTGCTTTTTACAGGGTGAACATACTCAAAATTTCTTTCAAAAGGAAAAAGTTCTTCATACACCAGCGGCAAAAGCAGGTGAGTTCTGCCCACACTTGCTGCGTGGGGTTCTGTCCGCTCTTGCTGTGTGGGGTTCTGTCCACGCTTGCTGTGTTTGCTGTGTTGTCGGGGCTTCCTCTAGACCCTCAGGGGTGGCTTTCTGTGCCTTAGGAAGGAAAGACTGTAGCCGTCAGGTCTTCAGACCCTGTGGTCCTCTCCATGAGTCAGTCGGCCTCTGGTTGGAGAAGGAACTTGCTTTAGAGTCGGAGACTCTAGGTCTAGATCCTGGTTCCTCCCCTGGCACCGCCTCTAGCCCGTGTTACCTTCTTTCTAGGAGTTCAAGTAGTGCCCGCTTCTCGGGGTGCTGTTTGAATTAGACAAAGGGGCCCAGCCCGAGCACCCCGCAGAGCCCACACGGCCGATTCCTTCCTTTCCCATGTTCCAAGGGTGATGGCTTATGACCATGCCTTACAAGAGGAGTCGGCAGGATCCTAGACAACTCTGTTTGTTTGCTTAGCCACGGCAGAAGTACGCTCCGCTCCGCAGGAAAGCCAAGGCTCCCACAGCCTCCGAGCGAAGGAGCTGGAATTTGAACCGAGGCGCCTGCCCTTTCCACACCACACCCTGTCTCGTTATGCCACATAGCTGTCCCTGGCTGTCACTGTGTCCATTTCCCAACTTTTCAAAGATGATGTGCCCTTAGACTGACCCCGCACAGTGAATGGGCCCTTAGAAACGGGATCACTAGAGCTCAGAGTACCAAGTTCCTCGGTTGCCTGACTGTCCCCCGACTCCCACCCCACTCCTAGGGCAAGGAGGGTCAGGGTAGCACCACAATGCATATGGACTTGGAAAAACTAGGTGCAGGTAAACTGAAGGCAAGGCCAGGGGTGAAATTGCTTATTATATATGAGCACCGGAATTCACCCCAGGGCGAGAAATGGAGACTCCCCAGGGTTCTAATGTCCCTACTGCCTGCTTGATGGAAGAGTGTTTCTTCAGAAACGAGGTGTGCCTGAGGCTGAGTTCCCAAGTTTATCAAATGGTAGTTCCAAGTAAGCTCCCTCTTGAACTATAAGCAGGTTTGAGACAAGAGTGTTTGTGAAGGATCCCACATGGTGAGGAGACATGGATTCAAGTTATTTTTATTATTACACTCACAGAGACAATCCTGCTCCCAAATATTCCTGGGACACCGGGTGTCTGAGGTGTCTGGATGCCTGCTCCCTCCCTTTGTTACACCTTCCCTGGTTATTCTGTGTGGGTTGCAAGCTTGACACATTTTAATCATCCTGTACCTTTACGTGAAGTCCCTGCTGTTCTTCCCCCCAGGCTGAATCCAGGGAACATATCGTGGCCTTCAACATGCTCAATTACCGATCTTGCAAAAACTTGTGGAAATCCTGTGTCGAGCATCATTCATTCTTTCAGGCAAAGAAGTTACTACCTCAGGAAAAGAATGTTCTGTCTCAGTACTGGACTCTAGGCTCCAGGAACCCCAAAAAGTGAGTATGCTTTAGGGGGACCATCCATGCTAACCTGAGATGTTAATATGTGCTGGTTGCCCCTGGGTCATGGACATCCTTGGGCAGAGCGGCAACTCTGAGGCTGGACCCCAGATTTTAGAACCCTGAATGGCGGCTGAGTGTCTCCAGGGGAAGCTGTGCCCTTTATATACCTACTCAGGTACATCTCAGATCGCCAGCATTAGCTTTTGCTCCCTCAAGCCTGTTGTCATCTGAGTTCCCAGACAGCTGGAATTGGAATCACAGCTGCCACCACACCCTGTCCAACGAAGGACACTGAGTGTCATTCTGGTGCCAGCATGCTAGGCTTTTCACAGCCTGAAGCCACTAAGCCAGCCCCCCTACACCACGTTAGTTCATAGGCACCCCATCAAAATGAACAAAGGTTTCCAGAGTCTGGTGACTTTGGAATATATTACCAAAAATAGCTACCAAATAATAGTTATAATTGACAATTACCTGGTATTTATAAGAGGAACATAATTATATTTAATTCTTGTAATGAACCTGAGATAAATGCTACCTACAGAAGTGATATTCCAAATATTTAATGATAAGAATAGTAAAATAAATTTACATATATATGTCATGTACATTATAATTTTTAAAAATAGTTATATATTGGGTCATTAAGTAAAGTAACTGTGGGGCTCATGATTTTGTTTCTTCTAAGACAGCTTTGTATAAGAGGCAGCAGGAATTGTTTATCACGTTGTTAGAATTTCTAAGCCATTTGCTGGTTTTTCCGAATTGTGATTGATTGTGGTAAATGTGGCTTTTTCTAAATGAGGCTCAAGTATGAGCTATTATTTGATGTGAAATTTGATAAGAATGTTCCAGTGGCTTTCCTATTACATGTTAGTCTTTAGGTAACATAATGATTTTGTAAGTGGCAAATTGCCTCTGGTAGGGGAGGTATTATGTCGTGTGAACCAAGAGCAAACATCGTTTTAGAGCGTTTAGCTCTTACCGTTCTGTCTAGTATTTGTCTGCATTCAATATTCTCCTACAGAGGAGGCCGTGAGAATAATGTTGTTGAGGCACCTGTGGAGCTGCCCTGTACCCAGGACGCTACACAGAAACCCAATCCTCTTCCTGCATGGTGGTCCCTCCAGCCAGCCAGAGGCATTGGATGAGAGATAGACCCAAGCGTGGTGAGCTCAGCCACCAGCAATAGCCCCACTGTCTACAAAGAGCTCACCTGCTCCTGGGTCCCAGCGCCAGCATTGACAGCCCAGATAGCCACAGCTGGTGGGGCCGGGCCTCTTTGTTAGGCACTCACTGGGTCACTCCATCCTGGGGATTTCCCTGGTGGAAGTAATGCCGAACACTCCAGGCCTGGCATCCCTCACCGTGAGCCTCAGGAACCTAGCCTGTGCAGCGGCAGGAGCAGCGGCAGCAGCAGCAATGGCAGATCAGCGGCCCCCTTCTCTGAGAGTCTGCCAGTGTGCTCAGAGCGGCGGAATCAGACTCAGGTGCTGCAGCAGGTCAGATTGGCAGTCAAAAGTCAGGTTAATGAAACAAAAAAATCGGTTTTTTTTTTGTGACCTCTTCAGCATAAAAATATAATTGAGCTAAAGCACAAGGCATAGATACACCAGTGAATGCTACTGGATACGGCTTCCTTGCCTCAGTGGCCGTGTAAGTAGTGATCTCACAACAGACGTGCAGTGAGATGGCGTGGAGTTTGCAGGGGCCTCCTTGTTGTCAGTGCATTGTTTGTGTGGCCCCACTCAGATGATATATTACTGTTTATGTGGTCATTAAAAGGAAGCATCGTTCTTCCAAATAAGAATTGGCTAGACCTCGCCAGGCAGTGGTGGCCCATGCCTTTTTAATCCCAGCACTCAGGAGGCAGAGGAAGGTGGATCTCTGAGCTCAAGGCCAGCCTGGTCTATAGAGCGAGTTCCAGGACAGCCAGGGCTACACAGAGAAACCTTGTCTCGAAAAACAAAAACAAACCAACAAAATTGGCAAGAACTAATTCTCCAGGCAGGTGAGAGGTGGCCCATGAGGGACTGAAAGGGTACATTCCAACACAGAGTTCAAATCCTCCATCTCTCACCTGAGTTTTAGTCTGCTGCCTGTTTCCTTCTGCAAACTTCTCCATCTACATCCAGTATTGGGTGCTGGGTTCTGGTCATCTTCTGTGACATAAGGACAGCAACAGTCGTCTGTTGTATCTCCAGATGTGTGGGTTAGGACTTCAGGAAGGGCTTACCAGTGACTCCTGTGCTCCAGTATACATGCTCTGACAGGCAGGGATCTTGTGGCAATCAGGTGCCGGCAGCCATCTTTAATCCTCTACAGAGGGTCACTTGAGGCATGGAAGGCAGTTTGGGGTCCAAGTCATCAGCTTCTTATTGGTACCATCTTTCAGTATACTGTTAATTTTGACTCTTAAATTGTCTTTTGTTTTTACATTTCCTTACTTATGTGTAGGGGTGGGGTGGGGGAAAATACATGCAGGCCATGGTACCCATGTGGAGGTCCAAGGACAACTTCTGGGAGCCAGTTCTCTTCTCTCCTGTGGGTCTCGGGGGTGGAACTGAAGTCATTACCCGCGGAGCCGTCTAACCAGCCCTTATCACTTTCATTCACTTCACAAATGAGGAAACCAAGGTCCAGTCCAGCCCCAGGGTGCATCTGTACATCTGTGTGTTGGGCCCTGTGATAGGTTCCATGAAAGAAGAATTTGATCATTATTTTCCAGAGACAATGGCACAGTTTCAAGTTTCTATTAATAACCCGTGACATGTGCTTTAGGGATCTGCCACATTAAACCTTGGAGTCATGCTGCCTGATGGCCTTATTTTAATTTTGCATCCTTAATCAGTGGTCCTGTGGCTTCTAATATGTGACCTCAGGGGAAGGGGTCTCCTAGCGATATTGCAGTTAGCACTTTGATTGGAGTGACGGTGACATTCGTTGTGATAAACTGGTGCCTAGATTTTGTTGTATTTCTTTGTTCTGTTGTTTTTGTCTGTCAGTTGGTTTTAGGCTATAAGGAAATCTACAGAATACTTAAGGCATTAGAGCATGGTATAAAATTGGAAATGCCAGCACTGTTACCGCTGACCAGACTTCAAACGATTTACTGAGGCAATCTCTTCCTCAGGATTTCAGTTTTCTAGCTATAAGTATAAAATTCAGAAATATCCTTCACCTAAGACAAAGACTATGACCTGAAACTGTTCTAAGTACATCCGCAGCTTCTCTGTCAAAGATTCCCCAGTGATTTATGGTCGCCACATCTGCTGGCTGGCCAGGGGGACGGGGAGCATCTGGAAGGATGATGGTGCCTTCGTTCATGCCAGTGGGAGGTCAGTGAGATAGATCACTGAAGTGATGGAGTCTGCGCTGGTCTGGCATTCCTTCTAATCTGGGCGCTTTGGTGATCAACCAGAAGCAGCTTGACTGTTTAAAGTTGTAGAGACACAGAAGCATTTCCACCAAAAGACAAGATGTAACCTAAAGAAAAGCCAGCACAAGAAAAGTCTGAGGCTAGCAGGATAGTTCAACAGGTAAAGGCAAGGCACCTGCTGCCAAGCCTGGCGACCTGAGTTCCAGCCCCAGCCCCACATGGTGGAAAGACAAAACTGACTCCTGCAAGTTGTTTACTGACCTCCGTGTGTACACCACACCACACCCACACACGTGTGTACACACACCCAGGGCTGGTGTCCGTGGGGTGCTAAGTAAGTGCCTTCAGAGAGGGTTCTGGGGAGACTGTATTTCACAGATGCTGCGCTTGCTTTCTTGTTGGACAGGTCAGTGTGGAAAGTGACCCTGCATCTGCTTTTTCAGGTCTGTAAATAACCAGTATTGCAAAAAGGTGATTGGAGGGATGGTGTGGAACCCAGCCATGAGGAGATCCTTATCGGTGGAACGGCTAGAAACCAAGAGCCTGCCTTCACGGTCCCCGCCCATCACCCCCAACTGGTATGTCCTCTGCTGTGCAGCAGCAGCAGCAGCAGATACCCGCTCTTTTTTAAACACAGAGTCAGCTTTAAATGCCTCAACAGGGACTGCCGAAAGTCAGAATTCCATGTGTATTCCACATGTTGTAGAAGGAGCATCCATGTCAAGGCATACAGACCCTTTCCATACTGGATAATGCTAATGGATAAGGCCTTAAAATAATAATAATAAATCCACCTATTCATGGGATGCGCTGTGATATTCCAGTACATGTGTAGTATTCAAGTCAACTGTCATATCCATCAGACAAATAACATTTTTTAAACCTAAAGTTTTGTAATAGATTTTTTTTTAAAAATAGATTTTCAGGTAGCTAGACATGGTGGTGAATATTTGTAAGCTTAGCATTCAGAAGCCTGAGGCAAGAGAATCAAGAGTTCAAGGCCAGCTTGGGCTACATGGACCCAATATCACATAGATAGATAGATAGATAGATAGATAGATAGATAGATAGATAGATAGATAGATATAGATACATCCTTTCTACTAGCTGTTTTGAAATATTCAATTGATAATTGATTATTATACACCACAGTTCCCTTGCTGTGTTAGAATATCATACATAATCCATCCTATCTAACTACACTCCTGAAGTGCTTCTGTAAAAAATTAATAAATTGCTGAATGGTGGTGACGTGCACCTTTAATCCTAGTACTCCAGAGGCAGAGGCAGGTGGATCTCTGAGTTCGAGGTCAGTCTGATCTACAGAGCGAGTTCCAGGACAGACAGGGCTATACAGAGAAACCCTGTCTTGAAAAACAATAATAATAATAATAATAATAATAATAATAATAATAAAAATTGGGGAAGGGTCCAAGAACATAGCTCAGTGATAAAGTACTTCTACAGCATGGGCAGACCCTGGTTTCATTTTACAACCCTGTAAAATAAATAAAAAATAATATTTAGAACCTGAGGCCTGCTGTAATGTCTGCCTTAGAATCATAGCATATGGTAGCATCTTAAACACTTTAAGCCTTAGAAGTTCATGGTAAAGAATTTAAAAGCATAAAGGATGAAAAGAGAAAAGAAACCCTCAGGGTTCTAAGTTTACCTCAAATAGAATAATGTATGAATGCTTCTTCTTAAGCTTATTTCAGAAAAGGGTCAAATGGAATCTTCTAGTAGTTATTTTAATGGTCCACAAAGATCAAGCATTTTTCGTGAATGTCTCCTAAAAGGCCAAGCATCAGCTACAGGAGATGTGAAGCAGGGAAAGATTGGACCCTGGCTCCATAGGATTAGCAGTGTGAACCTGGACTTTCCCTAGTGAGGATCTAGATCTGTAGCTTAAGGGATATGGGGAGAGAGGCCTGCTAGGAAGGGACCCTCCACAGCACAGGGGCCATGTGTCCTGGGCAGTGGTGGTGATGATGAGAACAAGTGTGCTGTAAAGCACCAGCTCTATTTATGTGGAAATTTGTCAAGGAGCCAGAGAGAGCCCCAGGAGAGATCCAGGAGAATAGCAAGGTCGGATGCTACTACATCACTGGCTTGGACCCCTTGCTGCTCATTAAAGATCCTTTCCCAGAAGTCACAAGAGCCATCTTGCTTCCACAATGGACACACATTATTGATTGTGAAGGAGCAGGGAGGATTGCAAGTCCCTGAGAGTCCCAGAGAGAAAGAGCCGACCAAGGGGAGCTGGGAACGCTGCAGGAGAAAAGTGCACTAACTGTCATGTGACACCCGGCCTGGCCCAGGTGCAGTCCCAAGTGTTCCACGAACACCGCCTCATTTGGCTCATTCTCAGGAGCTGTAAGTACAGCTGAGGCCAGAGGTGAGGGCACTTACCTAAAGTCAGCTGACTACTGCTGGTAATGGAAAGCGGGACAGTGTTCTGATGCCCATCACATTACAGGTGTTGGGTAAGGAGAGCATTAAAAAAAAAAAAAAAAAAAAAAAACAGGAGTCTCTGGTCTGCAGAGATGACTGTGTGTTAAGCACTTGCTGTACAAACAGGAGGACTGAGCTCCAATGCTAGCACTCACATTAAAAAGCAAGGCACGGACATAGATGCCTGTAATCCCAGGGCTGGGAGGCAGGAGATGGGAGGACCCCAGGATAGCTGGGTTAATTTATATGGAATTATTATTATGAGCTCCAAGTTCAGCGAGAGACCGTGTCTTAAAAAATAAGGTAGAAAGTGACAGAAGAAGACACTCAACACCAGCCTCTGACTATGCATGCACATGCATGGACACACATGTACACATACACAATTACACATACACCACACATACACACCATGTTTAAAGTCAGCTTTCCTTCTTGGATCAAGGGAGATTCAGTGAGAAGTAACACACGTTGCCTTCTAAACCTGTCAATGTGCATTGTTGGATTGGTGAGAAAACTTCAAGATGGCTTACGCCTTCTCGAAGAGTAGCTCACCCTTAATCAATACTCACGGGCCAGAAGGTTTATTTCTGCCTATTTCTAAGCTGAGACTATGGTTCTGGGTGCCAGACTCCTTACCCGAACGTGTCAGAGACCAGTGTCGCCCTGGCTGGATTCTGCTGGAGTAAGAATGACCTCACTGGCTCATATTTATTTTGGTTATTTTTGAGACAAGTTCTCATTAATTCCCCTGACTGCCCCTTAACATTTGATCCTCACGAGTGCTGGAGTTACGGGTGTGTACCACCACACCCAGCTCCGGATCTGACTTTCTAAGCACCAGTCAGGGCATCATCCACGGCGAGGCCGGGTCACAAGGTCACTCAGCTGCCATCGGGCCAAACCTCTGTGTGGGAATTGCTCTCAGCCCTTTGCACCGCACTTCTCCCCTCCGCAGGCGAAGTCCTCGGCTCCGGCACGAAATCCGAAAGCCCCGCCATTCCTCTGCGGACAACCTCGCCAATGAGATGACCTACATCACGGAAACCGAAGATGTCTTCTACACCTACAAGGGATCCCTGTCCCCCAAAGACAGTGATTCCGAAGTTTCCCAGAACCACAGCCCACACCGAGAGTAAGAGTCACGTATTTTCTGTATCTTTGTTTCTGCTTTGGGCTGCTGAGGAGTTTGCTGCTCAGGCCTGGGGGCCCGTGGAGAAGAGGCAGGCAGGCGCGCTCCTGAGATGGGAACATAAACCCATGTGCCTGCCTGAGCAGGAGACAGACAACCTGTGTGCCCGGAGCTCAGAGAAGAACAGGTCCTGCCCTCCAAGGACCTGTCGTACCTGTAGCAGCAGCGTCTTGTTTAAGACATTTCTGTACTGCACAAGTCAAGGGCCATGTTTGCCCTGACTCCTCTGTGTCTTGGAAGCTTTGCCCCGTGGCATCATCGGTGCCGTCCTGACATCCGGGAGCCTTCTTAGAACGACAGTATGCCCTCGGGTTTTGTTTCCTTTCCACTTTAGATTAATAGTGTAAAGAGAAAAAAAAAAAAAAAAAAAACGAGACAAAACCAGGCTACCAAAATGGCAAGGCGGGTCAAGGCAACTTATTGGCAAGTTTGTTGACCTGAGTCTGATACCCACGTAGTGGAAGGAGAGACCCAACTTCCTCCACCACATGTCCTCAGACCTCCACATGTACATGCGCACACCTTTAATCCCAGCACTCGGGAGGCAGAGCCAGGCGGATCTCTGTGAGTTCGAGGCCAGCCTGGGCTACAGAGTGAATTCCAGGACAGGCACCAAAACTACACAGAGAAAAAAAAAAACCTGTCTCAAAAAACCAAAAAAAAAATGCTTCAAGTAGCCTTTTGATTGTGAAGTGTCCGTCAAGGACGGCTTCTTCTTCTTCTCCTCAAGCCTCCTGTGTCCTCTTTTATTGTTTGCAGCAGAGGGCAGTGCACTTTGATTGGCCCCTCCACGGTGGCGTGCAGTGTGGGGCCACTGAACATCTGGTCTTCCACTGTCCTGTTCGGTATTCACTTGCCACAGGCTTCATGGAGTCCAGGCTCGCCTCTGACTTGCTGCGCGTAGCTGAAGATGATCCTGAACTCTTGATCCTCCTGTCTTGACCTCCTAAATGCTGGGATGACAGTCATGTGCCACATACACAGTTTACATCCACTCCTCCTAAAGTCACTTTCCCGGCCCCCCCCCCCCCCCCGTCCCTTACTCCCCCATTGATGAAGGCCAGGAAAAAGCGTGTCTGTTCTGAAAGGCGGCTTTGGGCCTTTTGTTTAGCTATTCGGTGACAGCTAGTGCGTCTGTCTGCTCCCTCTTTGCCTTGATTCCCAGAGAGAGCTCAGAGCTGCTCAGCTGTTAGACTCGACTGTTTGCTTCCCCTGACCCAGGTGTCTGGTACAGCCTCTTCTGCATTCCTCACCTTTAATATACAGTTCTCTCATGTCTGTGTGCTTGGGAGAGGCTATCTCATATTTTGAAGCAGATAAAACGGAGGTCATAAATAATATCTTTAAGTTAAATCATGATAGGAAAGGGTTAGGCATTCGGAAGCCATCTTAGCCACTGAGTATTTGAACCATGAAGTGCCACATAATTGCCCAAACCAAGAAGGGTAATGTCTCCCCTGTTGGAACAGCTGGCCCTTTGGTCAAGAAGTAAATGTTTACCATGGAAGCTGCTAAAGCTTCAGGCATTAAGTATGTCCTGCATGTGCATTAGGCATTTACAGGTGAATTGCAGATCTCCCCACTTCCACTGGGGGTGTGGGGGG
Source organism: Peromyscus leucopus (assembly GCF_004664715.2). Lineage (NCBI taxonomy): Eukaryota > Metazoa > Chordata > Mammalia > Rodentia > Cricetidae > Peromyscus > Peromyscus leucopus. The sequence continues at coordinate 64,402,577 of NC_051064.1, forward strand.
GAGGGGCTTGTTTCTCTGTCCCTGAACAGAGACCCAAACATGGTCTTCAGATGATCTGCATTTTTTTTTTTTTTTTTTTTTTTTTTTTTTTTTTTTTGGTTTTTCGAGACAGGGTTTCTCCGTGTAGCTTTGCGCCTTTCCTGGAACTCACTTGGTAGCCCAGGCTGGCCTCGAACTCACAGAGATCCGACTGGCTCTGCTTCCCGAGTGCTGGGATTAAAGGCATGCGCCACCACTGCCCTGTGGTCGATATTTCCTGTGACCCGAACCTCAGGATTCTCTTGTTGAAGTGATCGCTGTCTGTCACTGCGGTTTGCGCCCTGCTGCACTGTCCCGGAAGCTGCTGAGGGGTGTGAGCTTCGTGGCATGAACCTGTGGCTTTGGGAACTATGAGCAGATATCTAGAAATGCAAAGCAGGGGTATAGAAGGTGGCTGTTAGAACCAACCTGAGTCCTCCTTGGCCTCCGGACTCTGTGACTTTATCCCCCAGCAAGAGATACAGGCTGGTCTGAACTTAATTGAAAAGAAACTCTACCGGTAACGCTGTATTTACAAAACGTTTAAGAAGCGTCTGACATGTTTTCTACAGCAGATTTGTGTTAAGAGTCTAAAAGAAGCGTTCTGTCAAAGAAATCAGAGGAGCGAGCTCACAGACAGCGAGGAGGGCCCTTTGGAGGCAGAGTTAAGTGTAATGTTCTGTCCTCATTCAGAAAAGAAAAGAAAAAGAGAGAAAAGTGTGCTCGGTCCCATCACCCGCACCCCGCCCACCCCACCCCCAGCCGCACAGGGAAGGAACATCGTCCCAGCAGATGAGTCACTGGTCTGTTCCATATTTATAGCAGCGCCGCAGAGTTTATGATTATAGTTTTGAAGCCTTGGCAGCGTGCTTTGTGCCCGGGCCGGCTGTGCGCTTTTGTTATTCCCGGCTCTGCTCTCTACTCCTCCTTGCTTCCACAGGAAGTTCAGATTCTGGCAGAGGAGCAGATTTTCTTCAGGGCAGAAACAAAAACCAAAATCCCCCATCTCCTCACACCAGGGAGGGGGTGTGTGCTGAGGAAGAGCCCACCCTTGGAGCTGCCACTCGGGGAAAACAAGGGTACCGGCGGCTCAGGCTTGCGTCCCAAAGACTTGGTGGGTGCTTCTTGGTCATGGTTGTTTCGGTGGGTCACCAATATGGCGCCCCGTGTGAGTCTCACTTCCTGACATAGTAGCCTGTTGGCTGTTGGCTCCTTTCCAGAAGGCCTGTCCTCTTCCATAAGACGTAAGATAACTCTTATCTTCATTTTAAAATGTGTGTGATTTGGGCGGGACCTTATGGCAGCCTTCTTCTCCATCTTACAGCCACAGAGGAAGAGTTTGTGTGGCCCCATCTTCTGAGCCCCCGGGGTCTGCGCACCCTACCAGTGACAGGGTTCCCTGCACTATGACGGTCTTTTGTCCTGTTAGACACTCAGGTTGTTGGTACAGTTGACCCTCCCTGCCCACATGCTCTGCAGCCACAGACTAAATCATGTCCAGTGTCATGAGGCCTGCCCTGATCGTAGAGCTAAACACGCACAGATTTTATTTTTTCCTGTCAGGACAGCGAGTGCTTATGCAACATTTACACTGGATTGGTATTGTGAGTGATCTAGAGATGATTTAAAAAACACAGGAGGGTATATATAGATCAATGAAAACATTAGAGCATTTTAGATAAGATACTTAAGCATGGACAATGGAGGGTGCCCTGGAACGGCTCCTCAGGGGATACTGAAGGACAGCTGTGCTTTTCTCAGACTGTGCTTGTCTTAGTTAGGGTTTCTATTGCTGTGAAGAGACACCATGACCACGGCAGCTCTTATAAAGGAAAACATTTAATTTGGGGTGCCTCACTTACAATTTCAGAGGTTCAGTCCATTATTACCATGGCAGGAAGCATGGTGGTGTGCAGGCAGACATGGTGCTGGAGCTCAGACTCCTTACATCTTAATCCAAAGGCAACAGGAAGTGAACTGACTCACCAGGCATGGCTTGAGCATAGATGAGACCTCAAAGCCTGCCTCTAAGTGACACAGTTCTTCCAACAAGACTACACCCATTCCAACAAGGCCACACCACCTAACAGTACCGCTCCCTTTTGGGGGGGGGGCATTTTCTTTCAAACCACCATAGTAATCTACATTTTGATGCTGGCCTAGCATGCAGGCTCCTGCCTCTGGCTCCTGGAACGCACACTATATTGCTTTCCAGTGCTTTTGGCAGCCCTGCCTTGAAGAACAGTAGTTCTTGGGCTGGAGAGATGGCTCAGGGGTTAAGAGCACTGGCTGTTCTTCCAGAGGTCCTGAGTTCAATTCCCAGCAACCACATGGTGGCTCATAACCATCTGTAATGAGATCTGATGCCCTCTTCTGACCTGCAGGCATACATGCAGACAGAACACTGTATACATAATAAATAAATGAATCTTTAAAAAAAAAAAAAAACAGTAGTTCTTTAAGTTAGCGTCTAGTTCTTCTTGACACTGTCCACCTTTTCCTTCCCTGCCACTACTCTCTGGGAACACTCGATCCCCATACCAGAGGACAGTGCAACACCAAATGTGGGAGGGGATCCGCTACCATCCAAGGGTCTCTTCAGGGAGCCAGGGACAGGGTTTCATTGGGTGTAGGTAAGAGGGACAGAGTTTCATTAGGTGTGGATAAGGTAGAGGTGACGGCCATTATCCCTGAGCCAGACCAGGTCTCAACCCAGTCTCTGCTCTTGACCTTCGTATTGGTGGTATGACTCCCGTGTGTCTTGGGGAGGGACCATCGTCTCAGAGACACCCAGTTTGCACCTGCTGAGACCTCAGCCTTCCTCTATCCTCTTTGCCTTCTGCCGTCCTCATTCATGTGGCTGGTCCTGATCTGCATCGCCACCACCATCCCCCGACATCTTTTGAATCAGAGAAAACATCCTACACACGTATTCCATGAGAAGTGGTGCTGTTTCTCATCTCTCCAACATTGCAGCTCTTCAGACACTATGGTTCTCTCATGACTTTTGTTTCTGATGCTTGTTACATCTATAGTCCCAGTGTCGGACAGTTTATCTCTCTGCCCCTTTCTGCCCAGGGAGTGTGACTCTCTCCCTCTGCCTGCTCTGTTTCCCAAAGCATGGAGACAGGTCTCTCGCTGTTGCCTACCTCCTGTCTGGAGGTGACTTCTTGCTTCCTTCACCCTACCTCTTTCTCCTTTTCAGTAACTTCTGTGAATTCCCTCATTCCATGGGGCAGTGTCTCCTCCCTCCGACTCGGATCCCCTTCAGCTCCACGGGGAACACCAACCAAACTGAAGAGAAAGCCATGCCATCCTGCATCTTCTCTCTCTGCATTCCATCATCTGCCTGCCCAGCTTCTCATCATCCCATATCCTCTTGAGTCTCTGTCCATCCATCCTGAACACCGAGCAGAATGTCATTGTGCTCGGCAGGAACAAACCTTCTATGTGTAGTTGATCCATCCAAAAACTAGCTGCTTGTTTATTAAGCCACTACCTGTTGGTAGAAAAACCTCGCCAACCCCAGCCCTACTGAGAAGATAGGTTGGGGTGTGGGATATCTTAGAATATGTCAATGGTTGTAGTGACTACTGTTCACTGTTTTAAAATAGGATTAAATGTTTTTAGGTTTACTGTATTTTATGTGTATGTGTGTTGTGCTTGCATGTATGTATGTGTACCATGTATGTGCCTGATGCTCCTGGAGTTCAGGAGAGAGCACGGAGTCCCCCGAAACTGAAGTGGTAGAAGGTTGTGAGCCACCATGTGGGTGCTGGCAGCCAAGCCCAGGTCCTCTGTAAGAACAAATGTTCTCATCTGCTGAGCTGTGTTCCCTGTTTTAGGTAGATCAAAGGATGTTTTGTTTTTTGAGACAGGATTGGTCTACATAGCCCTGGCTGTCCTGGAACTCACTGTGAAGACTAGGGTTTTGTATTAGGAAGAGAAAAACACTTTGAAACCCTGTGAAATAAAACTCACAAACTTGTAGCTGGAGAGCTTTTCTCTCCGGGTCCCACCGGGTCCCACCAAGTCCCGCCAGTCCCGGAGCCCACTTACAAAATAAACACACAGACGCTTACATTATTTAAACTGCATGGCCATTAGCTCAGGCCTATCATTGTCTAGCTCTTACTCTTATATTTAGCCCATTTCTATTAATCTATATTTTGTCACATGGCTCGTGGCTTACTGGTACCTTACATCTTGCTTGTCCTGGTGGCGGCTCCAGGCAGTCTCTCTCTCTGCCTTCCTGTTCCCTCAATTCTCCTCTCTGTTAGTCCCGCCTATACTTCCTGTCTGGCTACCGGCCAATCAGTGTTTATACAGAGTGATATCCACAGCACTAACTAAAATTTTAAAACATAACTAAATAGGATGTTCGTTGGTACCATTTTATTGAAAGTAGTTTTTTTTCCACAGGCTAGGGAGATGGCAACCAGTAAACTCCAGGCCAGATTCTTGTCTTACACACCGCTGTTTCCACATGGGTCTGCCACTGAATATTTTGTTCAAATAAATTAAGACTGTGAATCATTGTGTGTGAATAGGGTGCAGATTTTATATTTAGAGTAGGCTAATTTAGGCTGGGGGTGCAGCTCAGTTCTTGCTTACCATGTGAAAGGCCCTGGGTTCTCGGCACTGAAAAAAGAAGGAAGGAAGGAAGGAAGGAAGGAAGGAAGGAAGGAAGGAAGGAAGGAAGGAAAGAAGGAAAGGAAAGAAGGAAGGAAGGAAAGGAAAGAAGGAAGGAAACAAACCAACCCCTCCTACCCCTGTCCCCCAATTTTAACTTGCTAGGAAAACAGAAGCAACATTTAAAGAAAAATATACAGGCAAGGGCCTGGAACAGAGGATTAGTGGAAGGTGGAAGCAGAGGTGGGAATGTGAGGAATGGATGGAGAAGCCGCCGCACTCGGGGGCTTTTGCAGGCTCCTATACTAGTCACGGCACTTACACAGTATATACCCCACCCACCTAAAGATTATTCTTTAAATGATGCTCCTGTTCCCTGGCAAATTCTTTTTTTTTTTTTTTTTTTTAAGCTTTATTTATTTATGTATACAGTGTCTGTCTCCATGTGTGCTTACATGACAGAAGAGGGCATCAGATCTCATTACAGATAGTTGTGAGCCACCATGTGGTTGCTGGGAATTGAACTCAGGACCTCTGGAAGAACAGCCAGTGCTCTTAACCTCTGAGTCATCTCTCCAGCCCTCCTGGCAAGTTCTTATTGGTGGGTCCATGGCCAGAGTCCCAGCCACTTAGGAGGCTGAGGCAAAAGAATCTCTTGAGCCAGAAGTTCAAAACTAGCCTAGACAACACCTCTCATGTTAAAAGTAAGGTGTTAAAACCAGAGTAGCTCCCCTGCATTTCTCCACCAGCTTTCAAAGCAGCTGGGAGAGGAGCTGTTGTCCATGGTCAGAGTTCTTCCCTGCTCTCCTGCCCTTTGCCCCTAAGTTAGATGTGATTGTATTTAGCCTAGGTGAGAACATGGGTAGCCTGAGGACTTTTGCAGAAATGCTCATGTTCCAGGGTCCCACAGCAATCTCAAGATGCCAGTCCCATACACACACAGAGTGATATATACTCTGATAATATTAATCAATTTATTAAAAACATCTCCTTCTTCCCCACAATGAAGGAGTTTGTCTGAGAACAACCCAACACAAAGCTGCCTGACCCAGAAGTCCTCCAGTTCTGTGTCTCCATCTTCAAATGCTCCAGGCTCTTGCTCCCCAGATGGAGTTGACCAGCAGTTCTTAGAAGACTATCACAAGATGATCAAAGGGGGCTCCATTGAGGATGCCAGCCAGTACTACTGTGACAAGGTGAGGGGGGTCCAGGCGCTGCCACACTTGCCTGGGTGGCTCGGTGACCCTCTCTGTCTCGTGGGCAGGCAAATGAGTGGTTCTGACCGACAGAAAATATCTTGTCACCAACTGCTGCAGAGGGATGTAAATGACACTCTCGAATGTCTTTTAGAATGACGAAGGCGATGGCTACCTAGTCCTGATCCGTATCACGCCAGATGAAGATGGAAGATTTGGATTTAATCTTAAGGTATGCTGCGGGTACGGGTAGCCCTCAGGTTATATGCAATGGAACAGTCTTCAGGTGGATTTTGAATTTTAGTCAGAAATCTGCTACATACCTACACTGCATTAACAAAAGCAAAACCTCACTTGGGGCTCTAGAGGTAGCTCGGTCGATAAGGTTCTGGCCGTGCAAACATGAGGACCTGATTTCAGACCCCAGAAACTACCTAACAGAGGTGGGGTGTGGTAGTGTCCTTCTGTAATCCCAATACTGAGGTGGCAGAAGCAGGGGAATCCCTGGGACTTATGGCCTGTCCAGCATAATCAGCAAGCTCTGGGCAAGCAAAAGATACTGTGTCAAGAAACAAGTTAGGTAGCACCAGAGGAATGAGACCCCAAAGATGACCTCTGGCCTCCACCCATGTGCACACACTCATTCACAACTACACAGGCCTAAGAACTGGGCCTTGTATATGGTTGTACAACTACCTTATATTAAGTGTTTGCAGTGTGCCTGACATTTGCGACATTATACTAGATTTTCTGTCACCTTATTGAGCTCTTAGAATAAGTGGTTGAAACAGAGCATGTGGGGACTAATGCCTGTAACTCCAACATTTCAGAGGCTAACACAGGAAGATTATGAGTTTGAAGCTGGCCTAGACTGCATAACAAGTTCATGGCCAGCCAGAGCTGTGGAGACCTTATCTCTAAAGAAATGAAATCAATAAAGCCTAAGACGGCTGTTAAACAGATCTTACAAATGAAACTGAGGCTCAGAAAGTAGAGTGTGTGATTGGTGATCAAACTCAGCCCACAGCCCACCCAGGAGGGATTATTTAGAGAACGCTACAGCCCTGCTAGACTGATAAGGGAAGCCAGCTCTTCGAGTTGCTGGGCCTCCTTATCTAATGGGTCCCTCTAGGCAACGTCTACAAACTGCAACCATGGGCCAGCACCCATCTGCTTGTGTACATAGCATTATTGAAACAGGTGCCGCACCCATTCGCTTCGGGGATTCATTGGTGGAGTTAAATGACTACCTCAGGGCCCTCTCTCCCACTCAGCTTAAGTAGCTATTGAGGAAGCCTCACCTAACTTCCATCACACTGACTCCCACCTCCCCACTCCCTCACCCACCCCATCCCTGTTCTAGAGTGAAGCGGAGGCAGACTGCCCTTGCTGGCTGCCAGCCTCTGGCATATCATACACACCCCCTCCTGCCCAGCGGCCCTCCAGGGCCCTGCTCACAGGGGGAGCACTCACAGTACCCATGGCCCTTCCTGAGGCCTTGTGCCTCCTCTTTCGGAAAAGTTAACATAGCCCTTTTCTAGGAAATGTTGTTGGGTCCTCCAAGGGCATCTTCAGTTCCGGTGATGGGGATGTCAGGATAGACTTCTGAGCAGAGCTCTGGCTAACCTGCTGGGTAAAGAGGGGTCATCAGTGTGTTCTGTAATTCTGCAAGGGGGTCCCCAGCCCTGTGATTGATCCTCCTGTAAAACCGTCCTGAACTATAAGGCTCACAGTAAATGTGAGCCTTATATCTATATTACATCTACATATCTTTGTTGGCAAAACTACTCAAGTTTTTCATTTTATTTCCGGTTTTGTTTGCTTTAAAATATTTACAGGGAGGAGTGGATCAAAAGATGCCTCTTGTGGTCTCAAGGATAAACCCAGAGTCACCTGTAAGTAAACATATCCCATGTTAGTTACTTCCTGTGTTTGCTTTCCCCTAAGTCAAACAAGTTTCTATTTCTATGTCCCATTCCTAGGTTTGGTTGGGGTTTCGTTTTTATTTGATTGATTGGATGGCTAAGTGATCAGCTCCTCGCTTGGTTTGATCAGTAGCAACGTGTATCTGGTAATACAGACACACACAGATGGAGACACAGAGTGGGACTCCCATTAACTACAACCGTGTTGGGCAGTATGGTCCCTGAGACTGCAGCACCGTGTCACCTGGGGCCTTATTAAATGTGCGGACCCTCATGTTAGATGCAGGCCCAGCCTATAGCCCTGCTTACCCTGGATCTCTGTCTCTAATAAGATCGACCCTTGGGCAATTTGTATGCACATCTAACTTTGGGAAGTGCTACTGAGTGAAGGCAACAGAGAGCTTTCTACTTTGCCTGTTTTTTTCTTGCTTGTGTACATATTTAAGGTGTAGCATGATGTGTTGGCTAAGCCTGTATGAAGTGGACACATGGGACCTGCTCTCTTCCCTGATTTTTGTGTGATGGTTTGCTTTCAATAAAATATTGCAACGTGAGCAAGTCCCTATGCTCTCTGAGGGACCACTTGTCATAGGGGTCACTCTTCAGTCCTCATGCTGACCACTGGGGCCTGGGAAGATGGCTCAGTGGATGATGCTTATGCCGCTCAAGCATGAGGACCGTGTTTGCATCCCCAGTACCCACATAAAAGTCAGGCGCAGGTGCAATGGCCACCTGTAATCCTATTGTGTAGGAGACAGACAGGGGAACCCAGAGCAAGCTGGATAGCAGGACTAGGTGAATTGACAAGCTCCAAGATGAGTGAGAAACCCTGCCTTGGGAACACAGTGGAAAACAATCAAGGAAGATACCAATTGTCCATGTCTTTTTTTTTTTTTTTTTTTTGGTTTTTCAAGACAAGAGTTTCTCTGATTAAGAGCCGCTGCCTCGCTGTCCTGGAACTTGCTTTGTAGACCAGGCTGGCCTCGAACTCACAGAGATCCACCTGCGTATGCCTCCCAAGTGCTGGGATTAAAGGCGTGTGCCACCACACCCGGGCCATCCATGTCTTTATGCATGTATGCATGTGAAAATACACACACATTCACATACACACACACACACACACACACACACACACACACACACACACGCAGGATTTTTTTGTTTGTTTGTTTTTCTAAACTTGTCTTGCTGTTTACCAGTTGCTTTTTGTTTGTTTCTAGGGAAGAAGGTTTGCCTTCCCACACCATTCTGTTCATCATTTTGCTGTGCAGTGGTTTCTGCCCCTGCTATAGGGTGACGACAATATATTTCTCCCTTGTAAGACAGATAAATGCTCATTCATAGCTGGCTAGGCATGTTCAAACAGTCCGTCCAACCAACAGAAGTTTGGAGGCATCCTTGAGTTGTTCTAATCAGCAAGGTGGGCTCCCGTGGATAAGTGCTCAGTAAACCCGGCTTCCCTGCTCAGAAGTGTCCATAGCTCACATTCTGATCCCTTTAAAGTCCCACCAACCTTGCAGCAGCTACACAAACGATGACAGTCATACCCAGGGGAGAGGGGGTGAACTTGATCGCAGTCTCAGGTGTCTGGCATCGGAGAGAGGCGGCCTTCTTCTTCCCCCTGAGGCCAATGCTATGGTAACAGAGACACTCACTTCCCTCCACCAGGCCGACACTTGCATGCCTAAGCTGAATGAAGGGGATCAGATCGTGTTGATCAATGGCCGGGACATCTCAGAGCACACTCATGACCAGGTGGTGATGTTCATCAAAGCAAGCCGGGAGTCCCACTCCAGAGAACTGGCCCTGGTGATCAGGAGGAAAGGTAACACACAGGCCCCGGGGGGCGGAGCCGCAGGACGCCGCCTTAGAGGAGCCTCGGCTTACTGCCTAGTTTCTTTGTTTTTTTGGTTTTCTGAGACAGCTCCCACACTGTAGTCCAGGCTATACTCCAGCGTGCAGCAATTCTTCTGCTTCAGTTTCCCGGATGTTTCCATGATAAGCCTGAGACTTCATTCCCGGGATGCATGCTATATTTTCTACAGTAGTAGTCAGCATTTGCAAAATGAAAATTTTAACAACTGGCTGCTATCTGGCTTGTCACCACCACAAACCAAAAAATAGGAAGATCTGTCTGCAGGGGCCCTAAGTGCTCCTGGCCAGGCCTCTGGAGAGAGGTAACCTCAGTACCCCTTTACCTGGGCCTAGAGCCCTGTAATTCTAGCAGCCCCAGCCCAGCTGGCTCACATCCCTCTCTGAGCTTGCCTGGCTCTGAAGGAGACTTACTAGGTCCTATCTTATTCTGGAGTGTTTCTCTTTGTCAGGGAGGCGGTTAGGATCAGAGGGCAGGGACCTGACCCCACCTCCTACACGGGAAAACCTCCAAGTTAACCAGTCTTCCTTATGTTCCTCAGATGTGACATGAACATAGGTAGCCTAGACTCTTCCTCAGGGCTCCTGTGCAGATGAAATGACAATACTCGGAGCGCTGGGGAGATGGGGCGTGCTATAGATATGTGAAGAAAGGCCTCTTGACTATTGTTGCTATTACTGTTGTTGTTTTAATATACTGAGCCAAATAGCCCCAACTAGGGACAGTGAGAGAATGAAGAAAAATGGACACACAGACAGGAAAGCTGGGGTCTTATGATGGTGCATGTAAGAACAAAAATAAAAAAGGGTCATATGGGCTGTGTGCACTCTGGTAGATGACACAGACACACATAGACAGGAAAGCCGGGGTCTTATGGGCTGTGTGCACTCCGATAGATGGCACAACCTAGAACCAAACTGTGTTGACTGTGTACATTGCAGGGAGAGGAGTTTGCTAGACTCTGTAGGCGGAGTCTGGGGCCAGCAGTCTCAGGCTGTAAACATCTGGGAGGAGGAAGCTGCAGTTGCTAGTGTTCGCACACACTGGCCAGTCATTCACAAACACTCGTACTTGGACTACAGAGTGACTGTGCCATTCTGAGCCTGGCCTGAGGAAGGCTTTGTTAATTTCCCATGGTTCCAAGGCATTGGTCCTTAACATGGCTGTGCCTGTAACAACAATACACATTCATTCAGGACTTGTATGCTCTTTATAAATTCACTCAAAGCTTCCTCAGCTCCCCACATGTCTGTATTACCTTTATTATTATTATTATGGTTTTGTTTTGGTTTTGAGACAGGGTTTCTCTGTGTAACAGCCATCTTGGAACTTGTTCTGGAGCCCAGGCTGACTTCGAACTCAATAAGATCCGCCTGCCTCTGCCTCCCAAGTGCTGGGATTAAAGGCGTGTGCCACTACCGCCTGGCTATTATTCTTATTGTTATTACATTTATCCATTTTATCTTTGTATGCATGTGTGTGAGTACAGTGTGTACATGCACTTGGAGTTCAAAGGACAACCAAGGAGTCAGTTTCCTCTTCCACCATGTGGAAATCAAACTCAGGTGGTCAGGCTTGCTGGCAGGCGCCCCTGCTCACTGAGCCATCCGGCTGGCCCTTACATAACTTTAAATACTAACCTGAATGGAGGCTGGATCTTAGTTGGCCTCAGTGTAGTCACACCCCAATGCCCCACACCCTGTTCCCACTAGGACCCTATCCTGAGCCAGCTAGAGCCATGCTCACCCCACCTCTTCTGGGAGGCCATGACAGCTCTCCAGCACCCACCCCATGACACCACACCACAGATCCCAGCAGCCTGCTAGAACTCGGATGCTCAATGGGAGTCGAGCGGTAACAGGACACACCAGGGAAGGTGTGCCTTGTGCTGGCTGCTGTATGGTGGCATGCCCTTTAACCCTCATGGGTCTCCTGAGCGCTGGGATCCTCATCCCCACGTAGACAAATCAGGAAACAAAGCCACAGAGTAGGGAAAACAGTTGCCTCACTGCCATGCGGCTATGGCCACAGGTTGATAGGCGGCCAAAGGGGCCGGTCCACTATCTGTGACTTCCTGGGTGTCCAGGCCCACAGGAAAGGCCACTTCTGTTGGCCACAAGGGACCCGTGCCTGCTGGAGGTAAGGAAAACCTAGCATGTACTATGAGGGACCATCTGTTTTCAAGCAGCTAGGATAATAATTTTATTTATTGCATAAATCTCTTAAGTGAGAAATGTGAATTGATTTAAAGAAAAGGAAGTCAATGAAGTTAACGCACAGGGTTGCAAATGTAACAGAAACCGCAAGAAGAATTGATTTGCTGTGGCCAGTGAACGTGGCCTTTGAAGTCAGGTAAAGATATGGACTGCATTCCCATGGCCTGCCCAGACAGCCTGGGTGACTTTGGAAGAACTCTCCGGAGTGGAAAGCTCAACAGCTGACTCTGAGGATTCCGTTTTAACTACATGGGGAAATTCAGAGTTCTTTAGTTACTTTCTCCTTTCTGCTTGTCTTGAAAGTCGGGAGCCGTTGAAAGCTCAGTGAGGGAACAGTAAAGGGAAAATTCAGAAATGATCCTAAAGGGAAGAGAAAGTCCGGGTTGATGATGGCATCTGAGGTGAAGTGTTGTAGAAGGCAGAGAAGGGGAGGAGACAGGCCTCCGCAGACAGTGAGAACTGGAATTCGGATCTCTAGCGCCCATGTCAAAAATGAGGTGCTTTATCCCAGCACATGAGAGGCAGACGGCACCCCTAGAATAGGCAGCTAACTTGACTGCCCAGTTCATTGAGTTCTAGGTCCAAGTGACAGGCCCTGTCTCAGAATATAAGATGGAGAGTGATGGAGGAAGACACGTGATATCAACCTTTGACCTCCCGAAGCACACAGATACATATCACACACACACACACACACACATACACACACACACACACACACACACACACACACACACACACTGGGAGCTTGGGCCTGTATTTTTCTTGAACTGGAAGAGGTGGGGCTGGTGGGCAGAGACGTTGGCACCTGTGCTAATCACTTGACAAATTGATCTCAGATTAAAAGAAGGCTGGGGGGTGGGGGAAGAGGAACTACACAATGGGACAGTGAGATACAGCTCAGTGGGTAAAGGTACCCGCCACCAAGCCTGATGGTCAGGTAGGAGAGAACCAACCCTAAGGTTATCCCTGATGTCCACACATGCACTCACACGCGTACACACATGCACACAAAATGATAAATAGAAACCTAATTTAAAATTTTTGTAAAAAGAAAAACTAGACTGTGGGAAATAGTAATGTCACAGGGAGAGCTTGGGGCCTCCCCATGTGTCTCGAAGAGTGCCCATGTTAAGGATGCTGTGAGAGAACCAGAGAGCAAACGGCTTCTTTCTTTCTTTGAGGCTCTGGGAACTGAACCTAGAGCCTCGCGCATGCTAAGCAACCTCTCTACCACTAAGCTGTATTCCCAGCCCATGAGTTCTTTCTTCAACAGCGTTCATCCCCATGCCTCCCTCACCTTTGGCCCACAGCCTGCCAGGGTCGCTCACCTAGAACTGGTATTGGGTACAAATGATGCCCGTGTACTTGGTCATCTAATGAGGCAAGTGGAGCACCACACCTGGTGTCCTGGGCCGATGAGGAGAGTGACCAGCCCATTGTCCTTCCTGTCTGTCTGTTCCAGCTGTGCGCTCACTGGCGGAGATCAGAGCGGAAGATGAGCTGAGCCAGCTTTTCCCAGAAGCCATGTTTCCTGTATGTCCTGAGGGTGGGGACAGTCTGGAGGGATCCATGGAACTGCTGAAGAAAGGTCTGGAGAGTGGTACAGTGCTGATCCAGTTTGAGGTAAGGGGATCCCAGGGCCTAGTCTCCACCCACTTACTCTCGTGTGCCTCTGCTGCAGCTGGTGGCAGAGCTGGAGCGTGGTCCCGTCTCCTCGGCCAGGGTGACTCTGGTTCACAGGCCTCAGCCACCAGAATCTCAGTGAGGACCTCAGCAAGGCTTATCCTCCCCAAGGCCTGATAGAGGCCACTCAATCCTCAGGCTCAGAGTGATGAAGCATCAGGTGAAGAAGGCCCAGAACCTCTTCCAGGTGTTCAACTCGCCCACTGTCTTCCAGCAACAATCTGTAGGCAGGGCTGGCCTGTCAGAAACTGAGGATGAGGGGCTCTGAACCTGCCGGGCTGCCAGCAATAGCTCTAAACTCCACAGGAGAGAAAATGGTGGCATCCATGGGATGGAAACATGTCAGCGCCCTACCCCCAACTACACTTGGAATTTAGAGAGTTGGTATCATCCCACAAGGGCACAGTGTCTGGCCTTCCAAGGCCACCAGACCACAGAAACATAGTCTGTCCTGTCTTCTTGGGAAGGGTGGATCTGTGGTACACCGGGTAATGCCTCTGTCTGCAGCAGCTCTCACCGAGGCCTTTCACACAACCCCCAAAAGCAAAACTGCTTTCTAGGGAGTTTTATCTACCACTAACCAAATGAAAAAAAGAATCTGTTCATCTGCCATGTGTGTTTTAAGGTAAAAGAAAACTTGTTCATGCAATGAACAGGTAAATGCATGGTGCCTCGGTATGCTGGAGGCTGAGGCAGGAGGATCACAAGTTTGAGCCCAGCCTGGACCACATAGTAAGATCCTGTCTCAGAAAGGGGGCTGCGGTAGGGAGAGGAGAAGGAGAAATACAGAAGAATCTAGTTAATATTGTTAACACAGTTAACGGTGCCGTACACGGTTGGTCTCAGCTCACAGAGTAAGGATAAGAGGAGCTGATGGGATTCAGGAACAGATCCACAACACATCATTGATTAGAAAAACCCTGGAAAATGACAAGGAAAGGTGGGCAGTTTGTCAGATGTGTCGGACTTCAGAGTGACTCGGGAAGGAAGTGTAGAACAGCTGCCGGGCGCAAAGGAATGCCAAGCACAAAGCTTTCAGCAACAGGCTTACCTTATGGTAGCCTCGGGCCCAGAATGTAAATTCCGCTAGAGCAGTGTGCGTTCAACAGCAGTGAAAAGAATTCCATGGGAGAAAAAGCAAAGGTGATTGGTTGACGCCTCCCCTTCCACCACCACCACACCAATAGAGGAGTCTCAATTTTTTAATTAACTGGGTGTCTGGACAAGTAGCATAAAAGCTCGCATCTTGTGGCAGTGATATTTGGATGAGAAACTGTGACATCAACACTCCAGAATAATTGAGACAAAGACTCCAGTCCAGGCTTAGACTCCATGAGGTTTCTCTTTCTGGGGCTGGGGCTGCTGTGACCTGGGAGGGATTGATGGATTATTTGTTGATTCAGCCAGTATGTCTGAGGTACTTTGGGAACATGATGAGGGATGAAGAAGGATGCTTCTAGCCATAAGCAGCTTGTCGTCTAATTTTGGTATATTTAGGGGACTGTATGTGAGACCAAGCAAGACAGGGTAAGATTTTATAATCATGAGTGTATGTTCCCTGGCAACTGGTAATTCCAGTTGATCAGAAACCCCACAAGGAGGCACTGTGGGCTCTCCTTGGGAACCTGAAGCCATGCTCTTTCCCTAACAAAATCCTTCACTTGCTCTTGGCTGAACTTTGGTGAGCTTTGGAAGCCCCATAAGGTTCTCCTTGCAATGATTTCATCAGCTTCTAAAAGTTTGTTAAAAGCATTTCTTTTTCGGCACTAGAGGTACAATGCCCTATCTATTGTGCCACGGAGCCACCTTTAAGAATATTTCCTAAAGAGTGAGCCTGTAGCCACTTATATGGAAATCATGTGGGGAGCTGTGGCCCACAGCTACCAGACATTGGTGTTTTAACAAAGTCACCTGAGAGTTTGTGTGTGTTTAGGGGCACTAATTTAGTATTATTAGCTCGTGATGTGGAAGTGGGCTTGTGTGGCATGCAACGTGCATATAGAGATCAGAGGACAGCCTTGTGACGTCAGGATTTCTCTCTGTAGCCCTGGCCATCCTGGAACTTGTAGATCTGCCTGCCTCTGCCTCCCAAGTGCTAGGACTAAAGACGTGCGTCACCACTGCCTGGCTCGTTTATTTTCTTCTGTGTGGGTTTTAGAGATTGAACTCAGGTTGCCAGACTTTAGCATCCAGCACCTCTAGCCAATGAGCTGCCTCTCCTGTCCTCCCTTGAGGTCTTGATGCATCAATTGATCCCAGGGAAGAAGGTAGAAATGGTCTCAGGCTCATTGCCTGCTACTGCCTCTCCCTGCCCTCCGGAGGATGCCGTAACAACATGCACAGCTGGGCGGTGGTGGTGCACATCTTTAATCCAGCACTCAAGAGGCAGAGGCAGGTGGATCTCCGTGAGTTTGAGGCCAGCCTGATCTATAAAGCGAGTTCCAGGACAGCTAAGGGCTGTTACAGAGAAACCTTGTCTCAAAAAGCAAAACCAACAAGAACATGCACATTTGGGGTTTACCCTTCAGTCTGCTGCACTTATTTCATGTTCTAGGAAGCTCCCCTTTTAAATAATGTCTATTGAAGTCTAAGATACTGACTGATCTGCAATGGGGCTGCTGAAATCTAAGAGCCCTCTGGGTGTCCCTCACTGCCCCTCAAGGGGCCCTAGGCTCCTGGGAGCATCACATGACACCAGCATCTTGGGGTGGAGGGTGTGTTCCAACACTAAGTGGAAGGACCCAAGGAAACCAGACCAAACAGGAAACTCCCAGGAAAGGCAGTCTTTATGAGCCCTTGCTGTATCCAGGGCATCAGCATCTGTAATTCTTTTAGGCGGTTTCATCCCATAGCACACAGGAGGGAGGAGAACCTCAGATTGATCTCATGCTCAAAGGCTCATAGTAGAAGTCAGAGAGCCTGACTGGGCCCAGGCCGGGTACCAATACCTCGAGCTTGTTCTTTTAACCACCATGTACACAGGCTTAGGAAACTGAGATGTTCTTGGCCTGTGAAGTTGTTATTAGAGGCATACGCGTCAACACTATCTGGGAGGCTGTCTAGCCACATGGAGCCAGACAGACTTTAAATTCTGGCTCTACCTCTTACCCCTTTAACCTCTGTGGCCCTTGTCTCCCCATGTGTAAATTGGGTGTCTCCTGAATTGATTGTAAGGAGTGGATGAGATAAATGCTTAATGAATTGTCTGGCCTGTGATAAGAACACGATAAAAATTAATAGCTGTTATTATTTATAAACCAAGAGAGGCTTCAAGAGCAGACCCAGCCTGAATAAGGTATTATCACTTGGCACTGAGCTTGGAGCCCTGGGCTGTCAATTCCAGAGTCACAGAATCCTTCCTCCCATCCCCCATCTCCAGGTCTGTGTCCTCCCATCCTCTAGTACCTTGACCAGTGGGCTGCTCAGCTGGTGGTAGCTGTGCTCTGTGGACAAGTGCTGGGGGGGGGGGGGGGATATCCTGGTCCCCAGCAGGCATCCGCACTGCCTCTTCCACGACACAGAGTGCCTGCCTGAGGGTTGTGGTCTGAAGACAGATCTCCCCATCTCACTCTTGTAAAGCTTATTATAAACATTTTTTCTCATTAAGGGAATCCCTTCATCCTTTTCTGTGCCTTCCAGTAAACAGAATTGGTCCCCACCGTACCAGAAAAGCAACAATAATTAGCATTTCTAAAGCACTTTGCAGTCTACTGAGTGTGTTTCACATGTTACCTGCATGAACTCTCACATCATCTGGGAAACGGATGTGGCAGGAATTATTAGAATCAGTCTTGTAAAGTCTTTTGGAGCTGAAGATTGAAGCCAGGACTTCTGCCACCCTAAGCATGCACTCTGCCACTGTGCCCCAAACACAGCCCAGACAGAAATGGAGAAAAGGAGGTTCAGAGGTGTTCCGGAACTCATCCAGTGCATACACCTCGTCGAGGACAGACCTAAAATTAGATCCATGTTGACAATGAAAATCTGGGGCTAGAGATAGCTCAGCCGTTAAGAGCAAACACTGCTCTTCCAGAGGACCCAAATGTAGTTCCCAGCACCTATGTTGGGTGGTTCATAATTTCCTGTAACTGTAGCTCCAAGGGATCTGACTCTTCATCATCTAGCCTCCTCATGTCCTTATACCCATGTATGCAAATCAACACATGGACACACACATAAACATAACTAAAAATAAAATAGATCTAAAGACAAAACCCTAAAATCTAAAATATACCTGGGTGGGTATTGGATACCTATAGTCTGAGCTACTCGTAATGTTGAAGCAAGAGGATCATTAAACCCAGGAGATATGAGACCACCCTAGGCAGCATAGCAAGACCTTGACTCAGATACACACAAAAATTCAATCACAACTGGGTGGTGGTGGCGCATGACTTTAATCCCAACATTCTGGAGGCAGAGCCAGGCGAATCTCTATGAGTTTGAGGCCAGCCTAGTCTACAAAACGAGTTCTAGGACAGTCAGGGCAGTTACACAGAGTAACTCTGTCTCCAAAGAACCATAAAACATAAAACAAAAAAACAAAATAACCTTCAGTCATCGTCTGGAGCTCACACTTACTGAGTATGACTCAACTCTTTCCCATTCTGCTTCTTTCTGGCCTACTGTTAGTGCCTGCCTCCTTGGAGACTTGTGGAGTTCAGTTGATATAAAATGAGCCTTGCAAGGCAGTAGCCTCTTCCTGGATAAATGGATGGTAGATGGGTGGGTGGATGGGCAAGTGAGTTGATGGATTGACAGATGGGCTGATAAATGGATGGATGAATAGATGAATTGTTGGCCGGATGGATCTTTAGATGGGTGGGTGGATGGATAGTTAGATGGGTGAATGGATGGATGGATAGGTGGATAGATAGAGAACAGTATCTACAAGAGACCTCTGAGGGTCTTTTCCACCCCACCTAACTTTGCCCATTACCTTACATCAGCCCATCTTTACCAACACAAAAAAATCATCTGTGTCTGACCTGTGTTTCTTAGTTGACGTCTACATTGTCACTCAGGGAACTACCATTAGGGTCAAAACAAGTGACTCCCTGGCTCCTGTGATAATTACAGAATTTGTATCTGGAAGGGTGGAGGTAGCTCAGCAACACTCCTCAGAGATTGAGATCAGTACATGTCGCAATTAGCAAGGACAATTGCACCTTCCAGATTAGATCGGACCCCTGGAAAGAGTGCATTGAAAAGAATTCCTTTCTGTCAGATGAGGTGGCACACACCTATATCAGGAGGATGAGGAAGTCTAGGCCAACCTAAGTTACATACCTCATTACCTATAATCTCAGGCCTCAGCAACCTGAGGCCAGGGGATTGCCATGAGTTCAGAGTCAACCTTAGGCTACGGAGTAGACCCTACCTCAAAAAAGAAAACAACAAAAAAAATTCTTTTAAAACATGTATTATTGTTGTGCATGTGAGTGCAAACACACATACATGCCACAATGCACCTGTGGTGGCCAAGGGACCAGGGGACAGTTTTGTGGAATAGTATTTGGGGGGATTGAACTCAGGTCACCAGATTCTATGGCAAGCATCTTTATGCACTGAGCCATCTCACTGGCCCAGTTTTTGCCTTTCTTTAAGAAAGGAAAAAAGTGAGCTGGGTGGTGGTGGTGGTGGTGGTGGTGGTGGTGGTGGTGATACAATGCCTTTAATCCCAGCATCGGGAGGCAGAGGCAGATGGATCTCTGAGTTTGAGGCCAGCCTGGTCTGCAGAGCTAGTTCCAGAAGAGCCAGAGCTACGTAGAAACTCTATCTCGCCCCCCCCCTCCAAAAAAAAAAAAAAAAAAAGAAAGGAAAAGTAAAGGGCATGGTGGCACACATTTAATTCCATCACTCAGGAGGTAGAGACAGGTGGATCTCCATGAGTTCCAGGCCAGCCAGGGCTTCATGGTAAGGCTGTTGGTTAAGTGGCGGCGCTCGTGGGGTGGCCATGCTGACTACTGGATGCTGCAGTGGCAGAAGAATCTTGAGCCATGGTTACCTTTCTAGAGTTTCATTGGGAAAAAGGGGGGGGGAGAGAAAGGGAGAGAGAGAGAGAGAGAGAGAGAGAGAGAGAGAGAGAGAGAGAGAGAGAGAGAGAGAGAGAGCATGCAGAGGAGGGAGAGTCCAGAAGGAGAGCGTACAGAAAAGAGAGGGCATGCCTGTTTTTTAGGCTGGGATGCTGTCACAGGCTGGTGATGTAATTAAGGACATAATCCTTACAGAGACCCTGTCTCAAAAAGGAAGAAAGGGAGGGAGGGAGGGAGGGAGGGAGGGAGGGAGGGAGGGAGGGAGGGAGGGAGAGGATGGAAGAAAGAGAAAGAGAGAGAGAGAGAGAGAGAGAGAGAGAGAGAGAGAAGAGAGAGAAGAGAAGAAAGAAAGAAAAGAAAGGAAGGAAGGAAGGAAGGAAGGAAGGAAGGAAGGAAGGAAGGAAGGAAGGAAGGAAGGAAGGAATAAAGCCTGCAAAGATGAGTGTGCAATACATTTATAGAGGAAAAGGGACGTCTTCAGTGTCTCCCGGGAAGGGTAAACTGCTAATGCTTCCACCAGATAGTGCCAGGAGAGCCACGTCTTGGCGCCATTCTGAGACTAGGCTCTCCTTGGCTTAATTATATGGCGCCATGTCTAAGAAAGCCTGACTTGTCATGGTTCAGTCATGTGGCTTCCACCTTTTGTTTCTGTTTTTGTTTCTGTCCTAAGGATTAAACCCGGGGCTCCATGAGAGCCAGACACGTGCTCTGCTGCTCAGCTGCGCCCCCAGCCCATTTGTTTGTTTGTTCATTCTTTCAGAGTTACTGTGTTTTTGAGTGTTTTGTCTGTATGCGTGTCTGCACCACATACATGCCTGGTGCTTGTGGAGGTCCGAAGCGGGGAGTCAGGTTCCCTGGAACCAGAGTTACAAACGGCGGTGAGCTAGGAATGGACCGCAGGTCCTCTGCAAGAGCAGCAAGCACTCTTAACCACTGAGCCATCTCTCCAGCCCCTGTTTATTTGTTCTTGGAGAAAGGATCTCATTGAGTTTTCCAGTCCATCCTTGAGCTCACTGTGTAGCCCAGGCCTTAGCCTTCCAGGTAACAAGGATTGTGGCCCAGGACCCCAAGCTGGGCACTGGCTTCCGCTCTTTTGTAAAGTAGCCGCTCCCAACACTGCAGTGTTTTTACTGAGCACCTACTGTGTGACAGGCACAGTGCTGGCCTTCAGCTCTGTCTGGCCAATGAAACATGATCCCTGCATTCAGTGGAGGGGACAGTTGAGTGGTGACTGTGGGGTGTAGACAGCAGGTATCTTTGAAGTCACCTCTGACTCAGATGCTAGCTGCACTTTGCCCTCTCCTTAGCCAGGGTCGCCTCGCCTCCTCTCCCCACCTTACCTTTCCCTGTCCCTTGTCACCTGCCCTTCCCCATCCTGAGGTTCAAAGCGTTCTCTGCTCCTGCTGGTGGTGGCTCTCATTTGCTATGCTGGCTCTGGCCATGGCCTCTAACTGGAGCCCATTGCATGACTGAAGGCCTCATTGGAAGGGCAGTGATCCAGTCATAACGCCCTGGCTGAATGACAAGAGTAAGTTGTCTAGGGTGATCAGAGCACCCTGAAGCCAGGAAGCTGGTGCAAAGCCCTGTCTCTGTCCAGCTGCCTGTATGTGCTAGAGAAGGTCAGCTCTTCAGCTCAAGAGACAGCTCAAGTGGACATGTGATCGTCACTTAGATCCCTCTGCTCCTTAGCATCTTCTTTCAGCCAACATCCCCATCATTTCTTCTCACCTCCAGAGCTTGGACCACACTCTGGTATGATGAGGGTGGTGCACTGTAGGACCTAAATATTCATAGTTTATCGTAACAGTATGCAGTTTTATTCCCCTTCCCTAGGGACCCTGCCTCTCAGGCCCCCAGATTCTAGGACAGAAGTCAGGGACTGTGCCCTAGAATAATCAAAGCAAAGTGTTTTTTTCCTAGTACATTGTTCTTTTAAATGCCTCGTCTCTAATTGCGACCACCACCACCACGGAGACCTAACTCACTCCCCTGTGTCTCTGACCTGGCTCACAGCAGGGTCTTCACAGTCACCCTAGGGTCCTGAGAAAAGTGGGAAAGTGAGTGCTTAACACCTGCTCCTGTCCCTGCTGAGACTGTGTTGGAATTCCATTCCCAGTGAACTGCTTCCATCCTAGCCAGCATCAGCCTTTGCAAAATGCATGCAGACTTGAGAGTATTGCCAGGCCTCCCAAAGGCCAAACCAGACTCCATTTGTATTCATTCGCAGTCCTTCTCAGGAGGTTTTGTGATTTTTTTTTTTTAATCATATAAATAGGTTTTCTGCTCTTCTCCTTTTCTGTGTGTGTTTTGATTTTAGAGGTTTATTATAGATTCATAGTGGGAGCTTAGGAGAGAGAACCAGCAAGAGCTTACAGAGCTGTGTAGTGGGAGGGATCCTAGGTCTTCTTTATTTGGGGCTAACAGTTTAAGAGGGTTAGAGTTCATGATCACCGTGGTTGGGGGCATGACAGCAGGCAGGCGTGGCTCTGGAGCAGTAGCTGAGAGCTCACATTTTGAAACACAACCTCAAGACAGAGAGGCACTGGGAATGTCTTTTGAAACCTTAAAGCCTATCTCCAGTGACACACCTTCTCCAAAAAGACCACACCTCCTAATCCCTCCCAAATAGTTCCACTGACTGGGGACCACATATTCAAATATATGAACTTATGGGGACCATTCTTACTCAAACCACCACGGCTGCATTCAGGTAATTTTTAAAAAGTTACTTTGTGCCTTATAATGCTCTCAACAAGTCATTCCCACTGAGACATGTGTAAAATCTTATGATAAATAACACCTTAAGCTGGGTCTATGCTTGTCTGCCAGAACGCAGGTTGATTGCATTTACATTTCTGTTACTTGAAAATATATCTGTCTTCTTGCCTATAGGCTAGAGGTGCTGGTTCATATTCAATTAATTGGATTTTACCTCCACATAGTTAATCGGTTAGAAGAAAAATGCTATTTAGATAAATGTGACTGGTTTCTGTACTCTCCTTCTGTCAGCATCTGGCCAGAACCTCCAATAAATCACAAGTTCATTCCTGGAATGCACTCACAGTCTGTAAAAGCCTATTTTAGAGTGGGTTCAGCAGCTACCTTTAGACTGTTAGGTGCTGAAACTGTCAAGGTCATAGGTAGTTGAGTTCTTGGAGAGTTGGTGAATTCAAAATGTCAGTAGATGTATAAGATACAGATACAGTACCATTCTTATGACCCCTTATCTCCATGTTAACTCTCTTCTGGTAGGTTCTATGCAGTTTGTCTAATGAGAGAAACAGACCTAACAGATGCCAGTTTATAAAACAATACAATGCACAGAAATAGGGCTGGGAGTGGGTGTTCAGCCTCCCCATTCAAAAATGCAAAGCAATCTTGATTAAGGATGTTGGCTACAGCTTGATAAACTGACCAATCTCCATTCCTGCAGGGCAATACATTTCAGAGTCCTGGAAAATATGCTCAGAAGCTGTGATTCTGTTCTCAGATACTTATCAGAGTAAGAAGAATGCAAAATGAGCTAACAACAAAGTAGACTAAAAATTAAGATAAATTATAATAATTAGATTATCGAGCCATTAAAAAATCATTGGAGTAGAGAATGTCTTGCAATATAGGAAACAGATACGGCGTAACAACAAGATCAGTGTTTCCTAGAGCGCTCGCTGGCTAGGAGATGCTGAGATCTTTTGGTTTAAATTAGCTTGAGAAATATTTGGCTGGTCATAATTAAAGAAGTGTGTGCATCATAGGACTTGTCTTGTCAGAGATTTGTAAAACATGGGGTTAACGAAAATTGTCATTGAAGCTTTTTCTGAGGAATATTGTGTTAGCTTTTTGCTGTTGTGTCTAATGTCCAAGAGAAATAGCTGAAAGGGAGGAAGGAATTGTTTGGGCTCATGGTTTTGAAAGTCATGGCCATGGTTGCCTAGCTCCTTGGACCTGTTTTTGAAACAGAGCATCACTGTGCAGGGCATGTGAAGCAGAGCATCACTGTGCAGGGCATGTGGAGCAGAGCATCACTGTGCAGGGCATGTGGAGCAGAGCATCACTGTGCAGGGTATGTGAAGCAGAGCATCACTGTGCAGGGCATGTGAAGCAGAGCATCACTGTGCAGGGCATGTGGAGCAGAGCATCACTGTGCAGGGCATGTGGAGCAGAGCATCACTGTGCAGGGCATGTGAAACAGAGCATCACTGTGCAGGGCATGTGAAGCAGAGCTGCTTGCCTCCCAGCAACCAGAAGGCAGAGAGGCGATGTCTGTCACAGGCAACCTCCTTCTTGCATTCTATTCCATCCTGGTCCTAGGGATGGTGCCACCCACACTCGCTGTTGCTCTGTCCCTGAGTTTTCCTTGTCTAAATTAGGTGTCTCTCAATCCAATTGACAATCAAGATTAACTATCACAACTGGGCAGTGGTGGTACTCACCTTTGATCCCAGCACTCAGGAGGCAGAGGCAGGCGGATCTCTGTGAGTTCAAGGCCAGCCTGGTGTACAGAGCAAGTTCCAGGACAGCCAGAGCTACACAGAGAAATCCTGTCTTGAAAAACAGAACAATACAAAACAAAACAAAACAAAAAACCAAAAAACTATCTTTAGGATACTTTATTTCCATTGACTGTAACATGAAAAATACCAGCATGTA
The DNA here is from genome assembly GCF_004664715.2 of Peromyscus leucopus. Classification (NCBI taxonomy): domain Eukaryota; kingdom Metazoa; phylum Chordata; class Mammalia; order Rodentia; family Cricetidae; genus Peromyscus; species Peromyscus leucopus. Next base: position 64,426,811 of record NC_051064.1, read on the forward strand.
CTTCATTCTCATTTTTTAATGTTAAGAAGGTAATATTAATGTTAAGAAGCTAGAGAGATAGCTGGGTGGTTAAGAGCACTTGCTGCTCTTCCAGAAGACCCAGCTTCATATCTAACACACATATTGAGGCTCAAAATTGTCTGTAACTCCAGTTCCAGGGAATCTTAGGCACTCCTCTAGTTTTGGGGGGTTTTTTGTTTGTTTTTGTTTTGTTTTGAGATAGTTTCTCTGTGTAGCCCTGGCACTCACTTTGTAGACCAGGCTAACCTTGAACTCACAGAGATCTGCCTGCCTCTGCCTCCCAACAGCTGGGACTAAAGGCGTGCACCATCCCTACTGGCTCCTCCTCTAGTGTTTTTGTTTTGTTTTGGTTTGGTTTGGTTTGGTTTGGTTTTTCGAGACAGGGTTTCTCTGTGTAGCTTTGCGCCTCTCCTGGAACTCACTTGGTAGCCCAGGCTGGCCTTGAACTCACAGAGATCCGCCTGGCTCTGCCTCCCAAGTGCTGGGATTAAAGGCGTGCGCCACCACCGCCCGGCTCCTCCTCTAGTTTATATGGACACCAGACACATGGTGCACAAATACACATGCAGGCAAAACACTCAAACATAAAAAATATTATAAGGGGACAGTATATACATGCATTGTGTTTGTTTACATACAGACTTATGTATGTTTGCATACATGTATATACAGAAAATAATAAGCTTGAGAAAATGTATGAAAAGACCACCTCAGAGTTGTAACATTACAAGTAGTTTGGTTTTTTTGTTTGTTTGTTTGTTTTTATGTTTATTTTAACTTAGTACCAGTCTGAATTTCCCAAATTTGCAGTAAGAAAAAAAAAAATACCCTTTCCATCACCATTGAGAAGGGGGAAAATGGCCTAAGTTCCTGGAGAGCGACTAAGAAGCACTTGTGGGAAGGTCTTGGTGACAGTTGTGGAAACAGCTGTATAGAAATGATAAGGGAAGCAGGGCCCGCTTCCTTCAGACCTGAGTCTGTCCTCTTACGTAGGATCTTGTGCTGAGTAGTTACCTCTGACTGCCACGTACAAAAGTCCTAATACTTCCACGTTGGCGGTGAGAATCATGTCAGGACCATATTACCTGTCCGTCCAGTCTGCACAGAGAATGCTTTATTTTCATTTCTAGTGGCAATTGTATGCATGAAGAACTGTCTCTTTAAATGAAGTTACTGGATCAGGATCACTGTTCTGCTGTGGAGATGTAGTCCCGAAATGGTGAATGAAGTAGTCTTGCTCTTAAGCAAAGAATATGTTTCATTTCATTGAACTGGAGGAAAATGTGGTTTTAGACTAACTTAGATGAGTCAGAATTCCTCCTCTCCATCCCCCACACCTGCCAAGCAATTGCCGTTAAATAAGGTTTTACCTGGATCCATTGTCTGTGACTCAACCCCTGCCTACCTTCTTTCCCCTACACACCCTCAAATCTCGATATATATATATAAGGCTTTAGTTGGTTTGTTCTACCAAGACAGGATTTCTTACTGAGGTCTTGAAATGTTAAGATTGGGAGGTCTCACCAGGCAGTGGTGGCGCACACCTTTAATCCCAGCACTCAGGTGGCAGAGCCAGGCGGATCTCTGAATTCGAGACCAGCTTGGTCTACAGAGGGAGTTCCAGGACAGCCAAGAATACACAGAGAAACCCTGTCTTGAAAACAAAACAAAACACACACACACACACACAAAAAAAAAAAAAAAAAAAAAAAAAAAAAAAAATTGGGGTCTTAAGTGAAGACCTTTGCCATTAGGATATCCTTTCAGATTTTTTTCATAGCAATGAGGTTTTGTGGGACTTGATATTGTTGTTTTTTAATTTCTTTATTTGTCTGATAGCAACTCTACAGAAAGAAGCCAGGCTTAGCCGTCACATTTGCAAAGATGCCTCAGAATTTGGATAAAAACCGATACAAAGATGTGTTGCCTTGTGAGTATCCGGCCCGATGCCTCCTCCCCCCACATGAGATAATGCTTCCCTTTTAAAACAGATTGTCTGGGATTCTGGACGGGCTTTCAGTGTGTCTGTAGACACCACCAGCTTTATTGCAGCCATCTCAGACTGAGAACAGTTGGGGAATAGTGTCTATGCTAATGAGGCGAGAGCTGCAGGTGGGCCTGGGAGCTGAACCCTTGTTTACTTGGGATGATAAAGATAACACTCAGAATAATGGGTAAATTTTTCTCTCTCCGGCAGATGACACCACCCGGGTATTATTGCAGGGAAATGAAGATTATATTAACGCGAGTTATGTGAACGTAAGCTGGGAATCTGGGCGATTAAAAAAAAAGAGCACATTGATCTAGTAAGGAGAGTGGGGACAGCATGGGGGACTTTGCCCATGACAAAACACACTCCTGTTCACTCCACCGTTCTAGTGCAGTGGCTCTGTGAGAAAATGAGTGGTCTCACTTTACAAGGGAGCAAAGTCAGGTTCGCGGAGTAACTTAAAAAGCCACGAAACTTTGAGAGATGCATCCAAACACATTCTAATTCCATCACCCACCTGCCCGTGTACTGGGCTATTGCCGTTTCTGTGTTTATTTCTACCAGTGATATTGTTTGTAACTTTATGTGTTTTGCCCACCAGTTATTAGTGTCAACCTGCCTACAAGTAAAAGTCTTCGTGTGTGTGTGTGTGTGTGTGTGTGTGTGTGTGTTGTGTGTGTGTGTGTGTGTGTCCCAAAAGAGAAAAAAGGAAGAAGTTTTCCTATCATGGGGACCTACTCATCATGGGCAACTTACCTGAACATAAATTTCTCCCTTATCCGCCAGAGTCTGCAAACTTTTTCTGTTGTGGACCACATTGAAAACCACTGTTAGGTAGCCAGATGGCAGACTTGGCCCCTGAGGCCACTGGGGGCTAATTCATGACCTCGCGGGACTGCCCCTGTGAGAACTGCTTGAATCAGGCTTTCCACTACTCCGTTCTTGTTACTGTCAGAACTGGAGAGGGCTTTGTGCCCCAGCTGTTGTTCTTTCTCCTGCTGGGCGTGGATAAGCCCCTTTTCTGGTGTGATTCAGCCAGCTATTAGAAAAATGTACAGTGGAGAACCCTGCCCAGCTTGTGCAGCTGACCGTCGATGATGCCTCACCTTCCTCCCCATAGATGGAGATGCCTGCTGCTAACCTTGTAAACAAGTACATTGCCACTCAGGGACCCCTGCCACACACCTGTGCACAGTTCTGGCAAGTTGTCTGGGATCAGAAGCTGTCTCTTGTCGTCATGCTGACCACTCTCACAGAGCGAGGGCGGGTAAGTGACACGACTTCCAGTTCAAATGTGTGGAGATTGTGCTGTGTGGAGCCTGAGTCTCAGGGCTGGGAAGGGTCTCCTAGTGAGTGACCTATTCATCTCCAAATGGACACCTGCAGGGATGAGAAGGAACTCAGCCTCCTCTTGCCCACTCCCTCAGGTGGATCCATTAAAACAAGTTAGAAGGGCTGGGGAGATGGCTCCATGGTTAAGAGCACAGGGTACTCCTCCAGAGTACCTGGGTTCAATTCCCAGCATTCACATGGCAGCTCACAACTACCTGTAACTCCATTTCCAGGGGCTCTAATACCCTCTTCTGATCTCCACAGACACTAGCACCTACTACATGGTGCATAGACCATTTTCAGGGAGGCCAAACACTCATACACATAAGATAGTAAATCTACAAATAGTTTTTAGAAAGACAGGCTAGGAAGTGGTATTTCTCTCCTCACCCTGCCTGCCCCAGAACCACTGTGCCGCCCGCCCGTGCCTCTGCCCACACAGTGAGATTGTAGTCTGCAAAGGCAACGTCTCTTCCCTCTGATATGCATGTCCTTGACTCTTGGCATCTCTATCCCGCACTAGGCCAGACTGGGCTGAAAACAGTTCCTCCTGATTGAGTCATTCGCCTGTCTGACCTTGGCTTTCCTCGATGTGTCCTGGAGACAGTCACAGTGCCCCCACCTCGGGGGAATGGGGAAGACTGGACAGTATATATAAAGAGCTCGGAGGACTGTGTGTTTCCAGTGTCCAGCAGACGTCGTCATCATCCTTTGGATTTAGCTCGTTTAGCTACCTTACTTCTCTGTCTTACCCTTGACTCCGACCTTTGAGTCACTCTCGAATTGATTAGAATCTCTCTCATCCCATATATCAGAATAAAAACATGGGACGTCCCCCTGGAGATAGGAACTTCTCCCTGAACGCTGTTCCTCAGAGGCACTAAGGACGCACGGTTGGAGCAGCCGCTAATCCTGCTCACTCTGCTGTTACCTGTTTTCCCGTTACTGTGAGAGGCTGCAGCCCAGCTGAAATCACCTTGCTCTGTGGTTCATCTCATTTCTCTGTCCGAGAGCCTCATTCTTGTCTGTTTTGTTTTAATAAGAGATGGAATAACTTGGCCCTTTTTTGAACTTAAGAGACTCCCAGCTCCTTAAGCTAGCTGAAGTGCGGCCCCTGTGTTTTCCCGAAGTGCCTGCATCTGTCTGGTTATGTGGCATAAGAAAGCCGACCCCCAGGCCAGACAGGGTCAGTTCCTGTTCTCACTTCCTGCCTGTGTCATTAAGGAATCATGCAAAGCAGCATCCATTTTGTGGGGCTGGAGGGGAACTAAGCTAGTTACTGTAGGAAGCCTCTTCAAAGAGTGCTTGAGACATGGTCATTTTGTTGTTGTTGTTATTTTGTGGCTTTTGTTTTATTTGGGGGGAATAGATTTTACTCTCTATATAGCAAGCTGGTGGTATTCCTCCTGTCTCAGCCCTCCCATGTGCTATGATCACAGTTAATGCTATAGACATGTTAGCCAGCAGTATCAATATTTGTTTGAATTTACCTTGATGACTATTACCAGAATTGCACTGTATTTGTTTGTGGTTTTACTTTCTTTAAACAAACTTATTTTTGTTTTGCCTTAATAACCTTTCAAATATGTTTCTTAAATATAAATCCTGTATCATTAGCCAAGTAAAAGTCTGTGTAAAAATTTCAAAAAGTGTTAAACAGAGCCAAGCATGGTAGCAAACGCCTGGAATCCAGCAATCAAGAGGCAGAAGTACAAGGATCAGGAGTTCAAGGCCACCCCCCTACTACATAAGCTCAAGGCCAACCTTGGCTACATTGAGACCTTGTCTCAAAACAAACAAGAGAAACAAATCTAAAAAAACACTGATATTAAAGTCCAAGTGCTCTTCTCTCCCAAGCCCTCTATCTAAAGCAAGCAACACTCAGCTCATTTTCTATGTATTGTGAAAATAGGGCTAGTGTTAGGGACAGAATGTCCAAGGGGCCCTAGACCCAGGTTAAGGCTTTCTTGGAGGCACAGTGAGTCACTTGACTCCTATGAACAAGAATCTGCCTCCATAGCCAGGCAGTGGCAGTTCACGCCTTTAATCCCAGCACTTGGGAGGCAGAGGCAGGCGGATCTCTGTGAGTTCGAGGCCAGCCTGGTCTACAGAGTGAATTCCAGGACAGCTAGGACACAGAGAAACCCTGTCTCGGAGGAAAAATAAAAATAAAAGAAGAATCTGCCTGCATTCCTGGCAGCCTCCAATTCTGGTGTGTTATCAATAGCAGGTATTTTGTGCTCTGCCTGCCTTTATTTGGCCTTGTATTCTGGAACTTTGCGTGCCCAGACTCCACGATTCCTCAGGAGCGATTTGTGGAGCTGACACTCCACTGTTCCCTGAGGTCTTTGAATTCATGATGTAGTTCCTCAGAGCTGACACCTGAGTCGGCCCAGTGACTCAGCACTGGCTCGCTGGGGTCAGGCTTCTTGCTGTTTGAAAGTCCACTCTCGCTTTTCCAGCTAGAAGTCATTCTTCTCCTCAGAACAGGGAGCCCCTGAAGGAATGGCAGGTGACAGATGACCAGCTCAGGTGGCAGCCCCTCCTTCCCCCCATCTGCTTGTTCCAGCTCAGGGTGGGAAAAAAGGTCCTTTCTGTGATCTGAGAAACCTCACCCTCATCCACCCGCTCTTCCAGGGCCTGCCCCTCCAGCTCCAGGCTGCAGCCAGCCTTTCCTGTCCTCTGAGGTCCTTTCTGTGATCCTCGAAACCTCACCCTCATCCATCCGCTCGCTCTTCCAGGGCCTGCCCCTCCAGCTCCAGGCTGCAGCCAGCCTTTCCTGTCCTCTGAGGTCCTCTCATGACCCAGTGTCTTTCTTTGTTTCCCAGCCTTTCCGTAGTGTAACTCGCCACCCTGCTTCCATGGGTTAGAGAGTCCCAGGAGGCCTGCCCATCCCTTCAGCATCTCTGGCCCTGGCAGCTTACTTTGTTGTTCATCAATAGTTAGAAACCTGTTCTTTCAAAATCCGAAGTGTCTGCTTCCTTCTCCTGTTACAGACTCTCGGGTGACCTGCACCCTTTGTCCTCCAGGCCCAGGCGACCGCCGTTTCTTCCCATACAGTCATTCCCGGTGAATGGATGGCTTGCCCCTCTTCTGCTGGAAGATGAACTTTCTCCCGGTGTCGCGCCTGTGGGAAAGTGGGTCTCCCAGCAGGTGTGGACTAGAGTCCATGCCCTTCCTGTGCTCCACTGCGTCTGTCAATCTCTGTGTTCAGGGAGCCACCTGCAGCGTCTCTCATCACCTGTGCTCAGAGAGCTTGCAACCTGCAGGGTCACTGACCTCTCTGTCCTTCTTCACGTCTCCCGAGAGTGGTTTTGGATAGGTTCTCTGTCGAGGCTTGGGGGAACCAATCTCCCTTGCCTTCCATCAGATGGTTTCCTCTTGGGGGTTGGTGGTGGCTGTATTTTATATCTACCTAAGAATCATGTGGCTCATCTCCTTTCCTGTCCCACTAGTCACTTAAAGCACAGACTTTGAATAGGACTGTAAGGTTCCCCTTTCCACATCACCACAAAGGACAATGCCTGTCTCTCGAGTGGTTCTGTGTATTGAGAATGAATTTCTAGGGAGCTAAGCCGCAGTCTCCCACTGTCTCCCTGGACCAGAGACAGTGGGTTTGCCCCGAGTAGAGCGAAGCCCATGACTGTCGTGAGGTTGACAGGAAGAGGTTTGGGGTGACCCAGACCTCCCTTGCAACTCCCTTGTCCCCTGTCTGTGCTTGATAAAGTACATGTAGAAGTTGGATGGCTCCCTCCCCGTGGAACTGATTTCTGAGTCTGGTTATTCTCTGGATGCCCTCGGGTGGTCTCACAAACCTTCCATCTCGTGAACCCCCAGGCCAACTGCTTACTCTCTGCTTGGACACATCTCCCACCTAGTGCTGTTATGTAAGATGATCCCAAAGCCACCAACCAGCCCCCCACATGGACACATATGGGGCCCATCCCCCTGAGTGTACCATCTGAGCCAGAGGCACAGTCTACTTGGCCACCCACACGAGCCATCTGAAGCAGGTCTCAGCTCCCCCACCTCTTCTCTTCGTCCACTCACCGTTGTTTAATGGCATTGGCACCTATGTGATTCCCACTTTGTCCGTCCACTTTCCCTTCAGCTGGGCCTTGCCTGTGGGTCTGGGCCAGCATCCCCTGTAGTGGTTCCTAAATGCACAGAGCGAAATGTTGCCTGTCTCCAGACCAGCTGGCCCTTGGTGCCGCTCTCCTGAGTGGTCTACTGCCCCCTAGGTGCCCAGGTGACCCTTTGCATTCTGTTTCTTCTTCCTCTGGCCTAAATGATCCTCCTCTTCCTCTGGCCTAAATGACCCGTCCTTGCCTCATCCATTGTAGACTTTTTAGTCCTGAGCTCCCTGACCGCTCTGTCCAGGACATCTGTCACTCCTGCCTGTCCTGCCCCAACCTGTACCTGTCCTTTCTACCTGCGTTAACTCTGACTGGATTGGCGAGCACCCAGAGCATAATGCCATAGCATCGCTGATTCATCACGCCCTCCCCCAAGGATGCTTGTTGACCGACTAAGTTAGCAAGAAATCAAGAGCTGATGATACAGCCTTCTTAATTGGACCCACGGCTCTCCCACAAACCCCATCTGGCCCATCTTCCTGAGACATTCTTCCTCTGCCAGGAACCCAAGCTTCAGCATGTTCCTCTGGTCCCCTAAAGCACTTCCTTTCCCAAGCCATTTCACGGTCACCTTTCCTTCCCAAATCCTCTTCTCAGAGTTACTGGATGGCTAGGACCAGAAGATGAGAGCAGTCTCATCAGCCTTCAGCGCCTCGTGGAGACAGTACGAAGTCCTTCTGGCAATATCTGCCAGTAGCTGTGGCCTCCCAACCACATTGGCCATTGTCCTCCCACAGCCTGCTTCTCTGTGGTGGCAGGCCCCTTTTTCCTCTTGTCCTCACAGCCTTGTTGATGTGTACTTACTTGTCCCTCCAGAAGGCATCAGCCTGGAATGAAATTCAGGCTCTCTCCCACAGTTCTTGTGACCTGACACGGGGTGAATCTTCTGAGCCCCAGTTAATCCATTCAGAGTCACCGTCCCTACCTCAGGGAGTGGTCTTGAGGCCAATATAAGCAATGTCCATAAAAGCACCCCCATGGGGCTTAGCAGATACTATTCAGAAGATGTGGGCCTTCTGTACCTCTCCCCCAGCAGGCATGAGAGACAGGCTTGCAAGATACACACTGCATCCTAGAACATATTAACAGGATGGAGAGCAAGACCCTCCATAGACTTCTGATTCTTGTACTGCACCCCCAGTGCGTCCAGATCCAGCTAGACCTAAAATGAGTCCAGTTCCCTGCACATTCCCTGTGGATCAAGATCCTAGGGAATGCAGGTCTGTGTAACTCGGCCTGACACAGGGGCGTTTCGCTTTGGAGGGGATCTTACCCTGGCTGTCCTAGGGCAGGACCCTGGGGAGCCCATGGAGCAGTTTTCTTCTCCTGTCTGTACACGTGAGATAGACACAGGTTCAGATGGACAGACAGGCAGGCAAGCGTTCAGTCTTTGTCTGGCAGCCCTGCCCCTGGGCCTGCTGACAGACAGCAAGTGCTCTGAACCTTGGAGAGGCAGAGGGTGACTCCCCACCAGGATAGATTTCCCATCCAGCCCCCACAGCACACTTTCATTTCAGATATTCACTGTGACATTTGAGAGGAAGGCGAGGAGAGCTGTTTTCCAACAAGTCCCATGTGTCTGTTGGCTATACCACCTTTTCTGCTATAAACAAATGTCATTTTTACTTCCATGGGGACCAGTCTAGATTTGAGGAAGAATTTTCGTTTTTCTCTTTAAGCTGTGCATGATGGTACATGCCTATAGTGTGAGCTCTCAAGAGGGCGAGGCAAGAAGGTGGCTTGAGCTAGCTGGGCCAACCAGACATCTATAATAGTAATAATATATAATTATTATTGTTAAATGAGTCAATATTTGGCAGAGTAACTATGAACAAGCTAAACTTGCACTGGATGTGGAAGCCAGGGATGGGAGCTACGGTGGCCTATGGAAGAGGCTGCAGGCTTTGGAAGGGGAAATAGAACGTGGGACGGTCGTCACATTAATTAGAAAGCCACAGCTGCCGTATTGGGAGACACTGGGACGAAGCACAGGATGAATGCTAGACTGTGTCACAGCAGCTTTGTGGCCATGGTAGGTCACTGAGGGCACAGTGCACTGGATTCCTCCTTTACTCTACGGGAAGTCTTGGCTCCATTTGGAATTTTCTTTCTTATTTGTTTTTAATTGTTTTAATTTTATTTTATGTATATGAATGTTTAGCCTGTATGTATGCCTGTCTACCAGTGGGTGCCTGGTGCCCATAGAGGCCAGAAGAAGGGTTCAGATCCCCTGGGACTGGAGTTACAGATGGTTGTGGGCTGCCATTGTGGGTAGTGGGAATTGAACCCTGGTCGTCTGGAGAAACAGTCAGTTCTCTTAACCTCTGGCCCATCTCCCCAACCCACCTTTAAAAAAAAATAGTTTACAACTTTTCTTTATTATGATTGTGTGTGTGTGTATGTGTGTGTGTGTGTGTGTGTAGAGACGTGATGTTATAGTAGTGTTTTGTGAGGATGTGCCATCATCAGCTTACACAGCCATCAACCCTCAGAGGGGCAGATTCAAAGTCTGTACCCTCAGTGGTCCCAGACCCTATTTCCTGTGAAAGCATTTGAGGTTGTGGGGGCACAGTTCACATGAAAAAGGATAGTTGTCTCAGCTTGGAAGTTTTTTTTTTTTAAATGGGGACTTTGGAGGAGCCTGACCAACCTGATTCAGTTAGTGTAGCTCCCATAACAATGGTATTGATGGCCACCGTTGACCTCACCCACCAGCGACTCCACACTGCCACCTCCCCAGCCCCTGTCAGTGTGTGAACACCTGAGACTCAAGGGGGTCAAGTGGCCAATAAGTGGAGAGGAAATTCTTCCAGTAGGGCCCTGTCTGACACCCGGTGAGCTCGTTGTAAATGCCGTGTCCCAAGGCTTCTGTGAGGTGGGGTGGAAGAGGAGGAGCACTCAGGTGGGAGAGGCTGCTAAGAGCAGAAGAGAGGCCTGAGGAGCCTGGGTCAGCCTGGGCAGCGTGTAGGTGGCCCCTAAACCCAGACCTACTGCTGTCCCAGTGAACAAACCACAGAGGGGAAGTTGGCTCCCTCCAGGCTGCAGACGGGGCTGACTGGCCTCGGGTAGGCTGACCCACCCTATAAACCCAGGCCCTATTGCTCTCCCAGTGAACAAACCTAGAGGGTAAACTGACTCCCTCCTTCAGGCCCTGGGCACAAGTGGGTCTCACCTGAGTTTCTCCTCCCGTCACGTCTCCTTGGACAGATGTGACGGGATGCCATGCAGTTGACTGCCCCTGGCGATGCCCTGCAGAAAAGCCTGACTTGTATTCTCTGGTTTCTCACAGACCAAATGTCACCAGTACTGGCCGGATCCCCCTGACGTCATGGACCACGGCATCTTTCACATCCAGTGTCAGGCGGAGGACTGCACCATTGCTTATGTGTCCCGAGAGATGCTAGTCACAAACACTGAGGTAGGTAGGCAAAGCTCTGAGGGGCCCGGTGGCGGGGAGGCCCAGTCGGTGCCCTGTGGGGTTTCGGGTAACGGCTACGGAGTGTATAGACTGGGTGATAAAAATGAATTTCTGGAAGGAGGTTGCAGTGATGGTGGCCCAGCATTCTAACTGTGCTTAATGCCAGTAAACCTTACCTCTAAAATTAGCTAAAATGGTAAACTTCATTTAATGTGTGTGTGTGTATTGAGGGTAGAGGTCAGCAATAGAAGGTGTGCTGAGCTGCGTGATAGTAGGGGCCCCTGACTGTTGTGAGCAAGAAGGCCTCCACACCAGGCAGAAGTGTGTGTATGCATGTATGCATGTATGCAGAGGCAGCGTGGGTGACCTGACCGCAGGATGCAAGGTACAGATGAAAGAAACGGTTGGAGGCAAAGGTGCTCAAGAAAGCCGTGTCTTTGGGGGCAAGGGAGATGTTTTGGGAGAGTGGGAGCTCGCTGGAAATTGACTGAGACCATAGCTGAGCTGGGCACAGAGGGGCAGGAGGACACTGAGGAAGGAGAAGGCCACCCTGGCTGGTGTCCCAAGGCGGGCTCATTGCTTTGCTGACTCCCTGACACCACCTCTCCCACAGACCGGGGAAGAGCACACGGTGACCCATCTCCAGTATGTCGCGTGGCCTGACCACGGCGTGCCTGATGACTCCTCAGACTTCTTGGAGTTTGTGAAGTACATGAGGTCCCTGAGGGTGGACGGTGAGCCTGCCCTGGTTCACTGCAGGTACTGAGCCTGACGGCGTTCTGTGTGAAATGGTTCTGCCCCTTGGGAAAGACCAGGAGAAATAGGGAGACACCAAACCCACCATTACCCCACCAAGTAACATGAGCCTGTAAAACTATGCTTATTTCCTAACAATTTCTAAACACTTGAAACGTAACGAATTCATAAACATGTAAGTGCAGCTGGATGCTGAAAAGGAAAATCCCAACCACACCTCCTTGTTTTGAAGTTTCTGACCTTGACAGCAGGCATGACTCAGAGAAGGAGTGGATTTTGTACTTCATGGATGGGTCTTAAGTCCGAGCCTTAGAACCTGTGGGGATGGGCTTTTTCTTAAGATCACACCTGAACATGTGCTTTCTGTTCTTGAAACCAACATCAGGGCTCGCCCTGGGGCAGGCCTCAATGAGGGGGTTCAGCTCGGCCTTGCACAAATGGTTTCTCTCTCCTCCTCAGTGCTGGGATAGGTCGAACGGGTGTGTTGGTCACTATGGAAACAGCCATGTGCTTAATTGAGAGGAACCTGCCTGTTTACCCACTGGATATCATCCGGAAAATGAGAGACCAGCGCGCCATGATGGTGCAGACATCAGTAAGTAGAAACTCAATAATAAAAAGTGGTAGTAATGAAAGAAAATGGTAGAAGTTGGCTAGGTATAGTGGCACATGCCTTTACTCCCAACACAGAAGACAGAGGCAGGTGGGTCTCTGAGTCTGAGGCCAGCTTTGTCTATATAAAGCATTCCAGGCCAGTCAGGGCTGCTTACTGAGACCCTGTCGACACAACAAAAACAAAAAGGCAGAGATGGACATCCCCTGAGCTCACACAGGAGTGGCCATGGCCATAGCCAGGGGCACTGTGAATGGAACGAAGTTCAAGGGAACTGAGTCAGTGCCTAGACTCACACAGCTTGTCAGAGGCACGGTGACTACAAAGCCCGGGCCCATCTACATGCATTCTGTTTACCTCTGGCATATCCTATTTGCCACTCAGCCAGAGAGCAGCCCTGCTTGCATCCCATCATCACCCATCAGAAGAAACAAAGTCACTCAGGTTCCCTCACCATGGACTGTCTCCTACCTTGTCAAGCCAGGGTGCCTGATATGACAGGTGTCCTTAGGAGGAAATGATCTGCTTGTCATTTTGAGCTACAAGAAGAGCAGGCTATGGTTGATGTAGAAAGAGCATGATTCAGGCTTGAGAGATGGCTCAGAGGGTAAGAACAGTGACCACTCTTGCAGAGGTCCTGAGTTCCATTCCCAGCAGCCACATGGTGACTCACAACCACTTAATGAGAGCTGGTACCTTCTTCTGGCATGCAGGCATACATGCAGATAGAATACTGTATATATAATAAATCAATCTTTTTTTAAAAAAAAGGAAGAGCATGATTCAGGAGGCCTCCTCCTTACACACTGACAACCTCTGGGTAACCCCTGAACCCCTTTGTAGGTCTCAGTTTCCCCATTTGGCAGATGGGAGCTATCCTGCCTTTGATCATTCATTCACCAGACAGAGTTGTCCAAATAGAAGACACCCAAGCTTGGGTTGAGTAGAACTGGCTAGGTTTGTAATCTCAGTCATGATGGGCAAAGCTCCAGGGGAATCTAAGAATGTTCTAGAATAATTTTTAAGAATGAGTTGTCAAAGACAGGGAAGCAGCCTCCTGACAATACCCCCAGGATGGGTGAGAGGGTTTAGTTAGTGAAGCAAGGAACGGGAACTCCATGTTCTCACCAGCTCGGAGCAGTCACAGGCAGCTGGACGGAGGCTGTAAGATTTCCCTAATAGATTGTGGGTCCTTAGTTTGTACCTGGGAACTACAGTTGAGAAAAACCCAGCTCAGGCCAGAGAGATAACTTAGTAGGTATGGATGCTTGTTGTCTGAGTGGGACCTCCTGAAAGGCAAGCTGCCCTCCCATTGCCCCATGAATAACTAAGGAAAAGGAAAAAAACTATCTACTTAAGGTCATTGTCTGCCCTGTTTTGAAGTTTGGAAGACTAAATAAATGCTAATTTAAAATCACAAAGCACCCCCAGCCAGGCCTGGTGGTACAAGACTCTAATCCCAGCTAGTCTAGATGTTGAGCAGGAGGATTACAATCTTAAAGCCTACCTGGACAATTTAGCAAGGCTTTGTCAACCTTCTTTATCTGTGGCTCTACATCCATAGATTCAAGTGGTCACAGATCAAAAGATAGGGGAAAAAATGTTCCGGGTGGTGGTGGCGCATGCCTTTAGTTCCAGCACTCAGGAGGCAGAGGCAGGCAGATCTCTGTGAGTTCAAGGTCAGCCTGGTCTACAAAGTGAGTTCCAGGACAAGCTCCAAAGCTACACAGAGAAACCCTGTCTTGGGAAAAAAAAAAATTATTTTTATTCCCCACAAAATACAGTATAACTATTCACACTGTATTAGACATTAGAAATATCAAGAGGTAATTTTTGTTTTGCTTTAGGGTTTTGGTAGTATTTGCAATGGGGGTTGTTTTAGACTCACTGTGTATACCGTTGGCCTAGAACTCAGAGATCCACCTGCCTCTACCTCCCAATGGATGTATCACCATGTTCTGCCAAAAGGGTGATTTTTAAAGTATACAGGCTGTTACGTTGAGGGTGCTCAGAGGCTATAAGCAAGTACTGTATCATTTTATATAAAAGACTGGAACATTGAGGATTTGGGTGTCCATAGGGAGTTCTAAAATCAACCCCCCATGGATGCTGAAGGACCTAATAGTCAGCATCTTTCCCTAACTCTCTTAAGAAAAAAAGAATCTAGATTCCTGGTCCCACACGCAAATCCCAGCCTGCCTGTGTCCCTGTCCTTCATCACCCAGTCCCAGCCCTTGCACATGCCCCCAGTATTCAAGGCCAGGACAGTGAGGTCCGCACATACACTGCTCAGAACAGACCTTCCTTGTCCGGGCTTCCACGTCAGTGCCGTCCTTCCATTAGTGACTTTTCTCATGACTGTGGCCAAGGGCCTAACAACCGCATGAGAGGAAGGCTTTAGTTGTGCTCATAACTTGAGAACAGTCTGTCATGCTAAGGAAGGCGTGACAAGAGGAACCACAGCAGCTGTGTTTAGTAATCAGAGAGAGAGAGATGAACGCTGGTCCTTAACTCGCATACCACACTGCTTTCCTCCGCCCACACCTCTCTGAGGGCAGCCTGTCCCCAGCCTGTGAAGACATGAGCTCACCTCACTCTTCCCCAGCACGAGGCCCAGAGCTGGCACACAGGGAGAAAATATAATACGAATGCCCCAGAGACGCTCTCAAGCATGGTGGTGAGGCAACACTCTTGGGGCTCTGGACGTGACGGCTGTCTCTTCTCTTCCAGAGCCAATACAAGTTTGTGTGTGAAGCGATTCTTCGAGTGTATGAAGAAGGCTTAGTCCGGAGGCTGGATCCCAGTTAGGACAACTGTGAAGCGTTCATTCCTCCTTCCCTGGGGCGACTTCCTGAAGAGGGGGACGCACGTTCCCCTGGAGGCCCCCAGAGATGCTGGTCACTGTGGGAAGGAATGAGCTTATCTGAACCCAGGCACTTTAAATTTCAATTTCTGTGGAAAAGGTATCGTGTACATAGGAACTGACGATGTAGATATGCATGCCGCTATGATTTCTTTGGGCCCAGAGAAGGAAGCAACAGAGGATCTCCAGCTGAGACCTGTGTTTCTCCCTCAGCGTCACCGTCCCCTGCCGGCCATCCTCCAGCAATGAGAGGGGGACGCCAGCAATACTGTTGACTCTTCTCCCGCCAGAAGCCAGACCACGTGGCTACTTGTGGTTGCTCAGGTGTTTTGTGTGTTGATCTGTGTGGGACTGACTCCAAGGGCTGAACTTCCCTGGCAGTTGGCGTCCATTACTCCTGACACAGGGGGGGAAACTCAGATGAATGTACCACAGGCAGGGTCCAAGGGACTTCAGGCCGGAGGATGAACAGGGTCTATGCTGCCCGCCCTCCCTCCCTCCCTTCTCGGCCTCATCTCCACCCCCTCCTGCGCTCGTGTTCCAAAGCACCCCATCCTCCCTACCCCCCGAATTCCTTTCTTCAGGATCACACCCAGTGCCTGAACCAGTTTCATAAATGTATGTTCAGGTGACTTCTCAGCCGAGACTGGGAACCGGACTCCATGTTCACGCAGAGTCTTAGCTTTAGGAGCGGGCGAGCCTCTGCTCACCCCTTCCTGTGCACTCAGACGCCATGACTGGAATCGCCGATTACTGAATATGTGGATTGCTGCTACTTCAAGCTCTCACACTTGAAACAAGATGGTTTCCCTGGGGATGGGGTGGGTGGGGGGAGGGGGGAGGATGGCAGCATCCAAATGCCATCCAGAATTTTGAACCCTTCTGAGGAAAGACCTTCTAGTAAGTGACCATAAGAAACACTGCTTCTCGAAGGTGTCATGTGTGTATGTGATGGGTGACTTTCTCAGGATTCCTAACTTGATTCAAATTACTGTTGAGTTTATGTAAAGAATGAGTCTCTGTACAAAAGAACAAATGTGTGCATTCACCCTTAGTTACAATGGTCTCCATTTCATTTCAGAGGAGAGAATCAGACTATCTGAATATAAACACAATTTGATGTTAATTTATTCTAAGTACTCTGGGATTTTGATTGTCCTCAAGAATTCTGCTCTGTGAATACCATGGTAAAGATTTTTTAATTTGTGGCAGGACTGTAGCGAATTATTATTTAAGGAAAAATAAATTACATGAATGCTTTAAGGTGGTATTTTTAAATAGCGGTTTTTGTGTATCCAGAAGAATGTCAGCAGGTTCCTTAGTGGTACTTATGGGAAAAGGACACTTCCATGTTATCATGTAAGTAGATTAAGCTACATTGATACTTAGCAGGCACTGAACCAATTAATACATTTCCTAGTTGCAAGATGGGTAAGGACCTGTGCAGAGGAGCCCAGGTTTCTGAACGTTCTTTATCTGCAGGTTCAGCATATCCATCTACTTCCCGCCTGCCTGCCTTTTACCCACGCATATCTTACTACTCAATGATGTGAGTGGGGTTGTGCAATGTCCAGTGCCCTGTGTAATGAGAAACTGGAATGGTTCTCCATACCACTCAATACCAAGCAGCCCTTAGCCTAGGAACCTGGGGTCTGTGCCTGTTATTTCCTTCTGCATAAAGTAAAGAGAAACAACACTTGGAACTTGAAGACAGAATGAGATTATACTATGGAAATTAATTTCCAGCCTGGAATATATAAACCAATGCTGCTGAAGACCTAGGAAAGCTGACTTCTCTGTGCCTGACCCAAAAATGCATCAGAAATGTGGAGCCCACTGAGTTTTCACAGAACAGTGTTCCAGAGGGGGAAAAACCCTGAAGACAGAGGACTGATTCAGCCTGGATTTTGAGAACGCCCTCAGCAAAGCACCAAACGGAGGAGGAGCAGAGAATGCTGGGTACTTCTCAGGGATATCAGGCTGCTTAGCAAACCACCGTTGTTTGATAGAAATGTTTATCACCACCCTGTGTGCAAAACACTTGCAAATTCTAAATGTCCTTGGAGATTGTTTTATTATTTTCTAGAATCAAGTTGTTGAAGGCGGTCATGAAAATGCTGCTGTTACACTTACATAATATTCTGTGAAGCTTGAAAAGGCTGCAGCTCACCTCTCTGCCATTGTGGGGGGGCCCACAGCTCAGACACAGCAGACGAGCAGACATTGCCAGAAACAAAGTCCACGGAATCCTGAGAAGGGCAAGACAAGAAAATGACCCCAACAGCAGAACACCCAAGTAAACGGGGTCGATATTATATTACCAATTAAAAGCCAAAGCTCTGAGCTCCCCATTTCCCTGCATCCCACAGTTGCTCTTAAGAAACCATGTTTTATCCTAAGAACTGCATCAGGCTAAATATTTTGCCTGGAAAATTTGGCTGGATGTGAATGGAGAAGATATTTATAACCTACATTCTAGCACCTTCCAGAAGGTCAGATTGGACACCCCAATGTGCTGGCTTTATCCAGATGGGACCCCTGCTGGCATCACTCTCTAGAACCCGTACGTGGTGAGAACTATTAAGTGAAGTTTTTTTAGGGGTAGGGAGACAGAGTGGATGGATCTCAGCCTTGTGGCAGTATTTTTAGTTTCCTCCCATGGTCATTGTTACCTAAAGATGCTTTGAGACTAGTGTAGAGTCTCTCACATCTGTGTTCCTGCTTGATCTCTCTTCCCTCCCCAGCCCCCATCCTTAAATTTTTTTTCCTTTCAGGGCAGTGAGTAGCTTCTTCATCCTCTCAAGGCAACAAAGAGGCAGTATCAGCAGGGAAACAATGTAAGCGGCAGGACATAGTCCAGACCTAAGGCTTACGGAGATTTTTTACCCTCAGTCCTCAGTTAATTGTTGGTTTGTGTGTTTTTGTTGAAAGGGGCTGATGATGGGGTGGACTAGATGAGCTCACAAGTGATTCAGGGAGACAGTTTAACCTTAACCAGATCCGAAGAGCTGACCTAGAGAACCGTACCCCGTTTCTGTGACTTGTCCCTAAGAGGTTGTCTCAGCCCTTGTCATTGTGAAATTATTTAGAGAAAGATTGCCACCCTCCTGGTTCTTGCCTGTCATCCTAGAGCAGACCTAGTAAGAGGGCAGAGCCCTTGCGACCTCAGCCTGGGGAAATCAAACCTCCGAGACTGATACTAACTGTGTCACTCACTTGATAGCTATCGCGCCACCGGAGCAACCAAAGGATTGTGCTAAGCCATGTTTTGTAAAGTATCTTAGTCGATCAGCAATACGTTCTTCTGTAAATGTGGAATGTTTTTCATTCTGACTTATTGTCGGGTACTCTACTGAAAAAGAGTTTGATTAATATAAAAGCATTCAAGCTATGCAACACAATTACTGTCTGTCAACATTTTTGTTTGTATGTCTGATTTCTGCCCCTGCCCCTATCAACTCAAATGCTGTCTATCCATCTTACCCCCCTTTGTGGTTATGATTTCTCATGCAGTATTTGGCCATAGCATTCACATTGGGTGGCCAATTTTTAATACAGAATTGTGTCTACTACTGTGAAAGCAATAGCTTGCTCAAAGCCCGACCCTTCATTCGCAGGGATGCTGAATGGTTCTGTGATACAGATACAGGGTCCCAGGCTCCCCTAACTTGCTCTCCCATCTACTCTCCCATCCTCAGAATGCAGCTTCTACCTTGATGTCCAGGCACATTCAGGAGCTAGACAGCATAACAGGAAGGGGAAGAGAAAAGCAAGACCTATGTCCCTAATCCTAGGGACATATCCCCTTCAAGGGGGTAGTTTTAATGCCAAGAAACCACATGCTGGAGCTAGGGATGTAGCTCAGTTGATAGAGTTCTATGCAAGTTGATAGATTGCTTGCATAGCATGCACAAAGCCCTGGGTTCAATCCAGGAAACAGAAGCAGGAAGACCAGGAGTTCAAGGTCCCTTCATTACATAGCAAGTTCTAGATCACCTTGGACTACAATACATGACCCTAGTGAGATGGCTTAGTGAGTAAAGGCGCTTACTATTAAACCTGATGACCTGAGTTCAATCCCTAGGTCCTACTGTAGTGGAAGGAGAGAACTCTGCAAGTTTTCCTGACCCCCTACCCCCCACCCCTTCCCCAATACTCACACACAAAGTAAATAAATGTTAGGAAAATGTTTGAAAGGCTGGGCAGTGGTGGCACACGCCTTTATCCCCAGCACTCAGGAGGCAGAGGTAAGCAGATCTCTATGAATCCAATACCAACCTGGTCTACATAATGAGTCCCAGGCCAGCCAGAGATGGGTGAGACCCTGTCAAAAAGAAAAAACAGTGTGCCTAACTAAAATTCAGGTGGTCTCTTTTTGAGAAAGAATTTGAAGGACAGTGAACCCTTCAGTCCCATGTGGTCACTCTTTGTCTCCCCATGATAACAACAGACTGAATGTCATCATGTCATATGACTAAAAGAAAATTACTTAGGAGTGATTTTCAGGCTTCTCGGTTTACTTTTGATGTGTGTGGATTTTTGTTTGTTTTTTAAGCCCCGATGACTTGAAAACCCACGGTAAGTTCTTCTCACATTTGTACAGAGCAGTGATGTAGACACGGGAAGCAGCCATTGAAGCTATGGGTGAGCAGGTGGCCTGGAGTCACTGTCCTACATTGTGAGCAAGCCCCACCACCACACGGGAGGAGCAGGGCTGTCTGGCAGTGGCCAGTCCCTTGGACAGAACCTGACAGTCCAGTACTGCCCTCTGGAAGGATTCCTGTCCTTCCAAAGTCACATTCAGATTGAGACTCCCAAATGGTGGCCTTGGGTCCAACACAGATTTTCTAACTTGCCCACTTTTGAGGAAGACTTGGAGGTCCATCCAACTGCTCTCAGCATTCTGGAAAACAAGGCTTTCAGATTTTTTCACAGCCAAAGATCTGGTCTTGATTTCATCCCAGATCCTCTAGTCCCAGCACCCATGTTGGGTGGCTTACAACCTGTAACTCCAGATCCATTTGAAGTCGGTGGCCTCCTGGAAGCTCAGGTTGACAGGCTGCCCCAGATGTGGCTTTGGAGCCGCAAGGCTCACGCATTTTGACTGGAAAACCTTGCTTACTGCCCTTGTCTGGTGTCTTCCCACTTCAAGGCCGTTGCTATTGATGGCTGCACTGGGGAGGACAGAAGAATTGGCACTTTCCAGTGTTTGGAGAAGTTAATCAGCTCCAAGTGCAGGCAGGCTACCAACGGCCAGCTCCAGAGCAAAGCGCGACTCCTTCCTGTCTCTGACTGGCTTTAGTTCCTCTCACTTTCCTGGGACCTTGTGAAAAGCGAAAAGGCTCGACACCCACGCTTCCGCATCCCGCCCCCATTGTCTCTGTTGCTGTGGTCTTAATATGTAGCCTACCTTCAGGGTGGCACAGAAACTGATTTCATCGTATGTATTTCGGCATTGCTGACCTGCCAAGCCCATGAAGCCCCTGGCACGTTGTAGATGTGATTTATAATGTGTTTTTGGTTTTGTTTTTTACATATCCAAAAACCAAAGCAAAGGTGGCTGGAGCTAAGTAGTTGACTTCTTACAAACTCGGGTTCCTGGGATTAGAAGGGGTTGTGAGCCACCCAATATGGTATTGGGAACCAAACTCGGGACCTCTGAGAGCAGCAAGTGCTCTTAACTGCTGAGCCATCCAAACGGCTGAGCCAGCCCTAAAATTTGGTTCCGTTGAATAGGGGGATGGTTATGGAGGCACAATTGGCAGCCTCCCCTGGAAACGCCAGTCTCTTTCCATCCTCTACGCCAACTTACAAGAGTCAGTCTACATTTCTGACCACAGCCAAACCCTGGCTGGCCCAGGCCTTCCAAACCAGAGACGAGCATAGGACGGGCCTGTGGGGGAATTGGCAGCAAAGGTCCCCAGAGAGATAGATAGTAGCAGAAGGGATGGAGGTAAGCTGGCATCACTTATACCTGTTTCTAAGGAAGGAGTGATGGCCAGTCTGCCCCATGGCTGGCAGGTGCTCAGAGGGAGAAGCTAACGATAGGACTATTTCTGGATGGCAGCTGGATGGATATGGATGCCATAGACAAGAACTAGACATTGGGAGGAGATGCATTGTCCTTTGGATCTGAATCTAAACTAAGGATGTGTAGCTCATCTCTGGAGCCTCAGTCAGCTATCTTTACATGAAACTCTGGCTATAAACACTTCTGGGTGGTGTTCACCCCAGTTGGCCCCAGTTGGCCCCAGAGGTGATTTTTGCACCATTCTTACTTACATATTAATCTATTCAAATGATGTTGATAGCCAAATCTAGTTATTAAAATGCCCCTCTCATAGGGGTGGAGAGATGGCTCGGTGGTTAAGGACACTTGCTGCCCTTCCAGAAGACCCTGTTCAGTTCCCAGCACACACATCAGGCGGTTCACAACCTCCTTTAACTCATCTCCAGAGGTTCTGATGTCCTCTTCTCGCACACACGCTGCTCTTGGCCCAAGTTCTAGTCCCAGCACCCATGTTGGGTGGCTTACAACCTGTAACTCCAGATCCAGGGGATCTGACCATTCTGGCCTCCCAAAGGCACTTGCATTTAGATGCACATGCACAAAAATAAATAAAAACATTTTAAAATTTAACGTAGCCTCTTTAGTGGATATATAGTTGTCTTACTTGAAGAAGGCTGCTGTAACAAAAGTACCGAAGCTGGGTGCCTTGAACAATAGACACTGATTTCTCATCTTTCTGGAGGTTAGGAAGAGCAAAATGAAGGTGCTGGCTGGTTGTTCCCTGGCCGGCAGAATGCAGCCTTCACATAGCATCCTTAAATATCAGTGAGACCCCATCTTGGTCTTTTCCTTTTCTTTTAAGGCTGCTCAGACTATCGTGAAGGCCCTACCCTACAACCTCATCTGACCTGTCACTTCCCAGAGGCTCCATCCCAGAGCCAGTCTGTCTTAGTTACTCTACTGTTGCTATGATGAAAATAGCCTGACGAAAGCATCATAAGGGGCAAAGTGTATTTAGTTCACAGCTTCAGGTTGTTGCTGGGAAGTCAGGGCAACAGGCACTGGTCATATTACATCTGCAGTCAGGGGGAAAAAAGCAATAAATGCATGTATGCTATACTCGGCACTCTCCTTTTCATTTAATACAGGAGCCTCAGCCCAGTTAAGAAAACCAACAGGTCAAACTAATCAGACTAGACAATTCCTCACACTGAGACTCCCATCTAAGTGGGAGATAGCTTCAATGTATGAGTTGATCAGTCTTCTAGCTTTTCTTCGTTATCCTAGTTATCTCTGGGCGAGACCCAGATTCTCTCTGACCTTCCTCTCCCCACCTCACCTCTGTCCCACGTGCTCGGGAGTAGGACTCACAAGTGGACAGCAGGTTGGGTTCTTAGCCTGGGTCCTGATGGCCTCTGTTGGCTGACCGTCTTGGCACATGCACTCTGAAGTTTTCTCTGAGAATGCTCAGTTTCCAGTGTAGATGACCCTATTTCCTTCCCCTGTGGGGGTGTAGATGCATGCTCCCCCACCCCACCCCTGCCCAGTCTAAGTTACAGTCTCTATCCCAGACAAGTGGCCCCATGGCCAGCCTCACATTCTCACCATCTCTGTTCTTCGTAGACAACACTGTGAATGTTGTCCCCCAGAGCAATGCAAGGTGACAGCTTCCTCACAGAGACCTTAAGAGGTACTAGGTCATAACCTGAGCTGTCCTGGAACCCACAGATGACTCAAGAGAGCTGGAGGGCTCTCCGGCCTAAAGAACTGAGACCTTTTTGCCCCAGCTGGAAGGCTATTCATTTTGTTAATGAAAGGGTACTTCCCCCACCCCCTGCATGCACGAGGTTTGTTTTTGTTTGTTTGATTGTCTTTATGTGTATTTGTGTGATATGCGTGCTTGTATACATGTTCACACGTATGTGGGCACACCCATGTGAGCAGATGCACAAGTTTGTGTATGTCAACATATGGAGGCCTGAGTTTGAACTTGGTAGCAGAAGTCTTGCTCAATCACTCTCCACCTTATTCACTGAGACAGGACCTCTCAACGGAACCCAGAGCTCACTGAGAGCTAGTCTAGCAAGCCAGCTTGTTCAGGAGCTCCCTTGTCTCTTGCCTTCGCAGCACTGGAATTAGAGGCAGACCATCATGTCAGCCTGACATGATGTGGGTTCTGAAGAGCCAAACTCCAGTCACTTGCATGGCCAATGCTTTCTCCAGAGTGGTCTCCCTAGCCCCTCAACTGTGTGTTTGTTTGTTTGTTTGTTTGTTTTAAAGATTTATCTTTGTAGTATGTGTGAATGTTTGACGTATGTGTGTCTATGTAGCACACGAATGCCTGGTACCCAAAGAGGCTAGAAGAGAGCATTAGATCTCTTGAATCTGGAATTAGAGATGATGGTGAGCTGCCGTGTGGGCGCCAGGAATCAAACCCAGGTTCTCTGCGAGAACAGCCAGTGCTCTTCTTACCCGCTGAGCCGTCTCTCCAGCCCTGCCCTCCATTATTTTTCATGTAGCCCATTCTGCCCTTGAACGGGTGGCAATTCTCCTGCCATTACTTCCCAAGTGCCATTGTGCCACCCTGCCCCGCCTTGATGGAAGGGGCTTTGAGGACTTGATTGGTACTCGCCAATCTTTCAGAACTGGCAGTTGACCACAGCAGGTCCACAGTCCCAGCAGGCGTCTGCAGGATATTAGATCATTCCTGGCAACTTTAGTGTGCATTCCCCATTCTGTGCCAGGCAGACAAATGCCAATAACATGAGGCACTTGTCTCCCCTGCCCTCTTCCATCTCAACAAACTAACTGGGCATGCCTAGGAAGGGACTTGTAGAGTGGTGTAGCCAGGAACAGTGCCAGACCTGTTCCTAAGCCAGGAGCCCATGCCACTACCCTTAGCCACAGAGTACGGTGTGGACCACAGACACCTCCAGGCTGACCCCGCTGCAGACATGGCGAACTGTCCCAACATCTGCCCTCTTACTGTAAACAGCTGCCACAGCTCCTTGTCACCCCTGAGTTCTGGTCAGAATTTGGGGGCAGGCATTTGTCTTCAGCACACACTTACCTGCAATGGATACTGAAAATGCAGGCACTCCCATTTCAGCATCTGTGGTGGGAGCTAAGGGAGGTGAGCTCCACCCGTAGAGCGGAAGCATCTCCAGATGCAGAAGCTAGGTCACCAAAACCCAATGTCCCTAGAGTCCCCCCTTTTTCTTCGTCCAGTAGGCTATTGGTTCTGAAGTGTAGGAATGACTCTGACATAGAACCTTATACGAAATGGAAATCCATTTCCCCAAAGACCCAATGAAACCTCACCAATGACAATGTCTGTCAGCCCCAGAGCTCTGTTCTTCTATGTGTTCATAATACTGTCTCATTTTCTTGTGCTTCATAAACTGAATCGCACCGCTGATAAAACAGTGAAAAGGAAAGGAAACCCAAGAAACAATACGCCTGACGTTGCCAGGAGAAAACAAGGAGATGAGCCCAGTGGGAAGGGCACTGGCTGGAGCAGGGCAGCTGCCGGGCTGTGTCCCCAGGATGACATCACTCTGGCCTAGGACACTGGCACTCTGGGAAGGAACTCTGGTCTTAGATTTCACTGAGACTGTAGAGAGAGGCCTGCCTGGCGAGCTTTGGGCGTGTGGAAATGAGAAGGAGCTTGATAGAGATCAAGGCCAGAAGTCAGGTTTCTAAACAAAACCCACACTACTTATGAGCCACCATTAAACCCTCTGTAACATGAACAGGAGAGTCTAGAGAAACACTTCCTTTTGTTTGTTTGTTTGTTTGTTTGGTCTTTCTCTGGTCCAGGATTTCCTCATTATGCTTGCTTCCCTATGTTTTGGAATGGGAATATATATCCTGTGCCATTATATATTAGAACTATGTGGGGTTTTTTTTATTTTGATTTTATAGGGATTACTGTTATGCCCAGATCTCAGGGGCCCCCAAAAGTTCACCATGTAGACTGAATCCCATGTATAAAAGCAAAGAGACTTTATTTCAAGCTTGAGCTTGAACTCTCTGTCTGTCTGACACAGCAATGAGAGTAGAGTTGAGAAACACTTTTTTTTCCCCCGGAGGTGAGGACGGAACCCAGGGCCTAGCAAGCGCTTGCTAGGCAAGCGCTCTACCACTGAGCTAAATCCCCAACCCTGAGAAACACTTTCTTAAAAGTACTGAATCCCTAGGCCTTCCACAGTCTGTTGCTTGCACCCAGTTTATGTTGGGCTTAATTACAGCTAGCTTGTAGGAATTCTGCCTTTGACTTGGGTCAACATTATCTGGAAGCATGGGAGTTCAGAGGCCTAAGAGCTGGCTTTTCCTTTGTAAGCACCACCCCCTACCCCAACCTCTTATGTTTCTCCTAACTTCCTTAAGCACATCATCCTCAGGTAAGTCCTCCCAGGGGTGTGTGTGTGTGTGTGTGTGTGTGTGTGTGTGTGTGTGCGCGCGCGCCCATCTGTCTGTCTGTCTGTCCTACTGTGTGTACTTTTAACCCTTTCTCATCCAGGAGAAAGCTCTCCCCTCTACTTTCTTCACACTAGTTAAGAACAAAGGAAGATGTTCATAGCAAGATGCTTTGTTGTGGTGATATTTTATTTGTGCTGAAATGTGGTGATATTTTATTTGTGCTTTAATAAATAAAGCTTGCCTGGAGATCAGAGTTAAAAAAAAATCAAGCATTATAAGTAAACAAAGAAGTCAGGCAATGATAAAACATGCCCTTAATCCTATCACTTGGCTGACAGGGATCTGTCTGGATCTATGTGAATTCAAAGCCACACTAGAGAGAGAGCCAGGTGTGGTGGCACACGCCTTAAATTCCACCACTAGTTAACCATGGAGGTCTGGAGGTCTATACAGACAGACAGGAAGTGACAGAGTTGGGCAGGAAGAGGAAGTGATGTAGCTAGACAGAAACAAATCAGATGGCAGAACAGCAAGGCATATAGGCATGGGTAGACAGGAAGTATCTCGCATTTAGAAGCTGCCAAGTTGGTGAGGGGAGGTTAGCTGTGGCTTTCCTAATTCCCTGATCTCTCTCAGGCTTTCACCCCTATATCTGGCTCCATGTTTTCTATTTAATAAGATCATTTAGAAATTCATCTACATTTTGTAATGGCCCCCAAAATGGAAACAACCTACCCATCCTCCAGTTGGTGAATTAGTAAATATGATGCAGTGAGTCTACTCAGTGGGGTGTCATTACCTGGTCATTAAGAGCAATAGAATGTTGATCCGTGTCACATGGACTGACCTTAAAAACATTATCAAGGGCTGGGAAGATGACTTAGTGCGTAAGAGTGCTTGCTACCCAAACATCTGGACCTGAGTTCTAGTCCCCAGCACCCATGTAAAAACCTAGGTGTGGTCACATGTGCTTCTAACCCCAGCTCTGTGTGGGTGCAGAGACAGGAGGATTATTGGACTTTCTGGCTGCCAACCTAGCTCCAGGTTCAGTAAAAGACCTTGTCTCAAGGGACTATGACAGAGACTAAACCCTTGACGTCCTCCTCCTGGCCTCCATTCATGCATACAAATGAAACTCAAAATTAATTAATTATTTTTAAAAACATATTAAGTGAAAGAAGCCAGTCACAAAAGGTCACATACTTTCATTTATAATAAGTTGTCCAGAATAAAAAAATTCAAGAGCTGCAGTGATATCTCAGTGATTAAGAGCGTTTGCTGATCTTCCGGAAGACCTGAGTTCGGGTTCCAACATCCATGACAGGTGGTTCACACCACCTATAATCTCTAGGGGAATCTAATGCCCTCTCCTGGCCTCTGAGGACGGACACACACACACACACACACACACACACACACACACGGCATACACACAAACAGGCATATACATATAACTAAAATTTTGTGATGTTAAAAATGTAAGAATAGCCGGGCGGTGGTAGCGCACGCCTTTAATCCCAGCACTCGGGAGGCAGAGCCAGGCGGATCTCTGTGAGTTCAAGGCCAGCCTGGGCTACCAAGTGAGTTCCAGGAAAGGTGAAAAGCTACACAGAGAAACCCTGTCTCGAAAAATCAAAAAAAAAAAAAAAATGTAAGAATAATTTTAAAAATATTAAGAAAAATCAAACCCATGGGGACAGAGAGTGGCACATTGGTTGCAAAGGACACTAAAGAGCAAACTCATAACCAATAATCCCACATGTAAGGGTCTGACCCAAAGGAACTATGGTGATGTTTTATTTGTGCTGAAATGTGATTTTATTTGTATGTTAATAAAGTTGCTATAGCCATTAAGCAGAAGTCTGGTAGTGGTAGCACATGCCCTTAATCCTATCACATGGCAGGCAGAGTCTGTGTGTTCAAGGACACAGCCAGCTTGGTGACTCACGCCTTTAATCCCAGTGCCAACCATAGGGACCT
Source organism: Peromyscus leucopus (assembly GCF_004664715.2). Taxonomy (NCBI): domain Eukaryota; kingdom Metazoa; phylum Chordata; class Mammalia; order Rodentia; family Cricetidae; genus Peromyscus; species Peromyscus leucopus. The sequence goes on from NC_051064.1 coordinate 64,454,352, forward strand.
GGAGGTCTGTATAGACAGGCAGTGATGAGGAAATCATGTGGTTGGGTTTAGAGCCAATGAGAACGCAGAACAGAAAGGCAGTAAAAAGACAGGACACAGGAAGAAGTTCTCTCACTCAGGGGAAGGACGGCAGCGAGGGGTAAGAAGGTGGTCTTAGCTCTTGACTACTGCTCGATCTCTGGGCTTTTAACTCTGCATTTGGTTCTGTGTTTCTTATTTAATAAGACCGTTTATAATTACATTACAGGAACAACTATAGTGTTTGCCTTATGACATAAGGACAGTGTTTATTTTTAACTGTGTGTTTGTGTGAGTGCACATGTGTGTGGGTTCCACAGGGGCCAGAAGGGGGCATCGGCTCCCAGGCAGTTGTGAGCTTCCAGATTCACCTCCATAGAACATGACTGGAAGATGAACACAGAGAAGCTGGTGCTCAGAAGGAGGGAGGGCTCTTGTAGCTGGACTAGGTCCTAAGGGCCCTGACATTTTGCTCTGTCCTTCTGTGAGCCCAACACTGGCCAAAGCACCTTGGCACCCTCTCTCATTGCATAAGACCCTGGAGAGTACCCAGAAGCTGCTCCTCCAGCTGTAAGAGTTACCCTGGTCCTGGCTGTACTATTTGCATGCAGATTCTATTACCCCAAGGACAAGTCTTCAAAAGGGACAGATTTTTTTTTTATTCTGTGTCCCCCTTTGATTTACATTCCTATTGCAAATGTGATTATGAATTAAATGAATACTTCAATTTGGAGAGTGGAGGTCAAACCTTCAAATGGCCTCTTTTACCCCAGCTCTCTTTGCAAGGTGGAGAAAGCTTACATCTGCCAATACTTTAAGTATTCTGGCCAGTACCCCACAGTGTCTCCTTGCCCCTGTCCTACAAAGAATGTGACAGTGAATATCCTCAGGATGCCCTCTGCTGTGTCTTCTTTCCTCATATTCGCATGTCCCATGCCAGCCTGGCCACCCAGGTCCAACTCAGGTGCCTCCTCCTCTAGGAAGACTTCCTTGCCTGCACTTTCTTCAGCTGAAGATCTCTGGGTATCTACACCAGCTCATGTTCAACTTCTCTCCCTCCTAGTAAGAGAACCATCTGTACCTACCCCCTGTCACACACACACACACACACACACACACACACACACACACACACACACCGGAGTTAATGTCTACCAGATGCATGTAGGTTGCTATGTAGCAGAGGGTGACCTTGAACTTCTGACCCTGTTGCCTCCACCATGTCTGGTTTGTGCAGTATTGGGGATTGAAGCCAAGGTTTTCAAGCATGCCGAGCTCTGTCAACTCTATTAACTAATGTCAGCTCCAAGGCCATGATCTTTGTTTTCAATGTTATTTAACACTCGGTTCCATTGGGAGACATTTTTAAGAGCCATGATAAGATGAAAGAACATGGTTTCTAAATCTTACCTCATCAGCATTCAGAATACCACAAATACACAAAAAAGTCATCAAGAGACTGAGAAAAATATTTGCAGCCAATATGACAAATTAAAATGAGATTTTTTTTTTTTTTTTTAGCTTAGACTTGGCAAAAACTGAAACTTGCATTTTTGAAGCATAGTCAATGACAACTTCATGGAAAATATTTGGATTTTAAAAAGCTGCAAAGCAGCAATATTAAACCCAAACTGTGTGATGAGGGGCGTTTACTCTCCGTTTTTGCTTTGCCGGTGAGATCAGGTCTCTTTGCATAGCCCAGGCTAGCCTTAACTCATGATCCCTTTGCTTCATCCCCCCGGGTGCAAGGATTTGGGTCATGCCCTACCTGAGGATTTACACTTTGTTCAAAGTTTTTTTATTTTACAATTGACTTTCAGAACAAACACGCATTATGCATGTAACCAGAAGCAGAACTTGACATAGCCAGGCTTGGTGGTGTATACCTATGGTCTGGGCTACTCGGGAGGCTGAGGCAGGAGGATCACTTGTGATTAGAGTTCAAGACCATCTTAGGCAAGATAGACTCCATCTAAAAATCAAACAAATCACTTTTACTGATAAAACTCAGTATTGGTTAAGAAGTGAGAGGGTGGGCTGATTGGAACATAAATTGGCACAACCTTCTGGGAGGGCAATCTGTTTGTTTGTTTGTTTGTTTGTTTATGGTTTTTTTTTTAAAGATTTATTTATTTATTATGTATACAGCATGTATGACTGCAGGCCAGAAGAGGGCACCAGATCTCATTACAGATGGTTGTGAGCCACCATGTGGTTGCTGGGAATTGAACTCAGGACCTCTGGAGGAGCAGTCAGTGCTCTTAACCTCTGAGCCATCTCTCCAGCCCCTGTTTATGGTTTTTTAAGACAGGGTTTTTCTGTGTAGCCTGGGCTGTCCTGGAACTCACTCTTTAGACCAGGCTGGCCTTCAACTCAAACTCTCAGAGATCTGCCTGCCTCTGCCTCCTGCATGCTGGGATTAAAGGCGTGCATCATTATGCCTGTCTGTATTTTATTTTTTAGTTGTTTGTTTTTAAGAGAGAATCTCACTATGCAAACCAAGCTGGCCTCAGACTTGAGGCCATCCTTCTAGTTCTGCCTTCTTGGTGGTGAAATTACAGGAGTGTACAACTGTTTCCAGTTTAGGAGGGCAAATTAACAGTACTTTTTAAGATATTTACATTGCCTAATCCAACTTGTAGTCATTGATCCTAATAGCCCGATTAGAATATGGATAAGAACATTGTCCAGTGACTTATTCTAATTATTAGAACAACAATGACTAAGGAATAAAGCAAATTTGAATAGCAATGTGCACACAGACACTCAAGGCAGAGGCTTCTAAAGTATTGAAAAACAATGTAAGTGATTGATTAGTTAACTGAGAATTGTTATTTATTTCTTACTAGTAAGGATGTAGGTTGATAAATTATGATGTGGCCAAGTAGTAAAAGATTATTGAAATCCTGAAACTACTTCATAGGTAGAATATTTAAGGAAAAAAGGAAAGTGGGGCAATGATGTAAAATTTAGAGTAACAATCTAGATTTCTAAAAGCAGGAAACGAGTGGGAGGCCCTAGGTGTGTACATGTGTGTGTACATGGACTCAGAGGCTTATAGCGATTTGTAACGGTGAATACAGCTACATTCATTCATAGCTCTAGAGGGAGATGCGGGTCTTTGTACACAATTGCCGGGTGTTTGTGAGTGCATGCATGTTCATGTAGGGGGATATACATGTGTATGTAGAGCAAAGGACAATCTTGAGTGTTACTCCTCAGTCATCACTTTTTATTTATTTTATCTTGTTTTTTTGGAGGCAGAATCTGTGGTGGTTTGAATGAAAATGGCCCCCATAGGCTCACAAGGAGTGGCACTATCAGGAGACGTGACTTTGTAGGAGTAGGTGTGGCCGTGTTAGAAGTGCATCACTGGGGGGTGGCTTTGAGGTTTCAGAAGCTCAAGCCAGGCCCTTAGGCTCACTTGCTCTGCCTGCTGCCTGCTGATCCTGATGTGGAACTCTCAGCTACCTCTCCAGCACCATGTCTGCCTGCATGTCACTGTGTTCCCTGCCCTGATGACAATGGACTAACCCTTGAGCTGTAAGCCAGCCCCAAATAATGTTTTCCTTATAAGAGTTGCTGTGGTCATGGGGTCTCTTCTCAGCAGCAGAAACCCTAACACAGGGTATCTCGTTGGCCTATAATTCATCAAGTAGGCTAGACTGGCTAGCCAGGCATTTGCCTGTCTCCATCTCTGCAGCATGGGGGTACTGGGGACCACTACACTGGGTTCCGGGAATCTAACTCAGGTCTTTGAACTTGCAAGGCAAATGCTTTACCACCCGAGCCATCTCCCTAGTTCTTTGCCAAGGTTTTGGTTTGTTTGATCACCAAGGGCCAGATCCCTTTTTACAAGTGCCTTTTAAATAGTGACAGAGTCAGCTGACATCACTAACACACTAGACTTTGACCCCGCAACCCAACCACCAGGAACCTTGTGAGGTGGACCCAGCTGTTCACTTCGGCCCTGGGCTGGCAGCAGATTGGAAGCAACCCGATGCTCATCACCCAGATCTAAAAATAATTTTTTATGGTTGTGTTGTGAGAGTTTGAATCCAGGACCTTGAATAGGCTGAGGACTCACCCTACCACTGAGTCAAATCAGTCAGGACTCAGACCTATACTAGAACACTCTGTCCTCACAAACAAGCCTGAGGAAACTTTTTCAGATTTTATCATGATTATTCTAAACTAAGTATTGACTAATAATCATAACTATCCTATGAGGGTTAGTCACAGCTACCAAATGTTCTTCAAGAGAGTAACAAATGAAACACCAAAACATAACACAAAGGGTAGAGGAAGTTTGTAAGTGTGTTGAGAAAATATCATCTGTGTAGGCAGATGTCCGTAGCTCCAGCTGTGGACACTCTCTTCTGTAGGCATAATTAACTGGAAGGTCACAGGAGGCGGAATAGGCGAGGGACTGTTTTGACTCAGTCCATGACTATTTCCAGTGACCCGTAACGCTGGACACTAGAGTCACAATGGGCAACCACAGGCTCTTGAGCATCCTTCTGAAAAGCTTGGACAATGTTTCCAACCTGCATTGACTACTCAAACCCTAAGGTGCTTGACAACTTTCTTTCTTTTTTTTTTTTTTTTTTTGGATGGGGGGGGGTTCGAGACAGGGTTTCTCTGTGTAGCTTTGCACCTTTCCTGGAGCTCTCTTTGTAGACCAGGCTGGCCTCTGCCTCCCAAGTGCTGGGATTAAAGGCGTGCAGCGCCACCACCGCCCGGCAGCTTGACAGCTTTCTAGACAGTAGAGAAATGTTGGCTGTAAGCTCAGTACCCTCATCCACAGGATGGAGATGATGTGACAGCGCCATAGAGTACCTGTGGAGTGAGCCACATAAAATACCTTAGTTTCTATGTAACAATGCTAACAGTATTATTAGTCCATGACTGTCCTGAAGATGGCCACTCCTCGGGTCCATCAGAAAGGCCCTGCCTGGGCATTCCAGGCTAGCCTGAGCTCTACAGGAAGAAACCCTGTCTCAAAAAAAAAAAAAAAAAAAAAAAAAAAAAAAAAAGAAGAAGAAGAAGAAGAAGTAAATAAATACCTAAGTTTAAAAGAATACAGGACTTCAAAGAGCCGCTATTGAAGATCTAGTGTTCATAGATTTGCAAAGTATGCATAGCCCTAGGGCTTGCAGAAGGCTCACAAATGTCATGAACAGAACACTTGAAGAAGGCCAAGTTCATTTTTCTCTCCCTTTTCTGATTTATGGGCTCCTTTTATTTTGATAATTGTTTATATCTTTCCTAGAATTTCTATGTAAATTGATTTTTTGTTTTTTTGGAGTTATTTTCAAGCTTGTCTGTTTTCATACTGTTCGGCTCTTGCCTTAAGGCTTGAGGGACTGTTTATCTCTTCAAAGATTTCAAACATGCTGGTTTCTAGTTCTCAGGATTCAAGATCTAATTGTCCCTGCTGCCAAATGTGTGTGCTTTATTTCTTCACACGGTTGTGTAAATGTATTGCACACTCATCTTTGCAGGCTTTATTCTTTCCTTCTCTCTTTCTTTCTGCCTTCCTTCCTTCTTTTTCTTCCTTTCTTCCTTCCTTTCTTGCTTTCTTTCTCTTTTATTTATTTATTTCTTTGGGAAGGAAGAAGATGTGCCATAATAAACTTGTGGCAGTCAGAGGACAACTTTGAGGTGTCACTTTTCTTCCACTATATGAGTTCTGGGGATGGAACTCAGGTTGTCAGGCTTAGTGGCAAGCTGCTTGAATCATCTTGACGGCCCTTTTTTCTCAGATTTCTGTGAGTACCGATAAGCCCTGACACCCAGGGAGTGACTTGGCTCAGTGAGTCTCTGAGCCAAGCAAACACCATCTTGGTGGGGAGGCGTGGGGTTCAGCTGCAAAGGATCATCCCAGATGGGCTTGTCATGAGCCCTCCCCTGAGGAGCCAACCACTCCCCACCTGTAACCTGTGGTAGGCAACTCTGCCTTAATTGTATATGGCCTCAGGGAGGGGCTCATGACAAGGGCCAGGGGCAGAGGTGGACCTCTATCTCTGTAGCTATGGGGAAGCCCTCATCCTTGCTGGGTAAAGGTTTTCCAGGTTGGGCCTGCGGTTGGGGGAGCACCCACACCCCTCCAAGTGACCCCTTACCTAGGCTGTGTCAGGAAGTCCAGTGAAGTCATTCTTTCTCCAAAATGAACTTTGGCAGAATTGTGTCTCCGTTTGTTGTTGGGACCTAAGGAGATAGGGTAGATGTTGCTTACATCTCGCCCTGGGAAAGAATTTTAACAACCATCCTTATCTAGTGGCTTCATCGACCCTCAGGTCCTCTCAGTTTTATCTGCTCTGATCAAGTTGTTACATTATTTTGTTTTTTCACTTAGAATCCCTATGCCACACAGCAAATATGACTTCAGACCCCACATCTGTACATGGTCTGGAATAAATATATGGAGTTTTTTTTTTTTCTTGTCCTTCCTTTTTTTCCCCTCACTAGACAACTCCCAATTCCCATCTTCCTAGGCAAACACAGAGCCCAAGGCTGGATTTCTCTTACACAGAGATAGAAAATAGTTGCAACCGCTCAGCTTTCATAGCCCATGCCCCCCTGGTTCAACATTGATGCCTTCTTTTTTTAAAAAAGTTTTATTGATTCTTTGTGATTTCACATCATGCATCCCACACCTACATTTTCCCCCTGTATTTTCCTAGCGGGAAGGAGGAATTTGAGTCTTCTCAGCTCTAATCCTGTTGATGTTGGCCCCACCCTCCTGACCAAATCCCCCCCAAAGCCCCACTTCCTAATACTGTGATGGTGTAGGACACAGGGATGTGCGGAGCACACACACAACCTCCAGACACTTCATCCAAACGTTTGATGGGTGGGGAAAATGTCCCTGAACTCCAGACTGCCCTGACATTTGTAGAGAGAAATGGACCCTAAGGCTTTCAGATAAGACTAGGGAAAGAAAACAGAAAGCTTTGGGCCTAAGTCGCTTCCTGGAAAATCAGTCTTCAAAAACGAATTTCACAACCCTTCAGAAAAAGAGAAACTCTGTATCGAAAGCCGTGGAAGGGAAAAGCCAAGAGGGGCCGTGCTGGCTTTCGTGTTGAGGAATGCTTTTTTCTTTTCCCCTTTCAACAATTTTTATTCCTTTTATCTTGAGGGGAAAATTCATAAGCCATTTTAATGTGGTTTTCCAATCAGCTGGAAGATGACAAATAGGGACTCTTTCTTTCTGTCAGAGGTTGGGGACGAAGAGTGACAGCCGCAGGAAGTGCCTGGGTATGGTCTGTGTTTGGAATTCCTGGAATTTGTTGGCATGCCCACGGAAGTAACTTACTCTAAGGACTCCCTTCTCCTCTTCTCCTGACGGAGATGTGAGTGTCCGTCACTCTTCTCCTGTTTCTTGAACACGTGATCATGCCCTGCACCACTACAGCTCCCGTGGCTGAACAGAACTTTATCAAGATGGGTGGACATGTCCCATAGCTGTTCTTTCTAAGGTGGTAGCTTCAAGCCGTGCCTGCTCACTGAGCACTTGAAATATAGCATGATTGGCCGACAGATTTTTTTTTTTAATTTAAATGTTATTAAAAGACCAGCGGCTTCCACGTTGGGCAGCATCACAAACAGCAGATAGCATCTCTGCCCCTGTCTCATAGAGTGAGAATTCTTGTCAGAACACTGAGGCAGTGTAGAAACAGGACTGTGGGGTATGTGGCGGTTTCATGCCATCTGAGCAAAACCAATCATGAGACAACACTCAGCCAGAAGGATCTGGAAGGTCTGTGGCTGTAATGAGTGGACATGGAGAGGTGATGGAAACACCCATCGGCTGAAGTTATGGAAACTAAGTCCTGGCCCATGATCTGGAGCACCTGCTTTAGGAGCAACCTGAGGGCTCCCCATGAAGTACACCTTGCAGGGGAGGGAAAAGCAGGATTGGCCCAGGGACACCTGGCTGAGGGCACGCTCCTTCTCTCCTGAAGTCTGCCCATGGCCTTCTGCTGCTTCCCTCCCATGCTCCTCAGGCATCTGGAGTTCAAGTTCCCTTGAAACTGGGCAGGGCCAACACAGAGCTTCATTTTGAACATGCTCCCTTCTCTGCCTCTGTGAAACTTGCCTTCCGAATCAAACTGGATTTTTCCCTAACCGAGAACAGAAGGGCAGAGCCCTGACTCCTCACTAGGCCTGATGCAGCATCCCGATGCCTTCTTTTTCTTTCCACACGGTTTTTTTAGTGACTTCGCTCACTCTGAAACCATCCTTTAGAATATACGGAGCGGCTTCCTCACAACATTTCCCCTCCTGCAATTGTCCACAACCACAGCTGACTGCCCTACAGGTAAGTCCCTGAATAAGATACCAGCTTCAGTCTAACGCTCTCCCAACTGAGCTATTTCGGCAGCTGTTAAACCCTGCTGGGTTCCACCCCCTGAATGCTTAAGGGAAGTTCCTTGTCTGTGTATCCTGCATATTGGGCGTTAACAGCCTAGATGCGAGATTGTAAAACATCGGTAGCCCTCTGGGGTTCTCCCATTGTGCTGTAAGCCTGTATTTAAGACCTCCTTGCTCCTTCAACAAACGGCATTTGGCATTCAAAATAAAATAAAATAAAAAATAAATTAATTAATTAAAAAAAAAAAGATACCAGCTTCTGGCCTGGCGGTGGTGGCGCACGCCTTTAATCCCAGCACTCGGGAGGCAGAGGCAGGTGGATCTTTGTGAGTTCGAGGCCAGCCTGGTCTACAGAGCGAGATCCAGGAAAGGCGCAAAGATACACAGAGAAATCCTGTCTTGAAAAACAAAACAAAACAAAACAAAACAAAAGATACCAGCTTCTAAGATGGCAGACAGCGGATTGACTTGCTAAGCCTGTCTTGCTCTCTTGCAAAAAACCCAAAGAAGAGAGTCTTGAGAGACAAAATTGCAAAGTGGTTTAAAGGCGGCATCGGCACTACCAGAGGTCGTGAAAGCTGGACGTGACAGGAAGCAGTCATACAGAGGTGAAACAGGGAAGTATTGAGAGAGGGGGAACAATTCACTCAGTGGTGCTCTAGCCCTGGCTCCAGCTGTAGTGACTGAAGACACGGAGAAACCACTTGGAAGGCCCCGGGCTAGAAACCAAAGTACCAAGTGGAGGGAAGTACTTGATGCCCAGTACTAAATAGAGGGCCTATCATACATCTTAATACCGAGTCCTCTCTCTGCTTCCCCCCTCCATCCCTTCTACCCTTTCTCTCTTCTCATAAAAGCACACAAGTCAATCATGGGGGTGCCACCCTAATGACCTAGGCTGACATCACTTTCCAAAGTCCCCAGCTCTAAGCAGCATAGTTGGAATAGGTTGCCAACTTCGATACTTCACAAGGGGATTAGATTTCTGTACGAGAAGCTTTGGAGGACCCTCATCCAGACCAGTAACAAAGGGACAGATAAGTAGCCTTAGAGATAGATCATAATTATATAATGTAGAGAGAAAAGTTAAACAAGTAAACTAACAGCCACCAGAAGATCAAGTGCCTGTTAAATGCTATCAATATATGTCTATACATACATGTAACTGTCATGTCAACATATCTGGTTGATGAGTTTGAAACTGAAGTCCCAGACATGGAAGAAAGAAAGAAAATGGAAGAGAAAATAAATTTTTTTTTAAGAGAATTTCAAAAATGTCTAAATTCAAGTTGCTGGATGGAGATAAAGCAAGATGAGCCTGAGTGCGGCCTGTTGCTCCATGAACAAGGTGCAGAGCTTGATGTGAAAGACAAGCACATCCCGGAAGGAGAAAGGGCTGCCCGGATTCCACTCTGGGACTTATGACTGGGGAAATGGCAGGCTTCACAGGCAGAGCTACGGTGGTCGGCACAGTGGAAAACACCTTCACAGCGGCTGCAGGACAAACACACACACACACACACACACACCCCTCCTGAGGCTCAGGCAGGAGCATTGAGCCTACGATACTTAGAAGATCCTGTTCCAAAGAAAACAAAGTACTATTCTTACGTTTCAAAAGATGGCTTCCTCTAGGCAAGACTGTACTGTAGGGAATGCTAAGAGAAAGTCAGACCTAAATGAAAGATGAAATCTCAAATCCTAGGAGGGAAAAAAAAAAAAAAAAAAAAAAAAAAAAACAACTTTCTGGGGTGGGGGAAAGTGGAAGCAGGAGCAGAGTTGGAAACTGAAAGAAAGGATGAAAACTCTAGAAGGAACACTTTCTTCCCTCGTACTGGGGATCAAACCCAGGGCCTTGAGACTCAAGCAGAGTAGGCAAACACTCTACCACTGAGCCACATCCCCAGCCATAAAACAAAGATATACAAAGCTCATCTGGAATGGCTGTGGTGTGTGTGTGTGTGTGTGTGTGCGTTCTTTTAAATGTGTGTGCTTGAGTAATATGTATGTGTGCCATGTGTGTCTCGGAGCCCAAAGAGGTCAGAAAAGACATTGGATCCCCTGGAAGTGGAGGTACAGACAGCTGTGAGCTGCCAGTGGGAAATGAACTTGACTCCTTTGCAAGAGCAGCGACTGCTCTTAACCACGGAGCCATCTCTCTAGCTCTGGTCTTGGTCTTTTTATTCATTTAACAAACTCCCATTTTAACATTCAAACCCAGAGCCATGCTGGCTGCTAATATACATCTTTAAAAAGATAAATACATATCTAAAGAAAAAACTCCAAGACAGGCATTTACGATGTGTTCCCTCTTTCCTTAATATAAAGCAAATCCCCTCAGCTCTATAAAGAATATCTCTGAAAAGCCGGTCACCTCCTTTTATCCTCAGAGTGCCTCAGGGCCGGAGACAATGTTTTCTGGCTTTCCATTTCCTGATTCTAAGCCCTTCCCTAAGCTCAGTTGTATTTCTAGAAATTGATTAGCAATGATACCCTCAAACAAGCTATTAACACGGCTCAGCAGGTGAAGTCCCACGTGGTGAAAGGAGAGAACTGACTCTGGCAGATGTCCACTGACCTCCACACAGACAGTGGCAAGCATGTGCCTCCCCCACCGAAGAAAGAAATTCTATAGGACAACCCCCAAACCCTTGAAATCTCTATGATTTCTTGTTCTATGTATCGTAACTCAAACGGGTTACTTCCATCCAGAGTCGTAATGGACATACTGGCCTTGCTTACTGAGGCCACAGCTTTACCGGCAGGGCCCCAAATAGTCAATGATCTCGAGTGCCTGTGAGCTTCCCTCCATTGCCCAGCCTCGATCAAAGTCAGTTCAGGGCTGGCCACGTGATCATCCCTAGTCAGTGGAACGTGAATGGAAGTGATATGTTTTACTCCGGGGGCCGGTTAAGAGCCAACGCATCTCCCCTACCTCTCTCTACCTATCGCAACAATGATGCAATCATGCCTACATGGTCTGGCTGGAAGAAGAAAAAGAGTTCCTAACCTACACTGGGCTTGGCATGAACAAAAACACACAAATAAGCCTTTTGTGTGTGTGTGTGAGAAGCCTCTGAGACTGGGGGGGAGGGGCTGCTTGCTGCAGCGCCTACTATTAATCACACTAACTATTATACACATTAAATTATAGGTAAGTTACTAATCCCTTTCATTAGGATCTGTTTAAGGTCAGGAGCAGGCGTGTGCCTCATAACTCTACCACTCAGCTGCTACAGGGCCTGGAATATGAAGTAGGCTCATTAAATACGTGTTGATTGAATTATGAGTCAATGAATCATTCCACTTGATGTTTCTGTACCTACAGCAAACACGCACTAAAACTCAAGAAGGAATCTAGAAACTTCTAGAGCTGGAACTTGAACCCAGAATCTTCTAATTCCAAGCCAAAGGGGTTTTGCATATCACTGTGGTGAGTGAATGGTGGGAACTGTGAACGAACCCCAGTATGTGGCCGCTCGGTAGACAGACGGCCTGTGTGTAGCTTTCTATGACAATTATTCTGGAAAGGCATTTCTGGGAAACCGCCCAAGAACTTACATACAGCAGAGAAAAAGACTTCTTTAGACAACGACTGTCATCATTGCCCTGGTCATGAAAGGCTGAAAATAACACAAGTCAGAAGCATCCTTGGGGACAGGGAGCATCTGTCTGTTCACAAATGTCAACATTCCTACTAAACAATTCCTCAGGAATTAGCAAAAAGGGAAGCTGAGCGGGGGAAATGCTTAGAATCCCACAATGGGGCTCAAAAAGTCAGTGCAAGTTCAGGGTGGGGAAGACATTTTGTCACAGCTTGTGTGACTGTCTGAGTTACCTGCAGGCTCAGAAATAGTAAAAATCTGTCTGTTTTGTGCTTGTCAGAGGGCGCAGAATTGAACTTCTCAGTCTTGAACTGAAGTGAGGAGGTGTTACTGCCATCCACATTTTATAAATAGAGAAACGGGGTTCATAGTAATTAGACTGCTTACACAAAGCCACCTAGTTAGAACGTGGTTGGTTCAAAATTCAAACCCCAGATGCTCTCCGTTTTCCAATGCGGTCAATGGGATTCTCTCATTTAGGAGTCTCAGAAACCCATTGAGAAACTGGTTTAGATAAAGAGACTTAATTGACTCCCAGATTCCAGGAAGGATTGAATGACGGTCCCCTGGAAGGGCACTGACGGCACGAGGCTTCCACAGCACCGGCAACCAGACACCTGAACTCTACCCTCAGTCCTCTCCACTTTCTGCTCCTCTCTATCACCGCCATTCACCTTCCTGTCCACGTCTTTCTGCACACAGGAGAAAGCAAGTCTGCCAATATCTCCCCTTTCTCAGAGCACTCAGCTCCTGCCAGGGCTGAAGAGCATCTGACGTGCTGCAAGGCACCAGCCTGGTGGTCCACCTTTGTGGTCCAGCGTTGTGGTGATACAGCCTCGCCATGGGGATGGCTCATCTCAGAACAAGTCAGACCCTGGTTTGAAAGGGAGGAGGGCACCTTAACAAACAGAAATGGTCAAAGGAAGAATAAACACTTTGCATGGAACAGAAAACATATGGGGGCAGGATTTGCATTCTCTTCAAACCACCATGAGGTAGAGTATTCTGGAAAAGATGGAGGGTGTGCGCTGGCTCGTTATGGGACCACTACATAGAAGCTTCGAGAAAAGCCAGCTGTGGTGGCTTGGGTCTAAAATCCCAGTACCTGGTAGGCTAAGGCAGGAGGATTGCTAGTTTAAGACTAGCCTGGGGTGCTAAGTGGAACCCTGTCTTGAGAAAAAAAAGAAAAAAAGATCTTTTAAGCCTCTGGGAGCTAAGTTCAGGTTCAATGGCATCACCGAGTGCCTCCTGTGCCGACTACTTTCAAGTTTCTTCCCCTCTACCATGTCTCCTAAATGACCAAACAAATCTGTCATGAGAGAAATTTCCATGTGAGAAATGGACCAAAATTAAAAAAAAAAAAAATCCTGTTAGAATTATTTTATTTTAGATGTATAAATGTTCCATCTGCATGTATGTATGTGTACCATATGTGTGCCTAGGTGCCTATGGAGACCAGAAGGGGGTGTCAGGCCCCTAAAACTGGAGTTACAGATGGCTGTGAAGCACCGTGTGGGTACTGGGAACTGAACCAGGGTCCTCTGTAAGCGCAGCCAGTGCTCTAACCACTGAGCCATCTCTCCAGTTCTATTAATAATCATTTCTAAGTGAAGAGTTGGACATTTCCAGGAGCAGGGAGCTGCCCATACCTAAAAGGGCCCCACAGTAGTCAAATGGCCATTCTCCCAGGATTTAACAATGGTGTAGTCAAACTTTTATTTATTTTATTACAACCTATGTATTTATTTTTATTTTTTTGAGACAGGGCCTCTCTATGTCAGTCTGGCTGTCCTAGAACTCAGTATGTAGACCGGACTGGCCTTGAACTCACAAGGCCTTACCTGTGTCCTTGCCTCCAGAGTGCTGGAATTAAAGGCATGTACCACCATATCCAGTACAACCTACTTTTTAAACGAGTAAATTTTTATTTAGAACTTTTTTTATTTAAAAATAGGTGCACTTATACCTCGAAATATGTTTCTGTTTTGATGATATATGGATTCAAATTTCTGATCATAGTCATTGTTCTGGCACAGTTTGCTTATGTATCATTATTAATTAGTAGTAGTAGTATTTTTGTGTGTATGGTCTGTGTATATGGGTGTGTGTGTGTGTGTGCACCGAGGTGAGTGCGTAGAGGAGTTAGTTCTCTCCTGCTTTGTGAGTGTTCTGGAGACGGAACTCAGGTTGTCACGTTCACACCTTTCCACTAAGTCACCTCCGCAGCCCAATGACACACTTCAAAATGGGACATGGGGCGGACTAGAACTCCCTCAAGACCCATTCCAATGTGGACTTAATAATTCCCCAAGCATTCGCAAATTCTTTTTTAAAAAACTCCTTTAATGGGCCGGGGAGATGGCTTGGTGCATAAAATCACTTGCTGCACAAAGCACAAGGACCTGAGTTTAGATTCTCAGAACCCACATTTATAAAACAGACAGAGTGGTACAAGGGCCCGTGACGTCAGCACTGTGTCAACGGCAGAGGGAGGCAGAGACAGGAGGATCTCTGGGGCTTGCTCGAGGCTTAGTGTGAGACCTTGTCTCAGGGAAATAAAGCAGAGCACGACATCTGAGTTCCTTTTGTGGTCTTCAGGCTTGGGCACTGCCCTGAGAACCTGCACGTATACATGTGTATTACACGTGCCCTGGCGCGCGCGCACACACACACACACACACACACACACACTCAACTTTGGACATCCTCTGTATATCACTCTCTCCCCTCATTTGCCTTTTGTACTCGGCTCTGGATCGCACAGAGCAGACCCGTAGGCACTACACACAGTCTCCTGTCTGCGGGCTTCGAGGAGAGAGTCCCAGTGAGAGCAGAGTTGGGAGGCCAGTGACTTGTGAGATCACCTGTGACTGACTGGTTCCCTAACTGAAGGTCACTTACTATGACTAGGTTTATACAATTCTTGCTCTTCCTAGGTTTAGCTAACGCTTTCCTTGCCTCTCCTGTTCAGTCTTCAGATACTAGCTCTGGCGCCGCTGTAGCAACGGTCACAGCATCCCTGCGGCTCTACCACACACCCATCTTGTTATTTACTCATCCCTTTATCACAAGCCTTCTGAAGACCTTTCTGGTTTGACGATACCGTTGTTTCCTAGGAGACCCTGAGTGATATGACTTTTTCTTGATTTTAAAGTTGTACCCTAGTTCCATTTTCTACATGTTCAGCATAGATTTTTCAGATATAGACTAAAAATTAAAACCATCTATACCCTATGTGTAGAAAGAGCTAACATTTTGGAACATTTCTTTTCAATGTTTCCTCAGGCACACCCTGACATAGATTTTTATTTTATTGTATACATACAAGTTCAACAACACAATGTTATAGGCATTCTGTCATGTCACTAAAGAGACTGGAGTATCATCATGTTTCATACCTGAATATTATAATGCAATGTGATTATTATTCCATGTCCATACTTAGGTATGTGTCAAATACCACTGCTATGATGACCATAATTCCGAAATCTTAATCCAAATCTCTAATTCTCTCCATTGGTCTTTTAAATTTTTGATGCCCGAGTGACGCCCAATATATTGTCTACACTAGGGGGCGCTTTTGGGTTCTCTGGAACAATGGTTTTCTGTGGCCTGGTGAAGAATGAAAAGAACCTGCCGGGACTGGCAGAAATATTAAAGGCATTTAAGGGTTTCCCTCTGCCGCTGGGAAAGCTAAGCTTGAGCTCATAGTAAAACAATGTGGGCATTCTCCTCCCAGGTCTGGATCCATCTTGGGTCAGGAACAGAGTTTGTTATTGTGGCTGACACAAGTGTGGTCAGGAATCTTTAGATCTGCAGATGACCAGTGGGACTGCCAAGCCTGCACTGGCTGACTGAAGAATGTCCCTGTGAGGAGGCCCTTGAAAGGAGCCCCACCCTAGCCCTAGGCAGTCACAGTCCCCAGCCCAGAGTGAATTCTCCGAGCTCAAGGCCAGACCTTGTTGTGGAACTCGCTGTACAAGTTCTTGGGAGCCGCTTGAGGGACTGTATGGGTAATTGTCCTTAGCCAAGGCACAGGGTCACCAGCAAACAAGTGGGTGGCAAGTAGTGACCAGGACAGTACTGAGGAGGAGGCCGGGGGAGAGGCCCCAGCTCCTGAGGTTGAGTTCCCCTCCCACTTGCTTTGTGATGACTCTTACAGAAGGTTCTGGTAAAGAGAGTGTCTACCACAGCCCATGGTCACTTGAAGACACAGTGGCAGGGTAAGTGCAGAAAAGAGTCGGGTGGGGGGAGGGGGGCCCTCATCAAGTGACCTAGGGCGGGGGCTCCTGGTGTGTCATCATGTATCTCCCGAGGATGAAGATGGCCTTATCTGTGACCCTTGGACTAAGCATTTTTGCCCTCTCCCCTGGATCCATTTTCCCCCGGCAGGAGCCCTTCCTGTTCTCAGCATATTTCATTTGCTCATTTGTGTGGAAGACACACTAAAAGTGTTTCCTTTGAAACTAGAGTCATAGGAAGGGTCTGGGTTGTGTGCCAGATTATTTAAGTGGCCAAGGAAAGCAGTGTGGTTTTCATGGCTGGCAAAATGGTCAGTAGTTAATGCAGAGACTCACACGTGGTCCAAGTGCGGAGAATAGGCCACTATTGAATACTCTGCCCTGATGGGGATGTCTATATTAACCCCTGCCCCAAGGCTCAGAGAACAAGGAAGAGGGGTCGAAAAGAGCGGAAGGACCAGAGGATTGGGAGGAGTGCTGTGGCATGCTGTCCTCTGGCCATGACATGGCCATCGCACTCAGGAACGGATGCATGGCAACTATGGTGACCTGCACAACATCAGGCAGCACTGACTGGACTCGGTGGGTTGCCAAGAAAAAGGGAGGGGCCGTGAGGCAGGGGAGGGGCTGTGAGGCAGGGGAGGGGCCGTGAGGCAGGGGAGGGGCCGCGAGGCAGGGGAGGGGCGCGAGGCAGGGGAGGGGCCGCGAGGCAGGGGAGGGGCCGCGAGGCAGGGGAGGGGCCGTGAGGCAGGGGAGGGGCCGCGAGGCAGGGGAGGGGCTGGGTCGCAGAGCTCAGATGGAGGACTAGGAAGTAGGGAGCTGGGAGTGAATATGATCAAGGTAATTGTTTACATGTGTGAAACTCTAAGAATTAATTTAAACAATTCTAATGTTTTAAAAAGGTAAGATTTGGAAACAGTGGGTAGACAAATTCAAGGGCCTGTATTGGTCCGTTTTCCATCAATATAACAGATATCAGCTGGGCGGTGGTGGCACACGCCTTTAATCCCAGCACTCGGGAGGCAGAGGCAGGCGGATCTCTGTGAGTTCGAGGCCAGCCTGGGCTACCAAGTGAGTCCCAGGAAAGGCGCAAAGCTACACAGAGAAACCCTGTCTCGAAAAACCAAAAAAAAAAAAAAAAAATTAAAAAAAAAAAAATAACAGATATCTGAGGTAACTTATAAGAAGGTCTGTTTTAACTCACAGTTTTGGGGGGTTCAGACCCTGACTAGCTAGTCTTGTCGCTTTGGGTCTATGGTGGCCCATTATGGCCAGAACATGTGACCAAACAAAGCATTTCACCGTCTGATTCGAGGGGCTAGAGGCCTGCTATGTCCCTTTAAGGTTGTGCCCACAATTCCTGGCAGACCTCCTACTAAGGCACCTTCTTGAAATTTCCACTACTTCCTAGTAATTCTAAACTGGGGACTAAGCCTTTAACATACAGTTCTCTGAGGGACATTTAGATTCAAACTGAGGAGCCATGTGTGTGTGTGTGTGTGTGTGTGTGTGTGTGTGTGTGGTGGCACAGGTCTGTAATCTCACTACTCTGAAAGCTGAAAAAGGATTTCTTTCTTTCTTTCTTTTTTTTTTTTTAGACCGGGTTTCTCTGTGTAACAGTCCTAGCTGTTCTGGAACTTGCTTTTGGAGACCAGGCTGGCTTCAAACTCACAGAGATCTGCCTGCCTCTGCGTCCTGAGTGCTGGGATCAAAGGCGTGCACCACTGCAGCCTGGCTAAGAAGAAGGATTTCCTTCCTTCTTTTTTTAGATAGGGTCTCATGTATCCCAGACTGGCCTTACACTTACTATGTAGTCAAAGGTGACCTTGAACTCCTAATCTTCCCGCTCCCACCCTTCTCCCCTGTGCTAAGATCATGTGTGGCCTGTCCCTCCAGGTTCCTGCAGCGCTGGGACTGAACCCAGGACTTTGTCTGCTAGGCAAGCGCTCCAATGACTGAGCTACATCTCCAGCGTGGTTCTCAATCTCAGTTGTGCATAAAATCACTTTTTAAAAAAAATCACATGATTAGAAAGCAACTGTGTCAAAATCTTGGGAGATGGGACTCAGGCTTCAGCATCTTTTAGAATACCAGGTGATTTCCAAAATGTAGCCAAAGTGGAGAGCCACTGGCCTTAAAATGATAGTGAAAGACAGCCAAGGCTTTAATGCATCAGTAGTCCTATAAATTTAATGGCCATATGTCCTGTCTGTACTTGGGTGTTTTATTTCTTTAAATCTTAAAATGCATTCTGGCCACCATTTAGTAAGCCATTTAGAGGTCTATAAATAAGTTATCATTTCAGCACTTAAGTTTAATGAGGAAAAAAAATCCTGTTACTTGTGCTCGGTGAGCTTCATCGGCTAGAGGAACATTTCACTGGCTGACAAACCCAAGGCTCCTCTTTTTTTTTTTTTTCTTTTTTATTGCAACTGACCATATGGATGGCCTGAAAGAATGAGAAGGTCAGAGTTCATCCAAGCGAAAACTCAAAGACAACGTGTAAAAGCCGAAGGATGTTTAGAGAAGCAGTAAGCACTAAATTCCACATTTTGTTTATAGGCAGCACCATAGCCTACAGGAAGGAGCTGGGAGTATGAAAGGGTCGGAGGTCACCCGGATGCTGCCCCGACACTGAGCAGCTCCTTGGAGTGGCCTTTCGTGGTAGGCAGGAAAGTCAAGGGTCATCCAGTCCCAGAACCTCCATTCAGCCCTCTATATTCTGTCTTCAGCAGCCACAGCCCCCCTCTCTGGCTTTAAGAGGGAGGCATGTGAGGAACGGAAGGAGCAAGGAGCTCAGAGCCGAGCAGATGTTAGCCCACAGCTTGGCTCCATCCCTCGCTGGCTGTTGGGGGGTCATAGCATCTCGAGCTCTTATCGCTTCATTTCGCATGTGAGCTCATCAAGTGTCATTAAGAGCATGCCGTGCCTCTGTGTTGACTCTGCCTTGTCTGTGGATTAGGATGGCACCAGCTCTTCTCCTCAGACCAAGGGTTTTGTCTCTCCACCTGGTTTCATCTTCCCAGGGTTTGACCTCTCCCGGCAACCATATTTGACTAGTTTATTTATGCAACAGACCAAGTCAAATAAACACTTGGGCCGAGGCAAGAGGGACCCATCTCCCTGCTCCTACCCCCTACTCCCACCTGGTTCCTTTGACTACTGAGTAGAGCATTGTTGGTAAAGAACCTGCCTCCTGGAACTACTACTTCCTTTCCCAGACCACAATATATGAGCCAAGATCCCTAATTCCCTGTCTAATTCAGACTGAGCTGTGGTGGGTAGCCATTCCAGCCTTGATCTGGAAGTTCCAACCCTCATTGAGGCTTCGGTAACTGTCACACCTACAAGGCGGGGCCGAGAGAGGACCCTGAAGACACGAGATCTGGATGGGTGGGCTCTCTTGGTTCCTGGACCCTGGACGCTGGAGGCAGACCGAGCAGAGTTCTCCAAAGAATACCTCCCAACTGCGCTACACCTTTCCCAGACCCTGTTACCTATCCCTTCACTTGTAAGTTACCCCACAAAATAAGCCTCCCTTTTAACTACGTGGAGTGGCCTTAATAATTTCACCAGTACTGAGGCACTGGGATCCGTGAGGACTGGTCCCACATTCATCATCTTAAGGCTGGATGACATTGCCTGCCCTGGACTCAAGAGTGGGGCAGTGACTGGAGAGGTCACCACGATGGAGGTGGGCAGAGCAAGGGCATCCTACATCAGCACACTTGTCCTGTGTTGGTTCGAGGTGGACTCGGGACCAAGAAGAGAAGCAGGCAGCTCTCACTGCCTAGACCCAGCCAGCACGGAACTGGATGAAATCAACTGGATTGGAAGCTCGGTGGGGTGGTGCACACTTACAGTACCACCACTCAGGAGGCTGAGGCAGGAGAGTCACCGTAAGTTTGAGGCCAGCCTGGGCTTCAGAGTAGGATCCTGTCTGACAAAGTGTATGAATGAACACACAAGGAGGTGTTCAGTAAGGATTAGTTTTACCTTCCTGGTTCATCAATACCATTTCTTAAAACTTGAAGTTGTGAAAGAATTTCTTTCTCAGAGGGCCCCACCTCCTCTGCTCCGTCCAGAGAGTCGCTTCCCACTGTGTAGACTCACTGGGGCTAGCTGATGAGGCTGCCAGGCCTTTCCACTGAGATGCTGATTAGTCAGTTGACTGGCCAAACAAAGCTCCCGTGCCAACCAGGAAGGCCAAGGCCCCTTCTGAAGTGCCTCTCGGGGAGGTAACCTTCGTGTGGGTGGGGCTTCCAGGCCTTCCAGCAAGACCTGGGGAGAGAAAATTGTGGGTATTGGGGGCTGGGATGATCTAGCAGCCTCTTTTTTTTTGGACACTGAAACCTGTCTGCTGAGGTACAGTGACCCGAACCTCAGAACGGTAATTGGAAAACCTGCCATGCTTCCTCAAGGGCGAGGGGAGGAGGGAGAGGGCCCACTCACCTCAGTGGTCTAGTCCCCAGAGAGGCCCTGCTTCTCTGATAAAGTTAGAACCAGCCAAACTGGATCACTGTGTGGAGCAGTACCTCAGACTTGTTGCCAGGCATCGAAGAGAGCTTTGAAAGTGCCCATCTACTTTCTGCATTTTAAACAGCACTTTGAGAACAGGGCTGGGTGAGGGAAGGTGGAGGGGACAGAATTTGCAAAGCACCACGGGCCCAGAAGAGGTCCTGCACGTCGAAAGACAGTGAGCGGCGAACCCCCAAATGTGCAGAGGGTGGCAGGAAAGGCCTGGGGGCCGTGCAGGAATGACCTCTGGCACACGGATGTCACTTCATGGGTGACAGATGAGAATGCTCTTCAAATGACTTCTTCATTAGAAAAGCCATCTATAAACTTGGGGGAATTTCAAAACTGTGGTTTCTGCATGTTGACTATTTAATGTGTGTGTGTGTGTGTGTGTGTGTGTGTGTGTGTGTGTAAAAATCTCTTGATTAAAATTTGAGTGTATCTGCTAGCTATATGTTAAATACCTATTTATTTACTTTTATTTTATGTACATTGGTGTTTTCCTGAATGTTATATCTGTGTTATATCTGTAAGAGCAGGTAGTTCTGTTAACAGATACTTTATTACACTTATTTATGTTATGTATGTTGGACCTCTTGATTAAAAATTGAATTTATCTATTATCCATATTTTTAATCTGCCAAAGACACAAATTTCAAAATAAAGAAAAAAATTTTCATTAATTACAGTTATCTATGTTGGTGTGTGTGTGTGTGTGTGTGTGTGTGTGTGTGTGTGTGTGCATACTAACACATAATTTTGTGTATGTGAGTACAGGTGCCCACAGAAACCAGAAGAGGGTGTCAGATCCCCTGGAACTAGTGTTACAGGTGGTTATAAGCCTCCTGACATGGTGCTGGGAGCAAAATGTGGGTGCTCTTAACCACTGAATCATCTCCCCAGCCCCTCTCCCAACCCTGGGCAAATGCTTTGAAGGCAGAAATTCATTTGTGGAGTTTGGTAAGCCACCTAGTCCTAAAATAGAGCTTGTTGAGAAAAATCACCACTCAATGAAATACAGTGGAAACCTCAGCAAATTGAGTAAATAAATCAATACTATTGCAAACACTTTCACGCCATTGACAGGCCAATGAGATCTGTAATTCTCAGGAAGGTGACACCGGTAGGTAGTTCTGAGCCCAGCCCTGTAGGGTGACTTCTTAAAGATCAGTCACACCCACAGTGCAGGGACATGTTCCCATCTGTTCTCTGACAAATTTTACCCAACGGGCCTGAGGATTAGCCACGCAGTGAATTCACCTCCAAGCCCATCCTCACCTCCCACCGGCACGCTTGATTTTGACGCTTGATTTTGACTCTGGCTTGCCCCTTGTGAATGTCACGTTGGCTCATTTCAGTGAAGAAACACTGGTCCTTTTATGCTTCAGGTCTGTACAAATGCAACATTGTTTATTTGCCAAATCCCCGAGAGACTCGAAGAACTAATTAATCTATTAAAGCTTCTCTTGGAAAAAAATCAAGCCTTTCGGATGGGAAACCTGGGTGGGTACCATCAGGGTGTTTTGCAATGGGGCTGGCCAGATCGCTGCAAACGATTCAGATGGTGCTGTTCCTCGCATCTGGAGGCTCATGGCGATGGGGGCAGAGGCTAGGAATGCAAATGAGAAAGCAGCTGTTCTGAGCATCCCACAAGGGAGAGGAGAGGAGCTGGCAGTCTTCACCCGGCCGGTGACCATTGTCCTCTGCTTTGTGGGACAGTAGGCCAAGGCCTGTAGAACTCCACTAGAATAGAGGGGGGTGGGTAGCAGCAGGTGGGACCTCGGAACCCCAGGGCCTGTCCCTGTAACCTTCCAAACAACACAGTTGAAGGTGGAGCTTCGCTTAGGTCAGAGAAGCTCCTATGGGTGGCTTTTGCTGGAGGCCACTGCTGATCTTGGTAGGAGGCTCACATGGTCCTGACAGAAAGTCTCCCAGGGATGATAAATCTACTGTCAGGAACTGACAGTTGGCCTAGTGAGGTAGGCTCAGTTTTGCTTATTTGTTTATTATTTTTCTGGGAGTTTTGTTTTTGTTTCTTTTGAGACAGAGTTTCATTTGTAGCCCTGACTGGCCTGGAACTTGTTATATAGACCAGGTGGGGCTGAAACTCACAGAGACCTCCTCGCCAAATGTTGACATTAAAGGTAGGTATGTGAGCCATTCCGGGGCTTATTATTTTTGAGAACAAGGTTTTTAGCCCAGGCTGGCTTGAACTTGCTATTCAGCCAAGAATGACCTTGAGCTTCCGATCCTTCTACCTCTACCTCTTGAGCATATGCAGTTTATGCAGTGCTGAGGATCAAATCCATGCCTCTACATGCTAGGCAAACACCCTACCAGTTTTTTTTGAAGCTACAGTCTTCCTTGTTTTCTCCAAACCTTAAAGGCATGAGAATCCTGGAAAGTTTCTCCCTTTCAAGGCTTGACAGGGGCAAAGAAACAACCAGCCAGCTCAGCCATCTAGGTTGAAAGGATGATGACGACCAGGTGCTGGCAGCGACAGAAATCAGGGGACCACTGTACATCCTTGTCTCTGCAGAGGAAGAAAGCATCATAAGAGCTACCCTCCAGGGAACCTCCTGGTGGCACCTTCATGGAAAGGTGCAATGCTCTTCAGAGGACTAGATTATGTACTTTGGGTCTCTTATGGCTGTAGTTGGTTTTTTTGTTTGTTTTGTTTTCTCTTTTGGCTCTTTGCGGGGGCCTGACACCCAGCTCCCAAATAATCACACAGAGACTTATTCATAAGAGAATAAGTAACATAAAAGAATGCAGCACATCTTTGCGTCATTAAACAAATATTCCACAGCATAAATAAATGTAACACATCTTAAAATAATATTCCACAACATATGGCATCCAAGTTCAAATCTAAATTGCTCAGTGATCTCTAGATGGGCTGTTTTTGTCTGTAAGATGGACACAGCGCATAACACGTTAGGGAGACTACTGCTCATGAGTTCTGCCCAGAGGCTCTCTCTGCAGCAATGAACTGACTGCTCCCACCTGCGTTGTCTCACACAGCATCCCCCAGACAGGAGTGATGACTGCACACAGGATGCTGTCTTGGGGGACAGAGGAATAGAAGTTTACAGTTTTGTTCCATTTAAGAGAAGGCAATGAGTCTGGAAAGATGGCTCAGTGGTTAAGAGTAACTTCTAGAGGCCTCAGCTTTGACTACCAGCATGCACACGGCGGCTCAGAACGGTCTGTAACTCCAGTTCCAGGGAATCTGACACCCTTTCCTGGCATCTAAGGGCTCCAGGCATGCAAGTGGTGCACAGACATACATGCAGGCAAAACACCAATGCACATACGATTAAAAAATAAATAAATAACTACAATAAATAAATAGATTAGTTACAATGGCATGGCCTCTTTTTTTTTTTATTGTTTATTTCAATTACATAAATAGCTAGTTGTGGAGGTGGCATGTAGCATGTAACTCCAGCACTCCCGAGAGACAGAGGCAAGAGGGTTGCTGCAAGATGAGGCCCGTTTTGTGAGTTCCAGGCCAGCCAGGACTAGCGACACCTTGTCTCACAAAACGGGCCTGCACCCCAAGTGCTTCCTTCTACCTTCCTTGATGGTCACAGGGGGTAAGTGAATGTCACATTCGCACTGTAGAAGTCTGCTTGCTTTGTGATGCTTCAGAAGGGCTCAACAGCATTTTTGTTTCTTCTTGGATTCTCCTTTTCCTTGCGTCTTGGTCATTCCAGCTTCTTTGTGCCCAGCAGCTCCACTGCAGAAGGCCTCTCCTCAGTTAACCAGACGACGTTGGCCAGACTTCAGCAGGAAGACACATCGCACTATCTGCATCCAAAAGACTGCCTCTGAGCAGGATGAGGTTGGCGTGGATCGCTGAAGTGGAGTGTGAGATTGCAAACTGCTAATTTGCTAAAATAATTTGGGAAAGTGCTACTTAAAAACCTGACAGGAGGAGAGGCAGCATTTCTGAGATTTGTGGGAGGCCAAAGTCCAGGTCCCTGGAGGTCATGTTTGCTAATTGCCTCAGTGGCTGTTGGCCACAGAATATTTATTTCTCTCTTGGCCCAGGAAGCCAGCCTTATTCGCTGAGAGTTTTCTACCATCACTTAAGCTAAACTTTGGGTTTGATTTCTTATCAACTAGAAACTTGGGGATCATAATCTTCCCCCTCACCAAGGATTCACGGGAGATTTTCATGATTGTCCTTGTAACCCAGGCTGACTTTCTGGCTCACAGACCCATAGGAGAAGAGAGGCAGGGAAGCAATGGAGACCGTATTCTGGACTACTGCCCAGGCACCTACAGCTGGTAAGATCAGGGCTGAGCACTGACCCCAGATCAGCCAATTCCATCAGCTGACCAGTGACCTATGACTTGGCACAAAAGAATGTCTCTTATTTTTGTCACAGTCATCCTCTCTAGACCTTAAGTGGGGAGAATCTGACAGAACAGTTGAGGACAAGAGCGGGGAAATCCAAATATAACAATTTAGGGAGTTCTGGGCCTGTGGGGCTTGTTTTTATGTCAACTTGACCCAAGACAGGGTCATCTGGGAGGAAGGAATCTTAATCGAAAAAATGCTTCTATGGGACTGGCCTGTAGGCAACTCTGCAGAGCATTTTTTTGATGCCATCCCAGGCACGTGGTCCTGTGGTGTCTCAGAAAGCAAAGAGAGCGAGCCATGAAAGCATGTGGGAAGCAGCACTCTTCCAGAGGCCTTAGCTTCAGACACTGCCTCCAAGGTTCCTGCCTTGAGTTCCTGCCCTGACTTCTCTCGGTGATGGAGTGTGGCCTGAGAGTTTTAATCTGAAATGAACCCTTTCCTCCCCAAGCTGTTGATGGTCACAGTGTTTCATTTCATACAACAATAGAAACCCTCCCTAAGACAGGGCCAGAGGCTGATTTTTATATAAATTGGATAGAGCCTGAGACGTTGTAATTTTTAGATACCTCAAGTAACTCAAAGATATGACTATCCACCCGATTTAATTTAATATATACTTGATCACTTTGGACCGGGCACTTCTACCTCACCTCATACCTCCCACTTGAAACTTTATCCTCTGCTGTGTCCTGGGCTATGCTATTGATGGGTGGTATTTGGGACACCAGAGTCAGCTTCCTATTCAATATTTTCTTAGGTAGATTGCTAGCACAGGGATTACCAGACCAAAGAGGTAATTATCTTTCTGTTTATTACCTCCTGTTGCCTTCTCTTGGGTTAGATGAACCTAGTACCGTTGATTAACTGGGGATGTCAGTTTCACCCCAGCACTGTCAGCACTGGAAGTACTATTTGGGGGCTGGGGAGATGGCCCGGTGGAAAAGCCTTTGCCCAGAATACATGAGGCCGTGGGTTTGATCCCTAGTACTAATTCAAAAAGAAGGAAAAAAGGAGGCAAGCTTGGTGGCATAGCACATAGCACATTACACACATAATAGTAGCATTCTGGAGGCAGAGGCAGAATCATGAGTTCAAGGCCAGCCTGGGCTATATAGCAACACCCCAACTCAATAACAAAACAAAACAAAAAGTCAGGCCTGGTGCAAGCCTGTCATCTCAGCTACTCCAGAAATGGAAACATGACTATCTCAAGTTCAAGGCCAGTTTGGACAACTTAATGAGACTTTGATGGAAAATAAAAAGCTTAAAAAGGACTGGGCTATAGCTTAATGGTGGGCCTTGCCTAGCACATCCCAGACCCTGTGCTCAGTCTTAATACTAAAAAAACAAGCAAAGCCACCATAGGGCATGTCAGAAACAACCTCATTTGTATTTAGTTTTTTAAAAAAAAGAACACACACAAGCCAGGCCATGGTGGCGCACGCCTTTAATTCCAACACTTAGGAGGCAGAGTCAGGTGGATCTCTGTGAGTTCGAGACCAGGCTGGTCTACAGAGCAAGATCCAAGACAGGTACCAAAACTACACAGAGAAACCCTGTCTCGAACCCCCCCCCCACAAAATACCTTATTATTATTTATTTCTTTTTAACCCCCACTACCAACAGAATATAAGTGTCCAAGGGCAGGAATGTCAATCCACACAGGTTGTTTTTCATTGGCTTAAAGTTATAGAATATGGACTAGAGAGATGGCTCAATGGTTAAGAGCACTGGCTGCACTTCCGGAGGACCTGGGTTGGATTCCCAGCACCCACATGGCAGCTCACAACCATCCGAAACTCCATTTCCAAAGCCTCTTCTGACCTCTGAGGGCATTGGACCCCTCAGTACACAGACACACATGCAGTCAAAACATCCACATCCGTAAAATAACAAAGCTTTTTATAGGGTAGAGATTATGCAGATATAATAGACTACCCTTTGGTCTGCACTGTCGGGTTTTCTGTTTCCAAATGTGTGTTTAAAATGTTCACAGCACACTTTTTGTTTTGTTTTTACTTATCAAATGCTATTTTCTTAAAACTATGTATGAATGAAATATTTGAAAAGAGTTATAGTTGGCCCCCATAGCCACAGATTTCATATCCAAAGATGTAACCAGTTTGGAATAAAAAAAAATTCAGAGAGGCACGGCAGAGTGCGTGCTCAGTACAGACAAGGCCCTGGGTTCTACCTCAGTGCCCAAAAAGTTGTTTTTTTTTTTTATTTTCAGGGGAAAAATGTGTCTTACTTACAGACATAATGTATAGACATTATTTTTGGTCATTATTGACTAGACAATTCAGTATAGTAACTATTTATATGGTACCTATATTTTACTAGGTTCTATGTACCATCCAAGGATGACACTGTAGGAGAGGGTGTGCGGGCTATATGCAGTGCTGTACTGTTTTGAGTTTTAGGTGTTCTTTCTATATATTCCTTTTTTTTTTTTTTTCAAAGCATCTGTGGGTGGTTTGCCTACACGTGTATGCATCACCTGCATACGCTTCCTTGGGAGCCAGAAGAGGGCATCAGATCCCCTGGGACAGAGTTATAGACAGTTCTGAGCTGCTATGCAGGTGCTGGGAGTCACACTCTGGTCCTCTGTAAGCAGTTTAATGTTCTTAACTGCTGAGCCCTTTCTCTAACCCCTATATACGCTCTTCATACACACTTATAGGTTCTGGGCGTTCATTTCCTTTGAAGTGTGTATTTGCAAATATTTCTCGTCTTCTCTGGGCTGTCTTTTCACTTTTCACTTGGTGTACAAAGGTTTATCATTTTAACGTGGTTACTTTCTTTTTCTGTTCTTGTTGCTGTTTTTCCACACATACTTCTGGTGCCATATCCAAGAAATCACTGCCAAATCTGGTGTCAAGAACATCTTCTGCTGACCGGCTTTCTCCTAAGGCTTAGTGTTTACGTGTAGACCACTGACTCATTTAGAGTCAGTTTTTGCATATGGGATTAGGTGAGGATATGACAGTGTTCCACACACAGTTTGCTCAAGAGACTGCCCCTTTCCTATTGAGTGATCCTGGCACCTGTAGCTGGAAGTTTTCCTGTGCCCTGCAGCCACTCAGTCCCAAATAAACACACAGAGGCTTATATTAATTACAAACTGTTTGGTCTATGGCTCAGGCTTATTGCTAACTAACTCTTTTATCTTAAATTAACCCATTTTTATTAATCTATGTATTGCCATGTGTCAGGTGGCTTTACCTGTGTTCTATTCCGTTTTGTTCCCTCCCCGTGGGGGTGGGGGTGAGGTGGGGGTGGAGGCTGCAGTGGCTCCCTTGACTCCGCCTCCCTTCTCCCTGTATCTTTGTTCGGATTTCCCGCCTGGCTCTAACCTGTCTTGCCATAGGCCAAAGCAGCTTCTTTATTAACCAATGGTAGCAACACATATTCACAGCCTACAGAAAGACCATCCCACAGCAGGCACCCTTGCTGGAAAAGGGCTTCAACCATGCCTCTCAGGGACTTAGGTGAGAAAGTAAATCTGCAACTGAGTGTGGGCCGCAGTTGTCTCTAAAGCATTCATTGTCTCCTTCCCGGAGCCAGAAGGGTGGGGTGGGACCCCTGACAGCACCTCCCAGGTAGAAGAGGCCTCCGGCAGCACCCAAGGGCTCTGAGCTGGGCCAGGCTGCTCCCTCTGGATGCCAGCCCAAACAGCCTGGCTTGGGACTGCCCAGACCGGTTTGCAGGCTTCTGTTCCTTGGCGCTGGCTCCCTTAGCCACAGCCTACCACCAGCACCACCCCCTTCTCTCTCTTTCTCTCTGCTTCTCCCCTCCTCTCACTTCTTCCTTTTCTCAATTCTTTTCTCTTAGCCCCAGTGTAGCTGGTTCTCACCACACACCCCAGACCCAAGGTCCTGAGACGCTGACCTTTGTGCTATCCTGCCTATCTGTGTGCCCTTTTTCCCCTGGGCCCCTTGCCAGGCCAGTCAGGTTCCAACCAGAAGGTTCCTGTGTTTTTAATGGATATAAAATTATCGATAATAACACAACCAGTAGCACTAACAATAACAATTGCCATTTATTGGGTACTTACCAAACATAGTTTACATGCTTCACATCGTTAGCTACCCACAGCAGACCTGTGAGGTCAATATTATTATCATATTCCTGTAACAGATGAGAAACTAAGTCGCCAGGGCTCACATTCTGTGCCCAAGGTCACACAGCCAGTGCGTGGCACAGCTAGGATTCATATATTGCCTGCCACTAATGTTTCTGGCCTAGACTCTGATGCCCACCCTCATTGCCTGACTTTGTCAGTCTGTGTGTGTGTGTGTGTGTGTGTGTGTGTGTGTGTGTGTGTGTAAGAGAGCTGGGAGGGAGCTCCACCAGAGATAAGTGCCTAGACTTTCTAGTCCCCCCTAGACACTGACAGTCTCTTGAGGGGGCCATGAAAGGTTAGGGAGCAGACAGTTAGGCAGCCAACAACTGAAATTTCTGTGTTAACACAGCACCCCACCACTCACAGGCTGGGCTTGATTCTCTGCCCCTCCTGGCTAGACTCACTGATACTGCCTTCCCTGGCAGGTTCGAGCCTGCCCGTTCTAAAGGAATTCCCTCCACTAGGCCTGTGCACAGAAGGGAATAAAGACATAAATGAGAGAAGCTTCCCCTTCAAAGCCCTGGTTCTACTTTGCTTTCTATTGCAGTGATAAACACCATGACCAAAAGCCACTTCGAGAGAAAAGGGTTTATTTTTCTCTTAGAGTCCATCGTGAAGTAAAGTTAGGGTGGGAACTCAAGGCAGGAATCTGGAGACAGGAACTAAAACAGACGCCCTGGAGGAACGCTGTTTACTGGCTTGCTTTTTTCTTTTTCCCATTTTTTTGAGACAGAATCTTTCTGCATAGTCCTGGCTGTCCCAGAACTCAATCTGTAAACCAGGCTGGCCTGGAACTCATTGAAATCCACCTGCTTCTGCCTCCAGAGTGTTGGGATCAAAGGTGTGCACCACCACACTCAGTATTGGCTTGCTCTCTTATACAGGACCTCCTGCCCAGGAGTGGCACCACCTGAAATGGTTTGGGCCCTCCCATATCAACCAGGAATCAAGAAAATGCCCACAGACTTGTCTGCAGGATAGTCTAATGGTTGTATCTTCTCAAAGGAAGTTCCTTCTTCGCAGATGACCCTAGCTTGCGTCATGTTGACAGAAAACCAATTACCAAAGTCCTCTTGATCTGAGTAGAAACAGTGTAGGCAGCTATTGAGGAGGAGAGCATGGAGCCATTTTACACCTCCCTGACCCCCTGCAGACCACCCATTGCCATGTGATGTGTGTGTGGGGGAACGCGTTCTTCCTTCTCTGCAGTAGTTCAAGACTCACCTTCTGTGACGGCTGAACACTGCCACC
The DNA here is from genome assembly GCF_004664715.2 of Peromyscus leucopus. Taxonomy (NCBI): domain Eukaryota; kingdom Metazoa; phylum Chordata; class Mammalia; order Rodentia; family Cricetidae; genus Peromyscus; species Peromyscus leucopus. The sequence continues at coordinate 64,484,859 of NC_051064.1, forward strand.
TCTTAGAACAGAATAGCAGCCTGATGGACACAGGGGATGCCTGTGTACACGGTACTGACCATACCACATACTGACCCGGAGAGGGCTTTCCTTGGGTCCAAAAGGTGAATAAGAATTTACTGTGGGAAGAAGAGAAACTGTATTTGAGAGGGCCCAGATTCACATGGAATGGCTGGGAAGGCATCTTAGTGTGACTGAAGAACAACAATTTAGAGTTTAGGATGGAGTAAATGGCAGAGCCAAGTCCATAGCAACAACGCTAGACTAAGAAGGCCTTTTCCCCAAAGGTAGGTTAAGGGAGTGTCATCTAAACACAGGCCTCCAAGAGTGGGATGAGCCCTATCTTAAACTGTGTTCCATCTCCCAGGGAAATGCAGGCCAGCTAAAATTCTCATGTGGCTTTTGTCCAGTCAGCAACAGACAGTCCAGGTCCCCCTTCCAGACTACTACAACTCTGTCATCTTCATTGTGTCCCTGTACCTGTCCCCATTGAATGACTGTGAGTAGGAGACTAGATTAGTCCATTTCCCTGGGGGGAAGGAAGAGATGATGGGCCATGGATAAGTTAGAAGGAAGAGAAGACAGGGAGGAGGGGGTACAGTGGTCCAGGAGACCAAGCAAAGGTGTTGAAAATGCTAGGGGTGGGTATAAAGAGGCTGGAGAATGAGGGAGAAGGAGAGAGAGATGTTTCTAGCTTAGCTTCAACTGTTGACAGAAAGGCCATGTCCAACTCCCCACAGCAGCAAGGCCTCCTGCCCACCTCTCAGCTCTTCTTAAGAGGAGAGAACGTTAATCTGATGGGTTGGATGCCAGCACCAGGGTGAGGCCAAGTTTACCTGTGAGCTGGGTCACTAAGCGTAAAGGAAAAAATGGCATTCAAAAATGTGGCCCTCTGTTCCTCACACCCACACCTGAGTACACCCGCCTCTGCTCTCTGCTCTCCTAGCAGCTACTGACTGGAGGAGGAACCAGCCCCAAAGCGAAGGAAAGGTCGGAGACTGGGGAAGGGCACGGGGCAGACGCAGATCAACAGCACGGGTGTATCTGGTTGCTGCAGCCCACAGTGGCTTCGTCCCTTGGGAATCCCAAGGGCCGAGCAGGGAGTGCCCGGAGGGGGAGGGGGGGCAAGGCTGTCCCGCAGAGGCTCCCATTTAGTCTCAGCAGAACGCCTGCCTTTATTTCTAACAGCTCAGACAGACAAAGAGAAAACAAGGCTGGAGAGATGAAGGGCCCTGTTTTCAGGGCAGGAGAGAGTGGTGCCTTCCAGGCCAGAAACTGGCTCTGGGGAGCAAAGAACCGGCCCCCATCCCCTCCCAATGAGTCAGTGCGGGAGGAGCTGGGTGTGGCCCCTGAAAGAGCCTGGTTTCAGTTTAGAGAGGCCACAGGCAGGGAAGGAGGCCCAGACACATGGCTGTGGGACTGAAGGACTCCCAAACCAGCCTGCTGCTGCTTGGTAGCTGTGTGACCTGGGGCACCCACTGCGGCTCTGAGCACTGGTTTTCTCGGTAGACGCCTCCCTGCTGGGATGGGGGGATGGGGCGGGAAGAGTAATTAAGCCTGGCAATAAGTATCTGTGACAGCCCTTAATGAGCCATAAATCTCTGCAGGAATACAGAAGTGTTATCCTTTTTGTTCGTCCCTTGGGAATGAAAAAAACAAAACACCTCTGATAGGCATTTGTCGGGGTCCAGCACCACCCATCTTCTCTGGTCTGTCTTCCCTTGAGAACTTCCAGCTTCGGGAAACAACATTCCTGTTCCCTAAGGCCCAGCCCCATGTTTGTTTGTTAGAAAACCATCTCTTCCACTTTTAGAAGGATCTTTGATACCTTCTAAAATGTATCGGCCTTGTACATGCTAAAATTAAAACCATGCCCAAAACTGCCAGTCTCTGAGGCCCATCTAGGTGCGTGTACCCATTTCTCCTGGGCTTACATTTTTATAGAGCATTCAGGCATCTTTACTGGCCTGCCCTTAGGGTCCCGACAGCCACTAAGAGCATCCCCTATGCACATTGGCTACCTTTCCTTATAAAAGGCAGGCCTGGCCCACCTCCTGTCTCTTTCTCTTCCACTGCTCTTATCCCTGGGACCGGTCTCTGCCCCTTCTCTCTCCTCTTCCAATAAACCTCCCATGTGAGCCCTGTTGTATGGCGTGACTCCTTCCCGCCGTTTTAAAATTATAACACATGGAACACTCACTTATTTGGGGCCTTTGTTATGTTTGGCCATATAGTGACATCATAAAGACACGATAAACTTGGTGGAATTATTTGACCATTTAATGTCTGACTAGAACCGGCAGGAAGTTCCTGTTCTCTTTTTCAGGCCCTTCAGGCCTCGAACCTCAGCGATGCCTCCCTCTGATGCCAAGATGTTTGAGTGGTCTGGCTCTACCGTCTACACTGCCCGTCTCTAGTATATCCTGAGTCACACCGTGCAGCAGGCCAAGCACAGGGTGCCTAGCATGACTACTTCCGGGCTCTTTGTAGACCTGGTGCCCGTCAGTGCTTCCATGGACCGCATCTGACTCTCCCGGCCGCCTCCTCTTCCTCCAGCTTCTTTCTCTCCTTGACGTGAAGAACTGGAGGTCTCCAGTGGAGTCGGTTGGGGAAGGTTGCATCCGGATCTGTGTCGCCTACTCAGATACAGCATGGCTGTGTCACCTCGGCTCGGCCCCTGGAGATGGCATGCTGCTGCTTCCATTGGGAGCTCTGACGGTGACAACAGTTCAAGCATCTCCCAGCAGCAGCAGCAGCAGCAGCAGCAGCAGCAGCAGCAGCAGCTGCAGCTGAGATGTCGAGGGCCTCCCAGAACAAGGGTCACCAACAACTAGGTGTGTGATTAAATATATATATATATATATATATATGTATATATATATATATATATATATAAATAAAAGTTATGGGTTTTGTTGTTGTTGTTGTTTTTTGTTTTCCAGTACTGGGTGTGCATATTCGAAGTAAGTGCTTTATTAAGTGTATCTTCCCTAGCCTTTTTTTCTTTTGACGTTAAAGTCTAAGTTACCCGGACTGGACTCAAACTTACAATTTTGTTGCCCCAGTGCCCACATAGCTGAGGTTAGAGGCCTGAACCACTGTGGCCGAGTAATTTGACAGCAGGATTTTTTTGTCTTATGACTTGGCCAGGCATCTGAAGGCTAGTGTCAGCCACCAAGGATCCCGTAAAAGGGATAACTACCTGGATCTAGACCCTTCCAACTGGAGCGGATCAAAGGCAAGGGGAATTATTTCAGCTAAAGGTGATAGGGTGAGGTGCTGTGTAAGCCTGCTTTGACCAATAAGATGACCAAGTTATTTGTGACTATTTAAGTTTAAATGAGATCAGATTAATATTTAGTACCTTAGTCATATTAGCAACTTCCCAGTGCTCAATGGTCATTTACAAATGGCTTGTAGGAGCTGGCAAGGTGGCTCAGTGGGAAAGGGAGCTTGCTACCCATCTTGATGACCTGAGTGCAGTCCCTGGAACCTACAAGGTGAAAGGAGAGAATCAGCTCTCCCTAAAGTTGTGCTCTGAGTTCCACATGCATGTTGTGACACATATGTTGACATCGCGCGCGTGTGCGCGCGCGCGCGCGCGCGCACGCACACACACACACACACACACACTAAATAAATAAGTAAATGTAAAAAAAAAAAAAGGAGTGATTTTTTGTTTAGCTGGAGCTGAGGAGTTGACTCTGTGGGTTGGAATACTTGCTACACAGGCATGAAATACCCAAGTTTGGATCTTAAGCACCCACATAAAAAGCCAGGGCTTGGCAGCACACATCTATAACTCCACCTTTGGGGATGGGGTGGGGCAGGAGGCAGCTAGATCCTTGGGGCTTGCTGGTCAGCCAGTCTAGCTGAAAAACTCCGAGCTTTAGGATCAACGAGAGATCCTGACTCAAGGGAATAAGATGGCATGAGAAAGAAGGATATCTGATGTCCCTCTCTGGCTTTTACACATATGTGCATGGTGTTTGTACTATCCACAACATGTGCTCCCCCCACGTACTCCCCCCCCACACACACACCAGCTCTACTGCTGCAGAGAATTCTATTGGACAACGCTGATTTCAGTCCAATGCATGGAAAAGAAGCAAAGGCAGAAAGTATTCTAAGAAAGAGTAAAGGTTGTGTAGCTATTTTCTCCAGACTAAACCATTCCCTCCTGGAGGGAGAAGGGCACCTGAGAAGACTCAGAAAGCTAAGCCAACTTTAGAAGGCTTTTGTGCTCAGAGAAAACAGTTGCTGGAGGCTGGGGATGGGCGTGGAGCTCCAGGGACGCAGCTTTCATGAGTTGTGACCTGTGCTGAGCTAGCTCTTCAGTGAGGCAGCTGTCTTTGAATCCCACGGAAGCAACCCCAATAAACTCACTGGTCTACCAAGCCCGACTTGGGTGGGATCATTTTCCTTAGTCTGCCCTCAGTATCTTTTCCAGGGTGAAAGACATTTGTTCACGTCTCCCCAGCCAGAGCCACACATCAGTAAGGGACAGGAGAGTTCACGAGAGTTGTCTAGCAGGAGTGAGCCTAGCTTGGGCGACCCAAGGGCAGGGTGTATGGGAGAGGGAGGCGGGGAGGCAGCAGGGTGAGCAGGCACTAGAATAATGTCTTCTTTGACTCTCTGAGAACCTTGCGTTTTGCCTAGAGGAGCCATCCTATCAGAGCCATGGGTGTTTCCCCAAAGCAGTATGCGTAACCTTCAGGGAAGAAATGGCTCCTTGGTTGGGAAACCCATGCTCAGGCTGCCAGCAGGCAAAGAAGAGGCACCATTGCCTTCCAGATGTGATCTCTCATGTCTAGACCCAGGGCTAGATAATAGGTGTTTGTAGTGGAGATCTAGGGCTTAGATGCTGAGGCAGAAATCCCAAATGTGATGTGGAGCAGGAGGAAAAGATGGGCCCAAAGCATGGATCTGAGACTCCGTTGCAGACACCTGAGTCCTTCTGTCACGTCTACTTCTGGATTAAAAGCTTAAGTGACTTATAACTACTCATTCAGTTCTTCACGAGTCAGTGACGGGAGTTGCCGATTATTTGCCTGCAGTCAGGTTCTTCAAAGTCTGAACAAACTGAATACATCTTTGAATTAATGATTATGACATCTGGGGCAGAAGATGGAGTCAGAGTCATCTGGACCAGTGGGTCTCAACTTGTGGGTCACAAACCCCCCACTGAGGTCATCTATCCAATATTGTGCATATCAGATACTTACATTACAATTCATAACAGTAGCAAAATTACAGTTATAACGTAGCAACAAAATAACTCTATGGTGGGGTCACCACAACATGAGGAACTGTATTAAAGGGTTGCAGAATTAGGAAGGTTGAGAACCAGGGCTCTAGATCTTTAAGCCTTTGAGTCAGGACAGAATGGTTCTGCATGGCAACCAACTCAAGGAAGAAAAATGGACATTAGCTTGGTAGAAAGCATAGCTGTCCATTACTTGCTCCCACATGAAAGATTTTGTGGGAGCTGGGGAGAGAGCTCAGTTGGTAAAGTTCTCGCTTCTCCTGCAAGCACAAGGACCTGAATTTGATTTCCAGACCCACATTAAAGAAAATGTAAAAAGCCAGCAGTGGTAGCAAGCACTAGTAACTCCAGTATTGGGGAAGTGGATCCCTTGGCCTCATTGGCCAGCCATCCTAGCCTAATCAGCAAGTTGCAGGACAGTGAGACAGTGTTTCAAGTGGACAACGTCTGAGGAGTGGCATGCAGTTGATCTCTGGCATAACTACCCCTCAAAGGTCCCTCCCCTGCCTCATGAGTTTTGAAAGGACACAGGCATCGGGGTCCTGAAGACTAGTTTAAGGATGAAAACATCATTCAAGAGACATGTGTTGGGGAGCAGAGGAAATGGCTCAGGGTAAAGTGCTTGCCACATAAGCATGAGGACCTGACTTTAATCCCCAGAGGCTGTACAGAAAAGCCATGCATGGCAGTACCTGCCTGTAACCTTGTTGCGAAGACAGGATCCCTGGGACTTCCTGGCTACTCAGTCTATCTCGGTCAGTGAGCTTCAGGTCTGGTCAGACAGCATCTCAAATTAGGAAGAGAGTGACTAAGGAAAACCCGACCTCTGGCTTCTGCATGCATACACATGTGTACACATACAAATACGTACACACAAATAGATAAAAAAAAAAAAAGGTGCACTCATATGCAGGCAGCTCGGGCTGACTCATATTACTCATAAAGGGCAGGGGTCCAAGAAAAGACTATTAAAATCTTTGAGGGGCTGCTTACAGACTTTAGAAAAAATAGTTAGGGACTTGAGGGTCTGAAGGCAACCACTGAGAAAGGGCAGCTGTTAGAACACACAGTCCTGTAACCGAGAAATGCAAGTTTGCCCACTGAACGTTGAAATTCTGAGGTTGAAACGTCAGTGACAAGAACTGCTGTTAAAGTAATGCCTGGATATCTTATTTCTCCACCATGTAAGAGCTAAATGGAACGAGATCCCTTAGGGGCAGGCCCTGATATACAGGAATCCCCATGCAATTCAGGATGACACTCTCATAGCCATTAGATCTGAACGGAGTCACCAGTGTGGGAATCTAGGCTCTCCTCACCTTCATCTTCCTCATCTCTAAGAGGAAATCACATAGTGTACCCTACAGAAGCACTAGGAAGAGTAAGTGGTGTCCTGTGGCCATTCAACAAGCATTTGATGAGTGCTTACTACTTATCAGCCTGGGCTAGGTGCTGGGTGGGGATATACAGATAATAAGAAAAAGTTTTGTTTTAATGGAGCTTGGAGTCCAACAGGAGAGAGGCTCTGAAAGCCCACACACCCAGGCAATGCTCACGAGATGGGTGGCTTTGAAAGTTCTGATGCTCCAAACTGACATCATATAGTGTACCTGATTCTGTTCCTACTTGGCTGACATAAAGATATGTACAGATACAGTGGTTTAAGACAACGTGAACATGTTATTTTACCATTCTGGAGCCTGAGATGGATCTTACAGGCTGAAACCAACATTGCATTCCTTCTAGACTCTAGGGCGTAACTCATTCCCTTTTTAATCTTCTAGAGGAATGGTTCTCAACCTTCCTAATGCTGTAACCCTTTAATAGGTTCCTCACGTTGTGGTGACCCCCCAACCATAAAATTATTTTCATTGCTACTTCATAACTGTAATTTTGCTACTGTTATGAATTATTATGTAGACATCTAATATGTGACCCAAGGGGTCATGACCCACAGGCTGAGAAACACTATTCTAGATGGTGCCTGCATCCCTTAACATCCGGACCCCTTATTTGGACAACTGTTGCCTCTGTCAGGGTCCTTCTCTCACTCTGACTTTCCTGTCTCCTAATAAAACCCCCTTTGATTCTGCTGGTTATAATAGTGAGCTAGCCGGGCAGTGGTGGCGCACGCCTTTATTCCCAGCACTCAGGAGGCAGAGCCAGGCAGATCTCTGTGAGTTCGAGGCCAGCCTGGGCTACCAAGTGAGTTCCAGGAAAGGGGTAAAAGGGGCAAAGCTACACAGAGAAACCCTGTCTCGAAAAACCAAAAAAAAAAAAAAAAAAAAAAAGTGAGCTAATCCTCCCCCCCCCTTAGCCTTTTTAACTCAATCATAGACTAAAGCCCCCTTGTGCCACGTCTGGTGAAACCTAACAATGCAAATGTAAAATGCAAAGGTGGACATCTCTGCGTGGCTATTACTCATTCTACCGCAGCATTCCCGGAGACGTCCTCAGAAACCATTCAGCTGACCCAGGCTACATCAGCTTGTGAATAATCTCTGTTAAATCTGTCATGGAGGGGAGAGCAGAGTGGATATCTAATGGCTCATTGTAGATGCCTCTCAGAGTAGATTGTCACATGGCTGGTCCCCATAATAGCATAGAATGAATGCCAGGCAGCTCTCAGAGCCTGAGCAAGCATCTTACATACCTAAGCTCCAAAATCCATCTACGTGAATGGCGGCGATACATGGAACTGTCTGGGAGAGCTGGAATGAGGATTAGTGAAGAAGACGCGAATGATGAAGTCACCTAGACAATGCCTGGTTTTCAATCAACGTCTGTGCTGGAATGACTCCTACATTCGGCCCTTGTCTTCTCTGTTTTGCCGAGGCCACTGCTTCCCCAACTGTCTCTCCAAAACTGTCACTTGCTTGCCAGTCATGTTACATGTCGCGCTGATAGCTCTGAAGCCCAGTCAATGAGTCTGTATACCAGTCTCTTCAGCTCTCTAAACCTCAGTTTCCACCTTTGTACAACCGGGATTATAACCTACATGCAAGCAAGCTAAATTAAGATGTATGGGAAGGGCTTAGTGTCGTGTCTGGCACAAAATGAGGGCCTGATAAACAGTAGCGTTATTCTCCCCAGAGGCCTGGCCTCCTTTCAGCCTCATTTCCCACATTCCTCATTCAGCAGCACGGGACAACCCACTTGTCTGCGGGCAAACACTGAACCTGTGTAGATATCATAGAATGAATGCCAGGCAGCTCTCAGAGCCTGAGCAAGCATCTTACCTACCTAAGCTCCAAAATCCATCTATGTGAATGGCGATACATGGAACTGTCTGGGAGAGTTGGAATGAGGATTAATGAAGAAGAATGGCTGGTCCCCATGTGACAATCTACTTCTTGCTCCTTAGCAATTCACTCTGTCTCCAGTTTCCTCCACTCGCCCTATGCAATTCATTCTCATAGCCCCAGTTCTACCTCGCTTCCCAGAAGTCTATCCAACCTTGACCAACCTTCTCAGTAGCAATTGTTTATGCAGGCCCTTGCCTCAATTCTGGGCATGAGCGAGCGCCTTGAAGCAGGGTGTCTCCTAAGGAGTACGGAAAAGTACTTCCCTTCCTCGGAGGCCTCAGTTTTCTCTTTTGGAGCGAGTCCATTGGAGTGGAAGGTTAAAACCGCAGCCATGGCTGAGATTTTTAAACGGATAGACTTTAATTAAGGAGCAGGGGACCTTCTAGGTCGCCTACTCCACCTCTTCTGCAGAAGGGGAAACTGAGTGCTGTTGTGTTTTGACTTTTCCTTTTCACAAAGAGACGTGTTGTTCTCTGCCCCAGGAACAAGTTTTCCCAGGAAGGAGGCAGCCTTGTTTTCTTTATCCGTTCGAGGAGGGGGAAAACTCTGGGACTTCTCAGGGGGTCCCGTGCGCCCGGAAACACGTGTGTGCTCACCTACGTGTACACACGTGAGCGCACCTACAGCAGCAGGGGGCACTCGGGCCGGCAGGGGGCAGCACAGGCCCGGCGCAGCCCCGGGGGAGGAGGGCGTGCTGCAGTGCCGGCGGCGGCGGCGGTGGCGGCTGGAGGTGCAGCCCTCCCAGGTGGGAGGCGGGGGCTGCGGGCGCAGGAAAAGGCGCCCCGGGAGCGGGCGCTCGGCGGGGCCTCCTCGGCCGGGCGCGGCGCGAGTGGGAGCGAGCGCGCCGGGAGCACGCAGGCGCTCTGCTCCAGCTGGCCCTCGGCCGGCGCGCGGCGCGGGAGCAGCCCGCAGCCGGGTCCCCTGCAGGGCTCTTCGGGGGGGACAGCGGCTACGCAGTAGCCGGCACCGACCGCCCGCCCCTTCAAGCGCGCAGCGGCGACCGCAGCGGGACGGTCCCCCGTGCGCCCGCGCGCGCTCTCTCCCGCGCAGCTCCTCGCGGCGGGCGCTGGCTGGGCCGACGCGCCCCGCGGGCGGCCGGAGCGCGGCCTCGGCCTCGGCTGGGGCGGGAGCGAGCCCCGGGCCGCAGCCCGCGGGAGGCGGCGCAGCGCGGCGGGGACTGACGGCGGCGCCGGGCGCTCCCGGGCGGCGGCGCGGCGGCAGCGCAGGGGGCGGAGGCAGGGGGCGCCCCCGGCCAGGATGCTGCGGTTCCTGCGCCGGACCTTTGGCCGCCGCTCCATGCAGCGCTACGCGCGGGGCGCGGCGGGGCGCGGGGCCGCCGGGCTGGGGGACGAGCGCGACGGGGGGCCGCGAGGGGGCCCGGCCGCCGCCGTCAGCTCCTCGGTGCTGCCCGCCGCGCCCGGGGGCAGCGTGTTCCCGGCCGGCGGCGGGCCCCTGCTCACGGGCGGCGCGGCTGTGCACATCTCCGCCTCTGGAGCGGCCAAGGCCACCCTCTACTGCCGGGTCTTCCTGCTCGACGGAACCGAAGTGAGCGTGGACCTGCCGGTGAGTGACGCGGCGGGGCACTGGTAGCCTGCGCCCCTTGGGGCAGAGCCCCCTGTCCCAGTGTTTCCCTCTGGGAAGCTTCCCGGGCCGCTCTTGGGGGACCCCTCCCCCATCTTCTGTCAGCACTCCCGGGTCTGAACCCTCCCGGACCACCAAGCCCGCGGATGTTGTGGGTCCCAGTGTTTGGCACCTTGCACCGCAGGGTTGCGTCTTCTTTGTCGCCCACCTAGGTTTTTGGGCCTCACCCCGACCCCATTGCACACTGTCCCCACGTCCCGCGTCCCCTCCCCTTGGCGCAGGTGGCTGGCATTCCCTGCCAATATTGGCCTCCGATGCTGGCTGGGTTAAGTAGAATTTTTTTTTAAGCGATGCAGGGCTGCTCGGGGTATCTCGCTTTTGGTGTCAGGCCTTGATGAGACACTGGAAAAGAAATCTTTGCCTGCTGCCCAGCAGGTGCCCCAAGTTTGGAAAGAGGGTTAGGGAACAGTTTTGCCTCTCTGTCCCCTGCCGATCCCTGACCGGATGGCCTCCACTCCTATCCCCAAAGAGCCCCCTGCCTCACAACCTCGCAGGGGGTGGAGCGACTTGGGAGACAACTCTCAGGCCAGGTCAACTTTGAACCCGCAGAGGCCTTGGGGGTGCTGGGAGTTGGCCCCAGCCCCCTCTGGATTGGCCTCCCAACTCACTCCCACAGCCGGCAACGTGCGTGGGACGTGCAGGACATCCCGGGGTGGCAGCGCCGGGGCCTGTGTCCGGGCCACACACCCACAGGTGGTTGCACCGGGGCCCAGTTCCAGTGGCAAGCTAGGCCAGCGCCAGTATCTCCGGCAGGGAGTCCAGCCACCAAAAGAGTCTTTCTGGCCAGAGGGGCCAGTCAGATCCAATCAAACCGATGTACTAACGGGGCGCCCACTGTGCACTCGGCTGCGGCAGACAGTGCCTTCGGGAATCTTAGGCATGACAGAAGACACCGCAGTAATTGAGCCTTAGATGAGTTACAGATTGTCCGGAGCGTTTAGGCCTTCCTGGGTGGCAGGAATTTTTTAGATTTAAAGAGAGAACTCTTTAACCTGTAAGGGTTTCAGATGGGAAAAATCAGCCTACCTGGCCTGGGCTCTAATGCTTCTTCGTGTGGGTTTAATTTGGAGACAGTTTCAATTTATGGTAGTTTAATTTTGTGGTTCTTGTGCTCCGTAGGAGAGCATTTTGTCATAAAAATATCCTTGCGGGGCCTTTTCATAGAAAAGGTGCCAACATTCCCCAGCCCAGAGCTGTTGTCTTTTCCAAAGCGTTCTTGCCACTGCTGCCCAAGAATGAGGCTCTCCAGCTCTGATGCAGCTGGGGAGAGGCAGCCTGAGATCGGGGAGCAGAGGCGAGGTGAGTGGGCAGCTTGGGCTGGGAGAGGATGTGGCGCAGTTTGCATCTGGCACAGGAATGCTATCCTTGGGAACTTTGCCGGTGCTCCTTGCCGGGTGGTTTTCTTGTCTGGTCCCCAGGGATAATTGGCTTATAAAATGTATTGCGACTGTCAGGTTTGTGCGACAGGCTTAAGTGGTGTTTCTGAGATGAAAAATGGCACACGGAGTAAAGTGCCTGTGTGCTAAATAGATCCAAACAGGTACACAAATGAACAGGTTGGGATGCTGGCTCACCGCAGCTGGTGGGGCCGTGGGGGATGGGAACACAGGCGGCCCAAAAGGTTCCTTCCCTTTTTATAAAAGGGCACAGAAGAATCCCTCCATCCCGGGTTTCCTTTTGATGGCAGCTATTTTTGATGCGTTTTTAAAAGATGTGTGGTTTAGTGAGCTCCAGGTTTTATTTATACATACAGACGTGAAAACCATGCACCGGGTCCATAGGCAGATGAAAAGCAAATGCTGGCGCTGTTGTGTGAGCTTTCAGGGAGGAAAGATGAAGAAGAATTACCAGTAAACATGGCTCACTGATTTAAAGATTTATTAGATATTAGAATTGCATCACTCAGTCTCCTCCACCAATCTTCCCAGAGCTGAGTGTAAGTTCCTGTAATTAATTCTCCCAGTTCGGAGGTTTAGAGCCAGGCAGCCGGCTCCCTTGTGGATTTTTAGTGTTTGTGCTGTTCCTTAGACCCACTTTCCCAGATTCCCTTTCTGTGCCTCCTTCTAGGCATCTGACCCCACTTGGGCTTGCTCTGCTGTTTCTGGATTTTCACTACTTCCTGGGCTCTGGCCTTGCCTGGCTGCTTGTCCCACAGACAGGATTTACCTTTGACCTGATACCCCTAAGCTTCCTTCTGTATTGGATCACTTCCATAGAGACCCGGCTGGGGACCTGGCCAGTCTGACTAAGACTCCTTTGTAATTAAAACCCTCCGGTGGCTTTAGCTTCAAGAATTCCTTTGCTCACCATACAAAAGTGGTGATGTGCTGTCATAAAGCTCTTTATTAGCCCCTCTCAGGACAGACACGTGTGTTCTAAAATGGCCTCAGACACAGTAACACCCTCAATATGACCAGGCTGTGGCACCTCAGTGCAGTTACTCATCATTTATGGGGTGTCTCGAATGGGCTAAACTACTTGTTGTGAACACAAAGGTCAGTGAAGTATGGCCTGGAGGCTCTTGGAAGACACATTTGGAAAGATGGTTTTGTGTTCTGGGTGATGCTACTAGGAGAAACACTCCCTAGTGGGATGCTCCAGAAGGTTGAAATGGGGGGTGTGGGGTGTGGGCTCAGAAGGACTTCCTGAAGTTTTTGACGCTTGGAATGATAGGATCTTAAATCCACTGTCACTTGGCAAAGCCATGTCCAGTTGTCTTAGTTAATAAAGGAAATACCACAGTCATTTTCCTGGTGAGTCCCCTCCAACAGACTTGGAGTTGGGTTGGTCTGGTTGGTTGAATCTGCTGGCATTTCTGGTTGTTCTGAGCCCTTCCTGTAGATAGTCAGTACGTTCTCAGTTGTGGCTAAAACATTAACAAGAAGGTCTTTGGGGATTTAGCTCAGCGGTAGAGCACTTGCCTAGCAAGCGCAAGGCCCTGGGTTCGGTCCTCAGCTCCAGAAAATAAAATACAAAAACCAAAACAAATAACAACAACAACAAAAACCCCACCTATAACATGCCATCCAGAGTGGGCTTGGGGTACAAGCCCAGCCTCCAGGCGACACTCAGAGGGCCTCCCTGAGCCATTTCTTGTTAGAAACCTGGCTCTGCCTGCCATGGAGGGCACCTCCCTCCTGTTCGTCCAGCCGTGCAGCAGCCGTCCGGTGTGGTCTGGTCTGAGGGAGCCAGGCACGTTCCTTCTATGAATGTGGCTGCAGATGCCACTGGTTGGTGTGCTTGGCAGCGGCACCCGCTGTTGACTCGTATTAGCTCTCTGTTGACTAAACCCCAGGCATCGCTGGTGCCCAGGCCGCTTGTGCTCAGCCCCGCCTCTGTTGCCTCGTGTGTGTGTGTGTGTGTGTGTGTGTGTGTGTGTGTGTGTTTGTGTGTGTGTGTGTGCCTCCGCCTCTGTTCGATCTTTCAGCAGCCCTGTGTGCAAAGCTGTTGGGGCAGTGGCCTGCCAGCTAGCACTCCCGCCATGCCTCGCAGGGAAGGCTGGTTGGCCAGTGTAGCGCTTGGCACGGTCGCTCGTTCTCACTGTATCTGGAACTTGGCATTGACTCGTTAGGGTACCGTGTAAACGTGGAGAATTTCAGTGTTACCTTAGAGCGTCACCTTGCCACCTCGGGCAGCTTCCGCTCTGGAGTGTTGGTTTCCCTGTTTTTTTTTTTTTAAATGGGAAGGTGAAATGATTAAAAACAAATTACAGTGCCTCACTAAACAGCGAGACACTGGAGGATTGCTAGAAAGTGATCATTTTATAAACTTCTCATCTTTTTCTTTGGGGCGTGGAGAAGTCTTTTTAAAAATTGTAATATGGACTTTAGAAAAACACAGGTGAGCTATACCAGGCAGGCTTCCCATTGTTCAGTGGAATTGGAAGCTGGATGCTATATGAGGGATGCTTTAAAAAAAAAATAAACTTCACTCTGGAAGAGAAGCCTCTGCACAGGCTCTTAGGGGCCTGGTTGAACACACGTGGTACAGCATAACGGTCATACGCCTTATTTGGGATTTGAAAGTACACACCCATCCAGTGTGTGATGGGCGACCGAATTCAGAGGGCATAAAGTGACCTCCCTTCAGTCGCTCCCTGAAGAGCTGCAATGGGCTGCTCTGGGAAGGCGCAGAGCAAGCTAGGTTGTGGGATGCAGGCATTGGTGGCGCCTCCTCACCCATGCAGGAAGGGGTGAGATGTGTTTTCTGACCGTTAGAAGTAAGACATGTTTTCTCACTCCCTGTAAAATTCTAGCAAAATGACTCTGTGAAGTTCATCAGGTCCCAGTGATTCTCCTGCCTCAGCCTTCCTTGATGCTGGGATTGCAGCCATGTCTTAACTGTTCTCAGTTCATCTGAAGGGAGTGGAGAGAGTGCCTCCCTCCCTCCCTCCCTCCCTCCTCCCTCTCTCCCTCCCTCCCTCTCTCCTTCCTTCCTCCCTCCCTTCCTTCTTTCCTTCCTTCCCTTCTGTTTTCTTTCTCAAGTAAAATTTTCAGAGCCCTTGGAGCTGGAGATGCTTCAGCAGAGGACCCAGGTTTGATTCCCAGCATCTACCTGGCAGCTCACAACTCTGTAACTCTGGTTCCAGGGGACCCACAGCACTCACTCAGGACACAAATGATGCAGAGACATACGTGCAGGCAAAACACCTGTGCTAATAAAATTAAAATTTAAGAATAAAATCCACAGAGTTCACCGCTAGCATTTGTGGTTCAGTATTTCAGGGAACAGAGCTCCTGGCTGTTCACGGTCCTCCACTGCAGGTGAGGCTGATCACTGCTGTCCTTCACACCTTCCAGTAGACTCTGACTCTGGTGACAGACAAAGGCAACCGCACTGTGCATTAAACCCACTGTGGGCATTCATGCATGCATGCCTGCGTGCGTGCGTGCGTGCGTGCATGCATGCGTGTGTGCGTGCATACATGCATGCGTGCATGTGGTGGAGGTGGGGCAGTCTTGGACCTGGGTATTGGCCTGTGCTGCAGAGAGCCTGCTTTGGCTGGAGTGGAGTGGAGGCTGGCTGGAGGACGGGCTGGATACCAGCTATGCTGTGGCAGTACTCCAGGTGAAGGGTGAGGAGGGCGTGGCTGGGAGAGGGGGCAGAGGGCCCCGGGGCAGGTCACAGGTGGAATCAGGTGAGTATGTGGGGAAAGGGCCAGGTGCCAATGTGGAGCATACGTGGAGGACAGGTCTCCCTTAGCACAAAGGAACTGCTCAGGTGCCTTGCCTGGGCCAGGTCTTTTCCTGTAAATAGATGTTGTGAGTGGTGGCCCTGTGACATTTGTCCCCTGTCCTTTGCCACACCTTCAGTGGGACTCTGGGGAGCCTTGGGTGTCTGTCCACATGGGTCATTGAGTTTGTGTTGTTTCTGTCAAGGATGCCTCTGTTGGGAATGAGAGAAGTGAGTAGTAGGCATCTTTCCCTAGTAGTATGTGGTAGAGACTAGATCCTAGAAGCTGGTGCCATACTGGTCAGTGTGAGGAAGTGCAGGGGGGTGGCTGTTGAGTCAGGGCTCCCCTGGTCTCTTCCAGGGCCAGTAACATGACTCTCCAGAGGTACAAAGCTCTGAACAAACATTAACTTGCTAAGTACTTCCATGTGCGTACACTCACTGAATGTCCCTGGTTTTGAAATAGCAGAAGGCCATGGGGGTGAGCTTTCCCTTTACATTCTTGTGTGGAAACTTAGAAAATTTCTAGCCTGGTAACCACAGAGATCCTCCTCCTCCTCCTCCAATATGTGTTCTTCCCACTCCTGGACCTCTTTGGCTGGCTGGCTACAGATGGCTTCTTCTGCTACGCTGCTCTAC
The DNA here is from genome assembly GCF_004664715.2 of Peromyscus leucopus. Classification (NCBI taxonomy): domain Eukaryota; kingdom Metazoa; phylum Chordata; class Mammalia; order Rodentia; family Cricetidae; genus Peromyscus; species Peromyscus leucopus. The sequence continues at coordinate 64,500,882 of NC_051064.1, forward strand.
CCAGAGAAAACCCCTCCTCAGAAGGGGTCTACACCCTCTGCCCATCACTCCCCTGGACAGCGTTCTGCTGCCAGGGTCACCTGCTGATTCATCAGGGTATCTCCTCGGGCTGGTGTGTAGTCCCACCCCCTCCTTCATCTCATATTTAGAGCAGGTTGCCAGCAGAAGGATTAGAAAACATGGAGAAGCCAAAGATGGTACAACAGATTCTCAGATTTCATGAGAGGTTGGAACCACTGGGAACATTGTCCCGGGTCTCCGTCTTTGCTTTGTAATCTTTATATTCATAGGGAAATGTGTGGTTGGGATGATGAACTTCAATGGGCCAGTTGGAAAGCGTCCTTTGACCCTGGTCTTGCAGTGAAGGTGTGCATCTCCTCTTGTCCCAGTCCAGGAATGGTACCGCAGTGTGGTCGGTCCTTGGAGCTCACCCCCTGGGTGAGCAGCAAGCTTGGAGCCTTCCCGATCTCCCACTCCTCCTCCTGTTGGCTGCTGGAAGGTTTTAGTGATACAGTCTCCCGTTCCTGGCCTCTGCGATCAGCAGGGAGAGGGTGATGGTTACTTTTTTAATTGTTAACTGACACAGTGTTGAACAACCTGGGAGGAGCTCTCAGTGAGAGATTGTCTAGATTAGCTTGACCTGGGGCCTGATGAGGGGAGGGGGATGAGGGGGAGAGGGGAGGAAGGGGGGGAATTGTCTTGCTTACTTTAATTTGATGCAGGAAGACCAGCCTAAATGTGGACAGCACTGTTCCCTGGCTTTGGATCCTGAACTGTGATAGAGGAAGTGGCGGAAGCAGTAAGCACGCTCCGGACTGTGCATGGGACTAGTTGCTTCAAGTTCCTGTAACCTGGAATTGTGAATGAAATAAACCCTTTCTCTCCTAAGCTGTTTTTTGTTCCTTAACCTGCCAGCTAAGCCCTGACACTCCTCTGGAAAACTCAGGGATAACGACAGGCAGCCTTTGTGAGCATTCTGAAGGATAATCCCAGGACCCCTGAGCACGGAAGGAGCCAGGGAACTGAAGTTCCACTAGGCTAGGGAGGGCACAGTCTTCACCTGTCAGCAATGCCCGGAAGAGCTCCAGCTAGAGCTGCTCTGTTGCGTGTGCCCCTGCACCCCAGTGTCTCGAATCTTGAATCTTCTGCAGCCTCAGTGGTTCCTCTCCAGCTAACTGTATCATCTCACCTGGCTACTTGATTTTAATGTGCATTTATGAAAATTGTTTTCCTGCGTGTTTTTGCTCGCGTAAGGCACATTTTCTAGAGTCAACACAGGCCTATGGAGCTCTTCCAGTGTGTTGGGGGAGGGGTGTTTCTTGGGTTCCCAGTCTGTGGTAGACTTGTAACCCCCTAGGAAGCAGTACAAGGGAGGAGCCACTGAACCGTGTGGTAGACGTGGAAAAGCTTTGATGCCCACAGTGACTGGGGCTGTCCCCAAGGAGGCACAGGTGTAGAGCTGGTGTCCTTTGCTGGAAGGTGTCTGGGCAGCAGGTGCAAATGCGTGGAGAATGGGAGGGAAGAAGGGGGAACTCACTCCTTGGGGCCCGGTATGGAAGGCTGTGGACTCGGACTGTGTCCCTGGGTCTTAAAGGAGTGTGTGAGAGACGATTGAAGTACGTGAGAGCCTGGATCTGTGCTCAGGGCTTCCGGGATTATCCTTCTGGAAGCTCATAAAGACTGACTGTTTCCCCCAGAGGTTTACAGGAGACCCAGGCTTAGCTGGCAAGTTAAGAAACCTGGCTGAAGCCACGCAGCTAGCAAGGTCCAGGTTGAGGCACAGACTGGAGGAAATGTTGATCTGAGAACTCGGGCAGCTCACCTGGACACGGAATGAGTGAATGGCTCTGAGCCTGATCCAGGGGTCCACAGGTGCCTGGGGACCCCAGAGTCTCAGGAAGATTTCTGCCTTTGAAGGCTGCTTTGGCACCTCCAGAACTTGGGCTCACATCTGAGGTACACTGATGGAGTACAGTTTCTTAAAGATGCATTCTGACTTGAACGCCATCCTTCAACACCTGGGTCAAAAAGCAGTCTCTTCATGAAGAAGAGCCTAGTAGAGCAACATTAACAGTGTCTTCCAGAAAACCATCTCCATTTCCCATCCTGCTGCTGCGTAGCAACTGTTGGGTGCCCTCTGCTCGCTTTGGTCTTTGTGCTTTTGTATACACGTTGATAAGCACGGCAGCTTTTGTTTTGATTTGTTTTGTAGCCTGGGCATTGAACCCAGGCCCCGTGCATGGCTAGGCAAGTAGCCTCCATTGCCAAACCTGCCCTTTTCTTAGCAAAATATTTTCCAGCTGTGCAGGTTTCCGAGCTTCTCACCCTCTTGGTGCTGCTCTGGCTGACTTAAATCCACCCTGCCTCTCTGTGTGTGGCAAGTGAGTAATACCTGCCTCTGCCTTCTCCGGGGGTTGGAGGGTGATGTGTGGAGCATCTGCTCTCCTGCCTATTAGGCACCCTGCCTCCCAGGCTCACGGAATTTGTGTCATTTCTTTATCGGCCTTGTCTGGCAAGTCATTACCTTCTCCTTCCAGGGGGTCTCCAGAGAGCAGATGGCCACAGGCCATGTGCCTGGTAAATGTGGTCCATTCAGATTCGGCCTAGGTTTCCGGGCTCCTTTTCCGTTGTTCCCCCAGCTCAGGTGCACAAGTGTGGCTCTTGTTTCCTCAGTGTTTCTGGGTAGTGACCGCCCCTGGCCTGCTGCCTTGCCGCTCTGTCTCTCTTGCTCTGGAGTTTGAGTTCAGTGTGCTGCTGCTGAGCAGTTTTTTTTTCTGGATCTTTCCCCCAGTCCTAGCTGGCGGTGTGTGCAGCTTTTTTCTTCTGATAGTTAAGAACTGGAAGAGTCCTGGGGACGGACGCCCCAGTGATTCCTTGGCACCCAGAGTTGAGCTTGGTCCTAGTGTGGGGTCATCCACCATGCTGTCCTCTCTGAGCATACCGTCCACTAGTGCCTGCAGAGATGACATCCCTCGGCGCGGTGATGCTCTTCCAGGCCCAGAGCCTCGTCTGAATGTTGTCATCCGCGTCAAGGCCTTAGCGTTAGAAAGGCCTGGAAGTGCCTATTCCCTGTCTGCTTCCTTGTTCGGCTGCACCCACCGTGACTGGAACTTTTCAGAACTCATAAAGCAACAGAGAGCTAACCGTTTGAACAGTTTTTAAGTGTGTAGCCATTATATCATCCATCTCTAGAGCTTTTTAAAAATCTTCTTAAACGGAAACTCCAGCCCCATTTGAATACTAATTCTCCATTTCCCCCTCTCTCCTCTTTCCCCGCTCCCTCCCCCTCTTCCTGCTTATAGGTGCTGCTGAGATGCTGGAAAACAACTTGGCATAGTATTTAAAAGGCCAGGCTTACCCTTCCTAGCTTCCAGGCCCATATCCCAAGTCCTTTCTACTTTTTGTCCTTTCGAAGTTGACTGCTCTCCTGCCCTTAAGTAGACCCCTACAGCATTTGCCCTTCTGTGTAAGGCTTGAATCCTTCATCAGTGACCTTCCCAGTTGTAGCCTGTACACGGCATACTGCTTATCCTTTTATTTATCCAACTCAGAGAACTGTATGGGTTTTGAACCTCTCAGTCCTCCCATTCAATAGTGCCACTGTCTTTGGAGCTGTGGATGCCTCAGCCCTTAGCTCCTGTCTTTATTTGATTTGAATTAACTAATGATTTTGTATGTGTTTGGGCATGAGAGGGTAGGCACACGCCATGGTGCGTGTGTGGCAGGCGGAAGACTTCCTGCAGGAATTGGTTCTCTGCTTCTACCTTGGGGGTCCTGGGGATCAAAATCAGATCATCAGGCTTGGCATCGGGCACCTCCACCTGCTGTGCCCTTCCCTCCTGGTGGGTGGACTTCAGGCATCTGTCTCCCTGGGCACCTGCTCTGTTCTCATTCTTTTCTAACACTGTCTCAGTCTAGTCGTGGCGGGAGGTGACAGAGCCAGGTCCCTTACACTTTTGTCAGGGTTGCCCGGGATCGGCAAGTCTTCTCTCGAGCACATTCAAGAATGAAATATAACTCCAAGGGGCTTTTCCTTTTGGTTTTTTGAGACAGGGTCTCACTCTAGCCCAGGTTGACATGGAGCTCACCGTGTAGCCCATTCTGGTCTCAAACTCACATCAGTCCTCCTATAACCTTATCCTCCCCGATGCTAGGATTGTAGGTGTGGGGCACCATGCCTGGTCAGACATCCCATAACAGGAAGGATCTGAATAAAAACAGTGCAGTGAAGATCTTTCTGCTGCCACCCAGCTGAAGCACAGACTGGTCCCCAGTGCACATGGCTCTGCAACGCTTTGCCGACCGACTACATTCCTTCTCTCCCTCCCGAAGCTCGCCTTTCATCCTTCTTTTTGTTAAAGGACTTTCCCTAAGCAGTACATTGTTAGTTTCTTGTGCTGTGAGCTGAGGTGGTTTTTTATGTAGCCTGTGCGCATGAGACCCATCCATGATGATGAGGTACCTGGGGTGCTAACTGCTCTACAGTTACTCTATTGCATAACTGTAATGGAATCCGTGTATCCTTTGGAGATATTTGGAATGTTTTCAGTTTAGAGCTATATGGGAAAAAAACAAAACAGCACACACTTGGTCAGAGTTACCTTGGTCCCCAGGTAAGCATGTGCAGGTGTTTCCTCCAGGAGGCATGGCTAGCAGGGAGGGTGGGCTGGGCCCAATTGTTTCCCAGCATCCCAAGAGCATCTAAAGGCATCCGTGATCCCCCTTCTCTACCGTCAGGCGTTCTGTAGCTTTTTGTCTGCAGTCTAGGGGGAGTGACAGCATTGTTTGGGGTCTTTCTTCTGTGGTGCTGGGGACTGAACCAGGTCCTCATGAATGCTGGGCAGGTATCCTGCTGCTGGTCCAGGCTCCCCGCCTTCCCCTCCCTCCCTTCACTTTCCCCCAGTGATTGGTGGGATTAAGCTTCCAACCGGTTGTTAGTCACGTGGACTCCTGCCGGAAGGCGCCCGATTTCTGCCCGCCTTTGGTATCCCTGTGCTTTCCCATTGTGTTGTGATCTTTCACCTTCACGCCAACTCCTCAGGGAGATTGTCTGCTAATCCCTTCCCTGGGAGAACACACCATGGACAAGCTTCCTTGGCGGCTTCTCCTCACGGAGGAGTTGTCACTGTTTGACTCTGCTGTCACTCAGAATGAGCTGCTTAGCAGCTGCTGGGGGCTTCGGGGGGGGCAGTGGTGACACATAGAGTCTTGGCTTCATTCTGCACTGAGTGTGTGTGTGTGTGCGTGTGTGCATGTGTGTACATGAGTGCACCTGTATGTAGAGGAGACCAGAGGACAATTTAAGGTGCTATTTCTCAGGTGCCATCCATCTTGTTCTTTTTAAAAAAATATTCTGTCTCTCTCCCCCTCTCTACCTCCCCCCATTCCCGTGTGTGTGTGTGTGTGTGTGTGTGTGTGTGTGTGTGTGTGTGATGTGTGAGCGCATGTGACTCAGCAAGTGTGTGGAGTGTGGAGGTCAGAGGACAACTCTGTGGACTCAGTTCTCCCTTTTACCTTTATGTGGGTTCTGGGATCAAACCTTCAAGCAGGTCCCCGGCTTGCATAGTAAGCATCTTTACCCAGTGAGCCAGCTCTGAGGCCACCGTCTCTTATTGGCCTATATTCTGTTAATCTGGCTGGACAAGGAGCCCCCAGGAGCCATACTTAGCTATTTATACGTGGGTCTGGACATTGAATCTTAGATCCTCATGCTTTTAAGGTATGCGCCGTACTGACTGACCTGTCACCCCACAACTGTATAATGGACTCTAAGTGTGTATCATGCGAATTCGGTGTTTACCTAGGTGTACTGTTACCCGTTTGTACCTATAGCTCTAGCCCTCCCCAGCGACTCTACAATAAGTTTCACATATGCCATTTCAAGCATATACTTCATTAGGTGTCTCTAGAAGAGAGGGCTATACTTTAAAAGGTATCCTCAAGTCTGCTAAAGCATCTCAATGTAACAACTGCATTTTAGTATCACGTATTTAGCTAATGTCAAGATTTTCCTTGGGTTTTTAGCTAGGTCTGTTTTTTGCATTTTGTTGACAGTCTCTGTGAGGCAGTTGTTTAGATCTTTCTCCTCTTTCAGTTTTCATATTTTAGCATGAATCTGTTGAAGAAGCTGAGACATCTGTCCTGTGTATGTCCCTTGTTTTTTAGATTTTGCTATATTCGGTCACCCTGGCAACGGGTTGCGTTTGAAGCACCTGAGCCAGGACATGTACATCATTAGGATAAGTTTCTGATGCTCAGAAAGGGTGAGTGGAGATCAGTAACTACACCTGATGTAGATGCTCACGGGGAAGGCCTAGGGTGGGCCTGCAGGATGAGAGAAGACTCCCGGATGAATGGAAAACACCACCGAGAAGCTTGGGGCCCTGAAGGCAAGCAGGGGATCAGCTCTCTTGGTGGCTGGAACAGCATGTGCAAAGGCATTGAGGCTGGAAAGGACATGTCCAAGGTTCTGCTCCTTGCTGGGTGTCTGCCAGTCCGCTTAACCATCTCCCACTGATCTTGCCTCGTGGAAGAGGTCCAAATTCCTCTCGGTAGATGTGAGGAAGGAATGTTTTCTTTTCTTCTGTCTACTTTCGGTTTCATCACCAACTCCTGGACACAAGGCACTCCTTTATCCTGTTCTCTCCTGTCTGGGTACCCTTTACCCTCCCAGGAGGCCCTCTGCAAGCCCTTTCTGTCTCTCCAAGCTGGATACGCCAGCATGTTTCCGGGGACACCGAGCAAAAGAACACTTGAGGGAGAATGAAACCAGCTAACTATAGGACAGTTGGAATAACCCAGTGGTAGGCTTCATGGAGCCAGTGGAGACCACTTGGTCCAAAGCCTGGTTCTAGGTTGGATTCACTTTTCCAGCCACCTAGGAATGCTCACTGCTCTCTCCAGCCCATGATGAGAGTGTAAACAGAGTAGCTTCTGGCAGGTGGGTCTCTCAAGATTTTCTTGGCGACACTCACTCACTTAGCCTCTCCTAGGTTCCACTGTCTGCCTCTTCTAAAGCAGGCAGGATTCTTCCCAGCCACAGAAGGGTTCTCCGGCCTATGATATGGACACAGGCTTCCTCCAGGCACCTGATATTTGGTAAAGGCTCAGGAGGGTTAGTTGTTAACCTGCCGTGAACCCTCAGCTGCCCATCCCAGGTGTTTCATCAGCCGCTAGCCTTTTATTGCTCCTGGCCTGAGCAACCCAGTCTGTATCTGTCAGCATCAGTACCTCTTTGATGGTCAGAGTTCAAGGAGGGGCCCAGGCTGGCTTGGAACTGGGGTCCAGGTCAGGCCATCAGTGGCAGATCCAGTAGGATGAGAAGACTATGGGATCAAGACTGTCTTAATGGGAACAGGAGGAATCTAAGGTTGGAAATGTTTTCCCAGGATACACTACTATTCGAGAGCTAGGGATTTGTTTAGCTTTGAATTTAGAAAACCTCAGCAGTGTGGGGAGTGGAGAGACTCATTGCTCCCCCTTATTTTGTGGTTGAGCAAAATGATCTGTAGTCTCAGCCAAGTGTGGAGGTGCATGTCTGTGATCTCAGTCCTGAGGAGGCTGAGGCAGGAGGACCATTCATTACACATTCTGGGGTAGCCTTAATGACATCGGGAGACCCAGTCTCTAAAAGTAGGGACATCTAAAGTAAAATCTATAGTTTATTCATTAAAGAGACTGCTATAGGAAAGCAGAAAGCTTGTGTGCTGTGTGTGTGTGTGCTGTGTGTGTGTGTGTGTGTGTGCTGTGTGTTGTATGTGTGTGCTGTGTGAGCTGTGTGTATGTGTGCTGTGTGCTGTGTGTGTGTGTGGTGTGTGTGTGTGTGTGTGTGTGTGTGAGAGAGAGAGAGAGAGAGAGAGAGAGAGAGAGAGAGAGAGAGAGAGAGAGAGAGAGACAGGTGCCTGTGGAGGTCAGAGGACAACCTGGGGTACTGGTCCTTGCCCTTCATCTTGTTTGAGGCAGAAACTCTTTACTGTTTGCTGTGTGTCTGTCAGGCTAGCTGGCCTGTGAGCTTCCTGGGGCCCTGTCTCTGCCTCCCCTCTCTCTGTGGGAGTGTTGGAAGTGCAGATATGTGCTCTTCTGCCTCTGCTTTTTCATGTGGGTTCTGAGCATTTGAACCCAGGTCCTGACACTGGCACAGTAAGAACATTACCTTCTGAGCCCTTTCCCTGCCCCGTGTTCTCTTTAAAAGGAAAAGGATTGGATGTGCTAGAATTACTGCAATGTGCCACTTAGTTTCTTCACTCACGGAGAGATGCGCCTTCCCCATTCAGGAGTTGCCCAGATGGCCAGTGTATTCCATTTACCAAAGAGACCTGTTCTATTTTAGCTATCTCATTTATCAAAAGAAACAAGCCTCAGAGCCCCTCGCTTATGGAAGACCCTCTGCGGGGATGGCAGATGCTCAGAAACAGGGCTCTCCTCTCCACGAGCTCACGTAGGGCAGGGTCCAGGTTGTCCTTGACATGCTTTGTACATTCTCTGCCCCTCCTAAAGAGGAGACCGGATGACTTGCCTTGATGTCCTAGGTGAGTCTGTCCCAGACTCCAGGACTCTAGGTCTTCACTGAAAGGACAGCGCTCAGTGGTGGGTCTCCCCTTGCCAGTTGTCCCAGACTTCAAATGGTCTGGGCTCTCGGGTCATCTCCGTACAGTGTGCCAGCCTTCAGAGCAGCATGGTCTCAGTCCTTGCTTTTTCTGGAGCTAATGAGTTATGATGATATTGCTTACAATTTTATTTATTTATTTTATGTGTATGGGTATTTTGCCTACATGTATGTCTGTGCATCATGGGCATGCCTGGTGCCTGTGAAGGCCAGAAGGTGTGGAATCCCCTGGTACTGGAGTTACAGATAGTTGTGAGCTGCCATGCGGGGCTGGGAACCAAACCTGAGTCCTTTGGAAGAGCAGCCAGTGGCCTTAACCACTGAGATACCCCTCCAGCCTCTGTGATTTTTTTTTTAAAGTTTCTTGCATCCTAGACTCTCCTGGGAAGCTTTTCAAAGTCCACCTTCTGGAACACACCCCAGGTTCTTGGTAACCCCCAGGATGACAGGGGCAGGATGCTGTCCTCAGAATGTTTCAGGGCGATTTCTTGCACATCATTAAAATGGAGAACTAGTGTTTGACAGGTCCACATCCCTTGCAGTTCTGTGTGTGTGTGAGTGCGTGCATGCGTGCGTGTGCGTGTGTATCAGGTTCTCACCTTTCCTAGTTTTATTTTGTACTCATGGTATCTCTTTGGCAGAATTGTCGACGTTCCAATTTTAGGGAACACTCCACAGTAAGAATTTGGCCCCATATCTCACAGCTAGAACCAGCAGAACCAGACTTGAAGCATTTTCAGGTGCACAATCAGCAGCCCCATGGTCTCTGCCCGTCACCCCAAAGCCCCTGAGCAAGTTCCCGCTTCTCACCCAGCCTTGTGGTTGGTCTCCCTTTTGTTGCCTGCCTTTCTCTTCTTCCTCCTTTTGGGAAAAAGTTTTGCTGTGTAGCTTAAGGCTGGCCCGGAATTCACTGTGTTATCTCAGGCTGGCTCTAAAGTCATGGAAATCCCCCTGCCTCAGCCTCCTGGGTGCTGGGATTCAGATATCTGTCACTGCAACTGGTGTTGACTTCTTTTTAGTTGCTCCTTCATGGCCCAGGCATGTCTCCAGGCTCATCTCAGATGCTGCCACGTTGATGGAACTTGCCACTTGCCACCCCCCCCCCCCCCCCCCCACCCCCCGCTTGCTGCTTCCCTTGCCTTCCTGGGAGCTTGCGGGACACTTTGGCCACGGGCAGACCTCACACTTTCCATACGCTAGTTGTTCTTTATGTAGTGATTAGAATAGTATATAGCATTACTGGCCTTTTATTTTTGCAAATGATTTCTCATTGTGGCCAAACTGGTATGACATAAAACTTGCCGTGAATGACATCTATTATAGTCAATGTTGTGCACCTTGTACCCATTAAGCGGGCACTCCCTGGTGCTCCTTTGCTCTAGGCAACCTAATCTTTTGTCTTTGTAGATTTGCTGATGTGGGGCATTTAAGTAGAATCCTACAATGGGTAGCAGTTTCTGCCTGCCTGCCTGGACTTAGCACAATGGCTTTAAGGGGCACCAGCCGTTTTCCTTGTTCAGCCTCCCCCGCTTTTCTTCTGGCTTAGCGTAGTCCTCTGCCTCAGCTAGTCCCACTGGCACCCTCACTGTACACACGAGGAGATGGAAGCATGGGGGAGTTAAGCCGCTCCTAGAACGCACGGAGTGAGCACACAGAGTAGTGAGGGTCCTTGGCTCCTGCACTGACCTGCTAGTGTCTCCTCCTAATCTTGACCTTTTGAGCCTGGGCCAGCTTGGGCGCTGTAAGCTCAGCATTTAAAGTTGAAAGGTAGGAATGAAACTCTGAAGAGAGACTCTGTAGCCTACACATAGCATATGATACAGCTCTGGGAGGAGAAATCACCCGCCATGTCCTGCAGGGAGCTGCTGAGAGAACTGTCCGTTCAAGTTCGTGGACGGGGTCACTTTTGTTGTAAGTGTTCCCCCAAATGTTCGTTGTGGAACATGGAGCTCTGTGCGTCGTGTGGTGAGCCAGCTGGTTTGGAAGGCACCGAGTGTTGAAAATGAGGAGGGAGAGGTTACCCCGGATAAAGGGTGTCTCCTGAAAGCCGTGTTTGCTCTGTATCAGCAGAGCTCCAAGCAGTGTGCACATCCACCCTAGAGCCACTCCATAGCCTTCCAGTGCTTTCCAAGGCAGCAGCGCATCCTTGTTTTATGGACGAGGCACCCGAGGTGTCCAACACTGAAGAGTCTTACCTTCAGTATATAGCATTGCCGGCCTTTTATTTTTGCAAATGATTTCTCACTGTGGCAAAACTGGGATGACATAAAACTTGCTGCCTCTAGAATGGGATTGGGCCCAGGAAGCCTGGCTCCAGCCTTTTGTGCTTCATCTTTAACTATTTTCTTTAAAAATTCTGGGAGGAGTTTGGTGATGCAGCTCAGGCCATAAAGCAGTGGTTCTCAACCTGTGGGTCGTGACCCCAACAGGGGTCACATATCAGATATCCTGCATTTCAGATATTTACATTATGATTCGTCACAGTAGCAAAATTACAGTTATGAAGTAGCAAATAATTTTGTGGCTGGGGGGGGGGTCTTCACAACATGAGAAACTGTATTAAAGGGTCGAAGTATTAGGAAGGTCGAGGACCACTGCAGGTGTTTGCTAAGCGAGTGTGAGAACCTGGATTTGGATCCATGGTGCTGTGTAAAAGCACAGGAGTGTCGGGCAGTGGTGGCGCACGCCTTTAATCCCAGCACTGGGAGGCAGAGCCAGGCAGATCTCTGTGAGTTCGAGGCCAGCCTGGGCTACAGAGTGAGTTCCAGGACAGGCTCCAAAGCTACCCAGAGAAACACTGTCTTGAAAAAACAAAAAAAAAAAAAACAACAAAACAAACAAACAAACAAAAAAAAAGCACAGGAGCGCCTGCCTGCAATCTCAGTGCTGGGAAGCCAGAGACAGCCATCCCTGGAGCTCTCTGGCCACCAGCCTAGATGACTCGTTTAGTGAGAGAGACTGTCAAAAAATAAGCTGGTTATGTTCATAGCAGCACTATTTGTAATAGCCAGAACCTGGAAACAACCTAGATGCCCATCAACGGAAGAATGGATGAAAAAAATGTGGTACATATACACAATGGAGTACTACTCAGCAGAGAAAAACAAAGACAGCATGAAATTTGCAGGCAAATGGATGGAACTAGAAAAAAATCATCCTGAGTGAGGTAACCCAAACCCAGAAAGACAGTCATGGTATGTACTCACTCGTAAGTGGATTCTAGATATAAAATAAAGAACAATCAGATCACAACCCATAGAACCATGGAGGCTATATATATATAGCATGGAGTCCCTAGGACGACTGTGGCTTATAATTTACTCAATTATAAAAAAAAAAATAGCAATAAAAAAAAGCTGGTAACACTCAGGAGAGCAGGCCCTGCACCTCCAGTGGGCAGCACAATAGAGCCAGCCCCATTGGCAGAGGTGTGGGTGAGCCAGTCCTGATATTGTGAGCATGAGAGAGCTGTCCCCATTACTCGCCTGTCATGTGGTGGCATGGGCAGGAGAGAGATGTCATCCCTCTCTCCTTGCCCATCAGTGCCCGAAGCCAGTGGGAGATCTGCCTCTGAGGTCATAAGAGTGGGAAAACTAGTCCTGCCTCTCATCAGGAGCACTCGGGAGAGCGGCCCCTGTGCCATGCCTGGGCAACACAGTACAGCTGGCCCTGAAGGTGTAGCTGTGGGAGATCCGACCCTGAGGACATGAGAGCAGGAGAACCAGCCCCACCCTTACTCATCTCTGCAGAAGGTGAACTCACCAAGGCAATGCAAGAGAGTTCATTCTGGTGGTGAGAACAAGGGAGAGCTGGTGGGCTGATCAACCCTGCAACTACTCAGACCCAGAACCAGGGTTAGGGCTTGGCCCATCCCAGTATCCCTCCCCCCCACCTGTGATGGGCTGGAGCAGGTGAAGGGACCAGTCCTGCAGACCCAGAGCTGCAGGATTTCCACAACACAGGGCAACAGCAAGATAACCAAGAGGAGTCCCAGTGAGGGCCCAGTATAGTGTAGCAGAAACCAGAGGCCTCGAACCAGACCAAGGACTCTTTGTAATGAACACCTGCAGGTAAAGAGATATATGGACAAAAGGGTTTACTGTGTGACTCACTGTGTCACACTGCAGCTTCCATGATGAGATCCCTCCTTTTTTCTTTTCTTTTTTCTCTTAAATTTTATTTGGGAGGGGGTGGAGCTGCAAGGGCAGAAGGCAGATACACAGGGAGGGGAAATGAATGGGACAGAGATGCATGATGTGAAGGATACAAAGAATAAATAAAAAGGAAGTTTTTAAAAGGCACAGGTTGAGAAATAAAGCAGGTAATGAGGAAGGGTGGGGTGGAGGGTGGGTGTGGCTATAGGACGGGCAGAGGACATAGAGGAGATGAAAGAGGAGGCGAGACTGAGGGCCTATGAAGGGAGAGCAGGGATAGCAAGGCGTGGCTGAGGAGAGATGAAAGGGGAAGATGACCTACCAAAACATATTTGTTAAAAAATGTGTAAAGATGGGGCTGGAGAGACCGCTCAGCAGTCCCCCCTCCCCCAGAGGACTCAGGTTCTTCTCCCAGCACCCCTATGGTGGGCTCACAACCATCTGTAACTCTAGCACCACTGACTGATGTCAGTGGGTGCCAGGCATGCACATGGTGCACATGCATGCAGGCAGGCAGAATGATCATGCGCATCATAAGTAATTCTAAAATGTTAAAGCAAATGCCCTAATTATATCTAATACTTGGTATGATAATTTAAAAATAATGAAGCAGAGTTTAAGAAGCGATTGAGGAAGAGACCTGATGTCATAGTCTGACCTCCACACCCACATCCACCCCCAGTCCCCACATTTTTTCACACACCTACACATACATGACCATCCTCCAGCCCCCTTTGGGCAATAACATACATTCCTAAGACTGTAAGAATAGCAGTCTGGTTGCTTACTAGAAAAAGGAGGAAAAATACTGCTTCCTATTAAAAGATGTTTATCCCATCATGACAGTTCTGTGCTTTTAAATCAAGAGGAAGAACATTTTCCCTCAGGATCACAAAACATGCAACCAGCCCTCCTCTTTATACCTTTAAGACGTTAACTCATGGCAGCGCACGCTGGCTGTCTTCATACTGCACTGCCTCTTGTAGTTTTGGAAAAGCTGAGGGAGTCTGGTCCTTGTCATGGGGAAGTGGACCTTTGACTTGTCTCTAGTGATGCAGGAATCCAAAGGGGCCCTGGTAGAAAGGACACTTACTGGGTGCATATGGCGCACAGTAGGGCAGAGAGTTGGCCTGCAGCCTTTACGTTTCTGTGGATCTTCCTGAGTGCTTGCAGCCTCCTCCTGAGAAACCCATGAGGCACAGAGCACTCACTGTTCCTGCCAGTTGGCTGAGGAAGTCGCTGCCATGAGCTGAATCAAGCCCCTTCTTCTCTCTCACGTTCAGACATTGACATCCAAGTCCCCGTTCCTCAGCGGATAAGGTCTTTAAAGAGGCCATGCTGTTAAAATGAGGGTGTGGAGACAGTCCTCAGTCCATGACTGTTGTCCTCATTCGAAGAGGGGATCAGGACACAGACACTCGGGACCACTGTGTGAGCATTCAGGAAGAGGGTGGGCTTCTTTAAGCCAAGGAAAGAAGCCCCCAAACAAGCCCTGTCTCCACCTTGAATAGGCAAGAAATACATTTCTGCTGTTTCAACCACAAGTCTGTGTTAGTTAGTTCTAACAGCTTGAGCAAGCTTGAGCAAGCGAGTGCAGAGGCGGAGACCTGTATTCTCTTACTCCTCTGCCTTGTGGGCTAGCTCTATGGCCTGTCACCGTGCTTTCCCAATGACAGCAGCCTGAAGCAGAATGACAAGTGCTGTCCCAGGTGGACACATGAAGCTTTGTGGAATTCAGCGGAAGAAAAAGGGGCTTTGGTTGAGGATAGTTCTTAGGGGCAGGTGACGGAGCCGATGGTCCGGGCAGGAATAGCCTCTCCGAGGAGAGCATGCAGCGGTGCCTCCTGGAATCCCGAGGCTGGCGAGACGGGAAGGCAGGCGGTGGCCACGCGCTGTTGTAGAGCCGCGGAGTTTAGGAGTCGCAGGGTGCTAGGAAGCAGGCAGTCATGGTTGAGCTGATTGCAGTGGTCAGTTAGTCTGGTGCTGGGAGAGTGGGTGCTTGGGGGTTATGGACTTGGAAGCCAGTGCATTTGGTGACAGCAGTTCGTGGGGGAACTTACAGCAAAGGGCAGACGTCACCCTATGTTTTGTGCATGGTAAGTTGCTGAGATTGAGAGCCCAGAGAAGGAACACCCTAAAGAAGGGTCCACTGGATCTTAGTTTTTATAGTTTGATGTGTGTGTATAATATACACACATACATTTATTTAAGGTGTCACAAACCCTGGGCTCCCCCCCAGACAGGGTTTCTCTGTGTAGCTTTGCGCCTTTCCTGGAACTCACTTGGCAGCCCAGGCTGGCCTCGAACTCACAGAGATCCGCCTGGCTCTGCCTCCCGAGTGCTGGGATTAAAGGCGTGCGCCACCAGCGCCCGGCCAAACCCTGGGTTTATTCCTGGTTGGTTTGCATGAGGCCAGCACAAGGGAGCAGTGGGTCAGACCCCCCAGGGAGAGATCTCGGTCGGTGTGAATGGAACCTGTGGCCAGGACAGTGGAGGAAATGGAACGGGCACAGCCATAGCCGATGTTGTGAGACACTCGCTCCCTGTCGGGCCCAGGTAGCTGCCTCCTGTGACCTCTGAGCCCGGGGACCTGAGCACAGGTGTCATGTCACTGTCACCAGCTGGTGCAGGTGACCAAAGGGAGGCCGTTTCTATTCTCCGCTCTGTTGCCTTCAACCTGGAAGCTGTCGACACTTTCCAGAGAGAGAGAGAAAACCAGACAGATATTTACTGAGTGGTGCTGTGTACGCAGAGTCAAGCCAGGTACCAAACTGAGTCAAGGCTGTCTGTAAGGTTCATCTTTTCCCCTAAGTTACTGCCAATTTGTGAGAAACAGTGCCTTCTGCCATTGTAGAGAGCACTTTGGGTTTTATATGGTTTTACCCGTGAATTGCTGAGACAGAACACCAGAGGGAAAGAGACCATTAACAGTCAACTTCGCTTTTTGGAGGATGGCAGAATCAGCTCTGTCAGAGGACCGGGACAGATGCTCACGGGCGCCGCAGGTGCAGAAGCTGGAGTCTGTGACAGACACAGAGAAGGCGTCTAGCTCTCGCGGTTCATTAAGAACCGTGCCTCTGAGTCCCAGCGGGGATTCTTCCTATCTGAACTGTGGATTTCAAGGCCTTAGAGGTATTTATAGCGTAAGCACAGGAAGGTGGTAGAGATGAGCTGATGCTAGCTTGGCTTAAACGCAATCTTGTCTTCCTTCCTTTCTTTTTTTAAAAATAAGACATATGCCGGGCGGTGGTGGCAGCATGCCTTTAATCCTAGCACTCAGGAGGCAGAGGCAGGCGGATCTCTGAGTTCCCAGCCAGCCTGGCCAACAGAGTGAGTTCCAGGACAGCCAGGACTGTTATATAGAGACATCTTGTCTCAGAGAACAAACAAACAAAAACAAAAACAAAACAAACAAACGAAAAAGATGTATGTTTCATTGTGTTGCCCAGGCTGGGTCCACGTGGTCATCCTGCCTCAGCCTCTATGGCTGGTGTGCACTACTGTGCCTAGGCCAGAGTGAATTTGAAAACTCATTTAGGTATTCATGCCATGGTACTGAGTGAAAGTGACCTTACTGGAAGGGTTAGCCTATGATTCCATTTCTGTGCGGTTCTGAAGAGACAGAACTCATCTGGGGAGGAAGCTAATCAGAATAGCTTTGCCTCTGGGTGGATTGGAGAGCGAGGGTCACACAGATGTTTGCATTTGTCAGACAACTCAGATGTGTGCATTGCTATAGAAACGTGACTTAGTGCCCAGCCCAAAAAAGAAATGTTTAAAAAAAAAAAAAAAAAACCCTCAATGGAGAGCCAGGGGAGGAAACGATGGCATGGAATGGTGGCCATGGCTAAAAGCCGAGGGACAGGTGTTTACTCTTCCATTGACCTTTTGTCTGAAATTGTCCATGAGGTAAATTTTTTTAGTGGTGTAAACAGAGGCAGTTTATTAGGAAAGGAGAAATTCGGCCTCCCTGAGGGTGGGAATGGGCCAGTGAGCAGGGGAGACAAACCCAGAAAAGCCACTGGGAAGCTTTCGTGAGAAATAAGCAGTCCTCTGCGGACTCCTCCCTGGAAACCTGCCTGCTGTCCCCAGAGGAGGGCACAGGGGACCATGCCAGTCTCCCTGGCTGTGGTCTGGGTTTGCTTGCTTTCTGCTTTCCTGGGCACTGTGAACTTTGCCCTCTTCCCACTGTCATCTGCCACTGCCTGGGCCTTTTTCTGTCCCTTTGATCAGGCACCAGACTCTCCCTTCCGTTGACTTTGACCGCTGCACCACCCATCATCATCTAGTCTCCTTATCTCCTCCCTGCTCGTGGTTCCAGGTCTTTCTCGTCAGCAGCGGCTGAGCACACAAAGGGCGGATTCACTGGATCTCATGTCTCTTCCTTTTAGAATTGTGAAGTGCCACCTGTCCCTTTGGTCACGGATGCAGGCTGGGCTGGGGATCCGAGGGTGTACTCCTTGCACTCTGGGGAAAGATAAAGGCCCTGTGATTTCGTGGATACTGACTTCAAAACAGATACAATGCCTCTCTGGTGCTGAGAGAAGGCAGGGAGGGATAGGACCCGGGACGAGGCACATGGAAGCCTCCAGCATGTTGAAGTTAAGCTGGGGAAGGTTTTGGCTCCTGTCCTAGAAGGTGGCTTACCTAGGGTGTTCACATTGGGGAAGGTCTTGAATGCACCTATACATTTTCTATGTATATCGCACTTCAGCTTTTTAGAAAAGTCAACTAGAGGTCTAAGCAAAGTTTTTTTTTTTTAAACTATCCATTTTATATAAAAATTTGTATTTCTAGATTTTCTTCAAACACTGGGATATGTGATATGTCTGATGCATTGCCTCAGAGTGGCAGTTGACTAGGTAGGTCTGTACGGCGACCTCCTCCTCTCCCTTCAGATTGGTTTTCTTTCTCTGCACCGTCCACTAGAAGTTGCTCAGAATGTGTGACAACTGTATTATTGATTGTCTCCTGTCGCTGGAATTCTCTCCGGGTCCCACCAAGCCCAGGCAGTCCCGCAGCCCACTTATAAAATAAACACACAGACACTTACATTATTTAAACTGTTTGGCCTAATGGCTCAGGCTTCTTGCTATCTAGTTCCTATATCTCAAATTAACCCATTTCGATAAATCTATACCTTGCCACATGGCTTGTGGCTTACCAGTATCTTACATGTTGGTACTCATGGCAGCATCTGGCAGCCTCTCCTGACTCAGCCTTTCTGTTCCCAGAATTCTCTTCTCTGCTTGTCCCGCCTATACTTCCTGCCTGGCTACTGGCCAATCAGCATTTTATTTATACAGAGCAATATCCACAGCAGTCCCCCACTTCTCTAGGTTTCTTTTTGTTTTGTTTTGTTTTGGTTTGGTTTTTCAAGACAGGATTTCTCTGTGTAGTTTTGGAGCCTTTCCTGGATCTTGCCCTGTAGACCAGGCTGGCCTCGAACTCACAGAGATCCTCCTGGCTCTGCCTCCCGAGTGCTGAGATTAAAGGTGTATGCCACCACCGCCTGGCTTCTCTAGGTTTCTTAGAAGGCATGGGTGTGGGGGTGGTTCAAGTCTGGTTTGGTGCCAGGGCCTTGGGGACTCATGCCATTCCAGGTATGTTCTGCCTAAACTGGTGGAAGTTGAGGTTAGTTTATGACCAACCCGGTCAGTTACTATATTTGTTCTTAGGTGTTTAGTTCTGTCAATAATTTCCTACATGTGCATTCTATTTTAAAGTCACATTTTACAAATAGTCCTAGTTTAAGCTCGTGCCCAGCTTGGCATTCCATTGTCCCTTACAAAAATGCATATATAATTGGGATGTGTTTTGTCCTACTTAATGGCTGGACAAGGCTGACTTTGTATGGTGAGCTTGCAGCCAAAATTTTAATCACAGCAGCTCACATTAATTGCGAACCACATGCCCCAGGAAGACATTTTGATGCTCTCCGTGCAGACCCAAACCTGAGGGGAGACTCGGAGTCTCACACCTTCCTTTTCTCCATTTGGACGTGTGATTCTCTGCTCTACCACTGAGCTACACTCCTGGTTCCTCTCTGCCTTTTGTTAGATGGATAGTAACTTTTGCTTTTTTTATTTGTTTGTTTTTATTGAAACAAGCTGTCCCCATGTAGCTCTGGCTGGCCTGGAACTTGCTAAATAGACCAGGTGGGCCTTGAACTCCCAAGAGATCTATCTGCTTCTGCCTCCCAAGTGCTGGGATTAAAGGCGTGTGCCACCACCATCTGAATACTTGTTCAGTTTTTAAAGATTTATTTATTCTTATTTTATGTGTATACATGTTTGGTTGCTTGTATGTAAGTATATCACATGCATGACTGGTGACTTTGGAGGCCTGGAGAGGGTAGAGGGTCCTCTGGAACTGGAGTTACAGGTAGTTGTGAGCTGCCAGGTGTGTGCTGGGAACTAAATTTGGGTCCTCTGCAAGAGTACCAGGTTCTCTTAACAGCAGTCACCTCCAGCCCCTGCATTAAATAAACAAACAACAAAAACAACAACAACAACAACCAAAACCAAAACAAAAACACTACAGATTCACCACTACCCATCCAAGAAAGAAAGAAAGAAAGATCAAACGTTAAAGCCCATCTATACAAACAGCTTTATGTGTGTGTGCCTCTATCAGATGAATGGATAGAGATGCCTCTGGTAGTTTAAGTCTGTTTTAATAGCCAAGCTCACCACAGACGGTATTAAAGGGAGAAATTCATGGGCTTCCCCACTCATTAACCTTTTTGAAACTTTTACTCACATGCACAGTGCTGAGTAAACCACTCTTAAGTGGTTTATGTTCTGTGCATAACAATTGCCGTGATCCTGAGAGGACTAACTACAGACTAACTTGACCACTGTGTTTATTACTCTCTTATATGGTGTCAGAGAGCCAAGGAGCATCGTGTTTGTCATAGTCCTTCCTCCCCCTCTGCTCCAGGATTTCCCGAGGTCCTCCTGATGTTTGGCTGTGGGTCTCTGCATCTGTTTCCATCGGTTGCGGGGTGAAGCCTCTTGATGACAGTTGGGCTAGGCACCGATCTATGAGTATAGCAGGATATCGTTAGGAATCCTTTCATTGACTTTTTTTTTTTTCTTTTCTCCAGTCACATTTGGTTCTATCCTAGGTCTCCGGGCTGTCCAGCCTCCGGGTCCTGACCCTCCAGGCTACATCAGGGGTGGGTTCCATCCCATGGTATGGGTCTCAAGCTGGATCAGTCATTGGTTGGCCACTCCCATAGTTCCTGCGCCACCTTTGTCCCAGCATATCTTGTTGGCAGGACAAATGGTAGATCAAATGTTATGTGGCTGGGGTGGTGTCCCAATCCCTCCACTGGAAGTCTTGCTTGGTTACAGGAGATGGCCACGTCAACTACATATCCGCTAGATGGCTAGGGCAGTCATAGCGATGCGCCGCCTGCTGGGAACCTTACACCATAGAAGTCCGCTCTCTTCCAATTCTGGGGCCCGGAGTTAAGACCCAGTGTTGAGAGCAGGGTTTCCTTCCGCTCCTCTCCTTCTTAGGAATGGCTACTCCTGCTGCCTTTTCCTGTCTTCCCAGGCGCTTTCCTCAGCTCATGTCCATCCCTGTGTCTCCCTGTATGTGTCCTGTCCTGTCTTGGCCTCCCCTCTCTTCTCTCCCTTTCTTCACACGTACTTACTAATTTAATTTAGGTGGTGTGTGTGTGTGCACAAATGCACCACAGCATACGTGCAGAGGTTAGAGAACAGCTCTGGGGGAAAAGTTCTTTCCATCCATCATGTGGGTTCAGAGAACGGAAATCCGGTCGCCAGGCTTCACAGCAAGACCTCTGTCGGTTGAGCCATCTTACCAGCCTGTCTCCTCTTTCCATAGACACACCAGTCAGGTGGAGTAGGGCTCATCGTGATAGCCTATTCTAACCTAACTACTACTTTAAACGCTCTGTTGCCAAATGCTGTGACCTTCTGAGGCCCAGGCTTCAGTGTAAGAATTGGAAGGGGTCAAAGTGCACTTTGGTCCACAACACTGCTCAGTCACATAACCTTAAGAAGCATATCCCCACCCTCTGCTGATAGACATGCTACCTGAGGTGTGTCCTGTGGGTAAACTCTGGGCAAGGCCCTGTTAAATTCATCACCTAGCTTCATAGAGTTGTTAGAACATCTTTACTGGCTATCAGACTCCACCCAAGCTGAACAGGAGTCAGTACTCAGAACCTATGCCCATGTCCTCATTGCCCTGTGTTACTAGGCATTCAGTCAGATCCGAAAATCTTCCTTCACAGTTGAGAAGCGTGGTTGGACTCAGGGGTGGGGTTCCTGTGAGGCTGGGTTTAGGGAGTGCCGGGTATGAGGTGGCATTAACATGCCTCCGTGTGTGTGTGTGTGTGTGTGTGTGTGCGCGCGTGTGTGCGTGTGCGTGTGCGTGCGTGCGTGCGTGCGTGCTTGTGTGTGTGTGTGTGTGTGTGTGTAGCCAGTAGTTGATGTCTGGTACCTTTCCTATAATGGTTCTCCAACTTCTTATTAATTTTAACTTTTTAGACAGGGTCTCCCACTGAACCTTAAACTCAACAATTTCATGAGGCTGCCTGATGAGCTTTGGGGATCCACCTGTCCCTGATCCACATCCCACACCCCGACCCCAGTGCTAGGGTGGCGTGGATGTACCACCATGCCTGGCTTCTTTTTTCCTTGTGCCTGCAGGACAGGCGCTTCACTGGCCAAGTCATCTCCCTAGCCCTCACAGCACATTTCACTAGGCCGGAGTTGCAGGTCCGTTTGAGGAGACATCTACATCCACCACAACTTTGTTCTTTCCGCTCACGTTTCTTGGCTGGCTTCTGTGGGGGATATGCTATATATTTATTGATGTGGAGTTATTTGCTTGCAGAATTGCAGGGGGAGGGAAGTGTCTGCAATCTGGCAGTCGGGGCTGACCCTCTCCTAGCGGCTTGTTCCTCAAGCCCCCCCCCCCCCCAGCCGTAAAAAGACATCCATCATTTTAATTGCATGTTACTCTTCCATTTGGCACCAATTTATTTCATTTTATTTTTGCTTTTTCCTGTAGTGGTAGGTTGGCCGCCTCCCCTTGCCCCGCCTGCTGCTTGGCCAAAGAGAGGGTGGGGTAGGGGGGAGGAGAGGAGAGGAGAGGAGGAGAGCAGAGAAGGGGGTAAGTAGTTCCTCAAATCAAGCACTTCTTATAGTGATAGAGTTTTTAGCACCGAGTATCTGGTTTTTCAGTGTCCCATGTTTGGTTCTTAACCTTTTGGGAGCAGAAGGCAAAGAACACCTATTGCCTGGCTGACCTAGGTAGCACAGTGCAGACTGTTGAAGACAGTCTTAAGAAAGGCTGATGCCGGGTGGTGGCGGCGGCGGCGGCGGCGGCGGCGGCGGTGGCGGCGGCGCACGCCTTTAATCCCAGCACTCGGGAGGCAGAGCCAGGCGGATCTCTGTGAGTTCGAGGCTAGCCTGGGCTACCAAGTGAGCTCCAGGAAAGGCGCAAAGCTACGCAGAGAAACCCTGTCTCGAAAAAAAAAAAAAAAAAAAAAAAAAAAAAAAAAAGAAAGGCTGTTGGTATCCTCAGAAGGCTTGCTTTCTATTCTTGGCTCCAAAGTGGCTACCTGGAAACTGTGGCCTAGCTGCCTCCTAGGCTTTGTCTGTCCCATCTGTCAAATGCAAGTTTCTAGATCACTCCTGGGTTCTTAACCTGGTAACTTGGTTGCTGGACCCAGGCCCAGATACTGTGGCCCTCCAAAGCTGCCCTCATGGGACCTTGTCCTGTTACACTCCATGATGCCTTACTCTATTTCACGAAGGATGATTATACTTTAGTTCAAGGTCAGAAGTCAGTCTTACATCCTTCAGAACTGTTCTGAGGGAGAAAGACATTGATTCCATGATAGGAGGGATAAGGAAAGGTAAACCCCATTGTGTCCAGAGCTAAACATTTATTGCTCTGCATACTTCCTGTAACAGGACCTCATTTTGTGTTTGTGTAATTAAGCACCAAGTGTACAATGGATCACTTGAATAGGCTGTACAAGGCGGTGGGCAGTGGATGGAATGTGACTTGAGGTACATTCTTGGGTGTCCATTCTTGGGTGCTAAGTTAAGTCCTCATGGAAGTCTTTGTACTATATTTTGTTATGATGATATGGAGTCAGATTAATTGTTCGCAGCCTGGAGTAATTTTTCCTATCTGCATCCTACAACCTGCTGATCTTCACAGTGGTTATGAGAATCTCTTTTCCCAACCAGTGGCCCTGATGCTCCAAGACAGGGCTCAGCCTCTGGTTGCGGCCACAATCCAATCTCTAGCTCTGTTGTACCTGGTGAGATTTTGTTTAAATTCTTGCTCTGGGAAAATCTGAATATAAATAGAGACTACAGGGAAGTAACTATAATCTGCAGAATCCCATTTCTTAGTTCCTGACTTGATTGATTGATTCTGCAGCACTAGGAATCAAAACCACCCTACACAAGCCCCTCTACCTCTGTATCCACACCCCTGGCCCAGTTTCGGGGCTGTTTTAAAGCAAATCTCATAATGTGCTTAGCCTTTTATTTCTTAACTGGTCACTTTTAACAAATATATATATGCATGCATGCAATAGATGCATCCATATGGCATTATCATGTTCAATACAAAATAGTGATTTCTTTTTTGGGGAGGAGGGTTTGAGACAGGTTTTCTCTGTGTAGCCCTGACTGTCCTGGAACTCACTCTGTAGACCAGGCTGGCCTTGAACTCATAGTGATCAGCCTGTCTCTGCCTTCCAAATGCTGGGATTAAAGGCATGCGCCACTACCACCCAGCCAAAATAGTGATTTTTTTAAATGTCACACAGCAAATAAAAACTTAAGCAGTCTTCTACATAAACCTTCTTACTGTTTTGGTTTTTTTCCCCCCTACTTGATTTAGAAGCCACTGTAGGTCACACGTTGTATTTGGTAGATCTGTCTCTGTTAGCTGGTGCAGCATTCCAATTTATCAAGCTCTTTCCCTGGAGCTGGCTCATTGTGTGTCTAAGGCAGCCGCAGATAGTTCAGCAGTTTTCTCCTAACCAGAGTTAGTGGCCTTCAAAAAGGTTCCTAGTTTCTCTTTTCTCTTTTTTTAAGTGTAAGTTTGTTTATCTACTCTCCTTTGTTTCCAAGCAGGTGATACTCGAGTTAGCCTCACCGTATGGTGTTTCTTGAGAAACTTGGCTTTAAATTTGAAAAAGAGTTGATAGGTATGAAATCTTTCCTATACACACATATGCCACACACACATGCTGCGTCTGTGTCTGGTTTTTGCTCCACTTATCATCTGTTATATAATAAACTTGGCAGAGTGCTTTCAGCCTTAAATGGCCATTTCTTACGGGTCTTTTTTTGTGGATTATGGTGGTCAAGAACTGAAGCAGAACTCAGCTGGCAGCACCTCCTGCTCCTTGAGGAATCTGCTAAGGCCCCTTCAAGATGTTCAGTTGAATGTTAGACCAGGATGGGGTGGGACCCTCATGTATTTGCATGACTGGAAGGCCAGCCTGTAGTCGGAAGGTTTCTCCAGTCCTGCCAAGCCCCACAGTCCTGTGGCCTGCTTATAAAATAATCACTCAGAAGCTTATATTAGTTATAACTGCTCGGCCATTAGCTCAGGCTTATTACTGATTAGCTCTTACATTTAAATTAACCCATAAGTCTTATTTATGTTTAGCTACACGACTTGGTACCTTTTCTCAATTCTGCCTTGTTGTCTTGATTCCTCGGTGTCTGGCTGGTGACACCTGACTCTGCCCTTCCTCTTCCCAGCATTCTTCTCATCTGCCTGCCCTGCCTATACTTCCTGTCTGGCTACAGGCCAATCAGTGTTTTTTTTATCAGCCAATCAGAGCAACACATATTCACAGCGTACAGAAAGACATCCCACAGCACTGGCCCAGCTGGGATAGTTGACTGGAACATCTAGATGTGGCCTGCTGAGCATGGCAGCCTCAGGGTAGGTAGACTTTTTACATGCTAGATGCATCTTCCTCCAGAGTAAGCATCCCAGAGGGGCTGTTACTTCACTTTGGAAAATACAAAACATCCATAATACCATGTTCATTTTGTTTGAAGCCATGCCAGGTTTTTCCAGATTTAAGGGAAACATTCAAAGGCCCTTTCTTTTCTCCCCCCCCCCTTTTTTTTTTTTTTTTGGACAGGGTTTCTCTGTGTAACAGCTCTGACTGACCTGGAACTCACTTTGTAAACCAGGCTGGCCTCGAATTCAC
Organism: Peromyscus leucopus; assembly: GCF_004664715.2. NCBI lineage: Eukaryota > Metazoa > Chordata > Mammalia > Rodentia > Cricetidae > Peromyscus > Peromyscus leucopus. The sequence goes on from NC_051064.1 coordinate 64,525,879, forward strand.
AGAGATTTGCCCACCTCTGTCTCCCAAGTGCTGGCATTAAAGGCATGCACCACCTCCGCTCAGCTTCAAGGGCCCCTTCTTGATAGGAGTGGTATGAGAGAATTTGCAGCCAGGTTGTAAGTACTACCATTTGGAAGGAGAACATAAAAACTGATACCGAAGTCCTTGCCACTTGATACTTTTCAAGTCCCCATGTACTTTGCTCATCTTATTGTAGCTGTTGTTGATGTTTTGAGACAGGATCTCCCTGTGTAGCCCAGGCTGGTCTCAAACCCCAGCTCTCAGGTCTCCAGCATCTGGAGCGTTGGATCTACAAACACTGTCATGCCTGCTTCTTGCTTGTGTTTTTTTGTGAATAGCATCGTGGCCTAAAACTAGGGACAGTCTTCCTGCTTCATCCTTTTGTGTCCTGGCTTTTACCTGTCTTTTGGCAGAAGACAGAAACCCCTGGGTGGGAGGCATGGGCCTTAAGATTACTCAAAGCATCTCCTGTCCCTATCCCATTTGCTAGGGGCCTGAGAGAAGCACTGTGGCAGTGACATGCTATCAGGCAAATGGAATGCCCCCAGGCCATGGTGTTAGGGAGGTCTCTGTCAGTGGGGTAGAGTATTAGGTAGTGAGGAGTCCATGGGCAGTATGACCATCCTTCTGGAGAGTAGAAAGCATATTTGAAGTGTTTCAGGGCATTCCAAAAAAAAAAAAAAAATGAGCTTTGGGAATCCTTTACCTTTTTCCAGCATTTTGAGGAATAAGTGGGAGGCCTGTTCCTCAGACTAACTCAGGATTTATGCACAGCATCTCTGGGTAGAAGTATAGCCAGACAGACGTGGAGCTCACCAAAAGACATTATATGTTCTCATGGATTGACAGAAGGCTCAGTGGGTTGGAGGTGTGGCTCAGTGAAGAACATTTGCTTTGAATATATGAGACCCTTGGTTTGATCCCTGACCCCCCCACTCCCACCTCCCATCCAAGAAAATATTCATAGGGTCCAGGCCAGTAGAATACTGTGGTCCTCACCACATCCTGTGAGGGAGATGCAGAGGGAAGAGCCTAGAGCTTTGAATCTCTGCCCAGATCTAAACACAGCTTGGCCCAAAGACAGCTTATCAGCTGGGAACAGGCTGGTCAATAGTTGATCGATAATACAACACAAAGCCTCCGTGTTCTCTATTGATCTCTCCATTAGTTGATGCTAGCATGGCTGAGGGTCTGTGGTAGGACAGCTCCCAGTCCCTGTCCAGACTCCCTAGCTCATCGAGGGCCTCACCGTGGCCCAAGAGGGTCACGTGGACCTGGCACCAACCCCCTTCCACTGACTGGCTGGCCAAGATGAAAGCTTTTTTAAAAGGATTCTTACTTCCTTGTTGTTCAAAATTAAGAGCAGTTGGTAATGCTGTTTCCTCTGATTTCTAAGAGATTGGTAGCCAGGCAAATCAGGAAATTAATAACATGTGCTCTGCTTTACCAGAATTCAATTTCTAGGAGCCACCCAGACGGTTGATGCTCAGTTCCCTGCAGTGCCTCGGCTTCTGTGTCTGTGTGTGAGCAGATAATGTACTTTCTACACTGCTGTGACTTTCCAGCTGTCCAGAGGGGAGTTTCCTTTCCTACCCTGAGAATCCGTCTTTGTCCCAACAGAGCCAGACTCCTGTTTGCTGGTAGCATTTGATATTCTTGTATTGAATTGGACTCAAGAAAAATTATCTGGTTTACTTCTTTTTCTTTACTTTAAAAAAAAAAAATCGGGCTGGAGAGATAGCTCAGCAGTTAAGAGCACTGACTGCTCTTCCAGAGGTCCTGAGTTCAATTCCCAGCAACCATATGGTGGCTTACAACCATCTGTTATGAGATCTAGTGCCCTCTGCTGGCCTGCAGGCATACATGCAGACAGAACATTATACATAATCAATCAATCAACCAATCAATCAACCAATTAATCAATCAACCAATTAATCAATCACTCAATTTCCTTTTCTTTTTAAGGCAGTCTTACTGTGTAGTCCAGATTGGCCTCAAACATGTGATCCTTCTGTGTAGCCCTTTGAGTACTGGTATTAAAAGCATGCACTACCATGCTCGTTAATAAATATTTCTTGTTTGCAGGACACTTAGCATGAATTCAGAGCCAAGGTGGTGAATCAGATGGCCCAGGAAGCTGTGGATTAAGATAAAAGAACTCTGCACTTAAAGCCAGGAAGCCTTGGGGTTCCAAGGCTTGTTTTGCCAGTTGGAAGCTGTATAAGCTGGCCATGTGACTTGTATGAGGCCCAGTCTCCTTTTTGTGGGGACGCATTATTTTGAGAGAGAGTGGCCTGGAATTTGGGAACTTCCTGCCTTTTAAGTGCAATGATTGCAGGTGTACAGCTTTCACTGGCTTAAAATCCAGTTTTTAGTCACCAGATCTTGCTAATGGCTGAAATAGTAGTTTTCTCCTTTTTTTAAATAACGATTTTGTTTTTTTATTTTATGTGTTTGCTTGTGTACACGCACACACGCACACACGCACACACACACACACACACCATGTGCATGTTTGGTGCTTTCAGAGGCCAGAAAAGGGCATTGTATTTCCTGGAACTAGAGTTTATAAACAGTTGTGAACCACCATGTGGATGCTAGGAACCGAACCCGGGTCCTCTCTGCAAGAGCAGCCCGTGCTCTTCATCTCTGAGCCATCTCTCTAGTTGCTGAAGTGGTATTTCTTCCTCCAGGGTGATTTATTTGGTCATTTTAGTTGTTTGTGTGTATGACATCCTTATCTTCTTTGTTTATGACAGCGTAGCTATATTGACAACTGGGACTTTTCTAGTTGTTATTACCACAAAATACTCAAAGTAATTACTTGCAGAAGAAAAAGTTCCAGTTTGGCCTGTGTTTGTGCATGTTACAGTCCCAGAGCAGCTGGTCCCCTTGCTTTGGGCCTGTAGTTAGCAGGTGCACGTCGTGAGGATCAGGTGGCAGAGAAAGCACCCTTTATATCATGAGACGGAAAGCAAGAACAATGGGAGTGGGTGAGGTGGGGTTCCATAAACTCCTTCAAGGGCAGGTCCCCAATGACCCGAGGACTCCTGGCTGGGCATCAAACTGATCCCCCTACTCCCCCCACAAAGCCCTAAAGGTAAGCTGCTTCTAACAGTGTCACTCTGGGAGCCAAGTCCTTAACACATGAGAGAACATGTGTTTAGGGGACATGCCTAGGCCACTCGGGATGTGTGTGTCTCTAACAGAGAGCTAGTTTCTTACAAAGGCTCATAGAAAACTAGCATTGGGACCCAGTGGTGCTAGAACATCTGTGTAGCAGGTACTAGACCCTGGGTCAAGGCGTCACACTGAAAAGGAAAGTGGTAGGGGGTGGGGGAGAGTGTAACTGTCTTGGCAGGAATGGAGATTCCTGAAGAGACATTCTGGCCTCTCTTTGGCCACCAGACTATTAAAATAATGATCCCTAGGAGTTAGAATTTGCCCAGGAACCTCAGGCTGGAAGAAGGAAAATGTTGAAGCCAGTGCCAGCCAGGGGAGGAGCTTGTGTCTACTCAGAAGACATTTCATGCCTTTCGGACAATGCTTGGCGGGAAAGACTGGAACCCAGGGTGGGTAGATGGTGGATGGGACCACATTTGACCAAGTCTGCTTGGCTGTGGATAATTCTTGCCTCCCTACCCTATTTAAACCTAAACCTTGTGTCAGGATCCTGAAGATGGATTTGGGGTGGAGGTAGGCAGTGTCACTGGTGCGCTCTGTTCTGATTAGCAGTGTGGCTATAATGAAGAAATCTCCTTTTTTAGGTGAGCTTGTTAGGGCCACTTGGGATCTGTGTGTCTGACAGAGAGCTAGTTTCTTACCCTAACAGCTCTGCTAACAGAAGGCAGGCAGGAAAGACAAGCAGACGAAGAAAGAAAACGGACAAGTATGGCAGAAGTTGGGAGAGCCCGTGACTAACCATGAAAAGAGTACTTCCCAGAAACTGTGGCCTCGAGCCTTGAGGCAGGGGCCTTCTGGGAACTACTAGCTCTGAAGCCAACTATGGTCTCAGGTAGGGCTCTGAGACAGGTTTAGACTGGGGGTATTAATGTGTTAGGAAAGGAAACTGATCTTTAGAGATCAAGGTAGGTTTACAAACATCCCAAACCAGACTAACCTCAATCTTTCTTTGAATGGGATTGTTAGACCTCAGGTACCTCGGGTTGTAGTGTTTAACTAAACGCACACAGTGTTAGGCCTGTGTCCTGGCAGGGGACGGAGGTTTGGATGAAAGTACTCCTGCTCTGTAGGGGGGTGGGGCAGCACATGACATGCATGCCCACTTGCTTTCTTGTTGATACAGCCATTGAGCAAGGTTGACAGAGCAGGTGAGAACATTGCCATCTTCTCCAGCATGGCACGGGTCTTGTTCGGTGTGCTGGAGGGGGTCACAGAACTGGGATTCTGATCCAGTGTGTGACCCCACAGAGGCACAAGGCAGAGGCCTGTGTAGAACAACTGTGCATATTTATAACCAAGCTGGAAGCCCCTCACCACACAGGTGCCTTGATGAGGCACTGTGGGCCCAGTACTCCAGCACTCCCACCCAGGCCTCCCTGGGTCACTTCCATGATACAAGAGTGAAATAGATAACCGAGAGATGGAGGAACGGGCCCGAACTCTTAATGTACTTAACATATAACAGGTCTCAGGCCAGTTTCAGGATGATGATGATGATGAAACTTAATGGGAGCAAATTTGAAAACAAACCAACCAGCTGTCCATAGGTTCAGAAACCATAGCATAGGGGCTGGGATGCAGCTCAGTAGAACGCTTGCCTAGTTTGTTCAGGGGCCTGGGTTTGAGCTCCAGCATTGCAAAATTATATTTTAAAGGCTTTGTTTTGTTGTTTTGTTTGTTTTAACCCTTGCATGGGAGCCCAAAATTTATTTCTATTTTGTATTTAAAAGAACAAGGTGGCACATGCCCGTAATCTTGGCACTTGGTGAGAGGAGGCAGGAGCACCATAGTTTCCTCCTGGACTACATAGTAACACGTATCTAAATGAAAGAAAAGAAGGCATTTCCTAGCATGTGTAAGGCCCTGGATTTGATCCCCAGTTCAGTTCCACTCCCAGAACCACCCCCAAACAGATAAATAGACAGGAGATATGTAAATATTAGGAGCGGTCACATGGGATATGATTTTTGTTTGTTTGTTTTTAAGACAGTGTTTCTGTGTGTAGCCCTGGCTATCCTGGAACTTGCTGTGTAGACCAGGCTGGCCTCAAACTCAGAGATCCATCTGCCTCTGCCTCCAAGTGCTGGGATTAAAGGTGTGCGCCACCACTGCCCAGTGGGATATGATTTATAAAACACCAGTGTCATAATGTGTGTTAGAGATGATTGGGGTGCTGTGGTGGGGGGTGACGGCTGTACAAGAGTTTTACTCTCAGGTCCCAGCCAGCTATAGAAAATGCATAAGAGAATTGGAGATGGGGAGATCAGCCTTGTGAAACAGTGGGTCATTTGAAAGCTTTTATGGGGACTGGGGATTCTCCTTAATCTATAGCTAATGCTTGTGTCCACCTCCGCACACCAGAGGGCAGTGGATCGAATGATGACCAGGGAAGGGTGCTGGCCCCAGGGTTTGACTTGCTGTAGGTGAGGGTGGGAATGGGGTAGGAGAGCACCTGAGGTCATGGAGAGGCACAAGTCTGGCTGTTCAGGTAGGGACTGCTGTGGAAGGTGGCGTGGATATTGTGTTTGGAGGGCATCAGACTTCAGAACTTGGCTGGAATTCAGGGTACTTGTAGGGCCCTAGGGAGAGGCAGAACTTGTTAGAATGTAAGCCCCTGATCAGGCTGGAGGGCACCCACACTTGCTTCCGTGGTGGGTACTTTGGAGCAGAGAAGGATGTCTTGAATAATGGCTTCTCTCAGAGACTCGGAGAAAAAGGGCCGTAGTGGGCAGACTCAACACTAGAGGTGTCGGGACCACTCGGGACCATTATTGTCTGGGTATGAAGTGATGCGCTCCCGCCTGGGGTGGAGATGGAGGGGAGGAAGGGCACACAGGGACGTACCATGTGATGGATGTGGGGCAGGTGCATTGAGAGGGCCCCTGCAGTCGCTTTTGTCTTTTAGACCCTGTGCTCTTCCCATTTGGCTCGCCACTAGAACGTACACACTTAACTGAGCATGTGCAGCTTAGCTTACCCCTTCCTTTCAAGTCTGCCTGGGAAGCCTGGCTTTTTTCTGTTTGGGAGATGAATGAGATTCGGATGGTTGGCTCCTACCATCTTTGTTCTACAACTGGGTTTGGCCCGTTTGCATTGCAGCTGGGCCAGGATGCAGTAAGACATTGCCAGTGGTATCTTATCTCAGGTCACGCAGTTCCTCTATTTAGGGCGTGCGGTGAAGACATCGGCCGTCCAGCAGTCTCCCTTATCAGAAACAGGGCTGGGAACCAATGAGTCAGCACAGTAGCCTCCCGACTGGCTAGCAGAGACAGCACAGAGTCCCTGCCCTTCCCTAGTAGCTGTCTGTGTGCCTGCCCACCCCAACTTTGGCTGGCAACTGTGGACTCTCAGCTTTTAACCAGCTTGTTATTTTCAGCTCCTGTCAGACCCAGAGAGAGCTGCTACAAAGAGGCATACTGATCAAAGTGGCTGGTCCTTGGGAAAAATGATACATTGAGATGGGAGGCATAAGAATTAGGGCTGCAAGAACTCAAGGCAGAGCTTGCTAGAGCCTGCTGTGTTGGGGGGCAGCTTGGCATGGAAGCCTGGTGATAGGCACAGCAGCATCACTGTATTCTAGAACCGCAGGCCTGGCGATGGCCTCCCTTTCTGGACGCAGCCTCAGAGGGCAGGAGGTGCCTGCTGTGGGAATCCTAAGCTGCTTTGCACAACTTAGCTTCTCAGCAGGTGCTCATCACCGAGGACTTCCTGCAGGGAGCAGGGAACAGCTATCCCCAGTTCAGACTATTTATTTAGGCTTTGAAAAAAAGTTACACTTAAAAAAAAAATCTTATTATTTGTATATATGTGTGCCAGAGTGTAGGTTTGTGCATGTGAGTGCATTACCCAGGGAGGCCAGAAGAGGGTATTGGACCACCGGGAGCTGGAGTTGAAGGCACTTGGAAGCTCCCCAACATAGGTGCTGGGAACAAACTCATGTCTTCTGGAAGCAGCAAATACTCTTAAATTCGCTGAGCCATCTATCTAGCTCGGAGTTTTAAGTTTTTTTTTTTTTTTTTTTTTTTTAAATTTTGTGATAGGGTCTTACTGTGTAGTCCTTGCTGGTGTGGAACTTGGTCTGTAGACCAGGCTGGTCCACCAATCCACCAGCCTCTGCCACCCAGATACTGGGAATAAGAGCATTCACCACTGTGGTGGGCCTTTTGTTTTGTTTTGTTTTTTGAGACATGATCTTCTGTAGCTCTGTCTGGCCTAGAACTCATAGCAGAGCATGGCCTTGAGCTTTTGATTCCCCTGCCTCCACCACCCAGGTTAGATTACAGATGTGCACCATCACATTCTCAACTTTCTAAACACCCCCACGCCCCCCCCCCTCCCGCTGTATCTCCAGGACTTGGAAGGGTGGCTGGAAGTTGATGAACGACCAGCAGATGCTTGTTAAATGAGTGAATGACTGAATCTGGCCCAGATGGGGAGACTTCGTTTACTTTAAAGCATCGAGGATGACTTCCTCAGTAACTCATCTCCTGTGGTAACCATTAGACAGCAGCACTTCACATAATTGCAACAAAATTGTGTTTAGGTAAATGGCCTTGCAAGTGCAGTTGCTTCCCTAGGTGCTGGTTGGCGGAGTGCAGAATTTGAAAATATTGCAGTGAGTACATTCTCGTGTTTAGACGTGCCGCTTGTGATGCCCCATTGGTCTGTGGCTGGTGCTGTAGCACAGCCCATCCGCTGCATTTCCTTTTTGATCCCAGACCCCACCATACACCTCCCTGGTTATCCACCTATGCATCATCACCTGTGTAGGTTATGATGAGTGACAGCTAGGCTCTATGCTTTGGAGGGCTAGGGATGTGGTTACTCAGGTGAGCATGACTAGACCCTGTCCTCAGGGAGTGCTCACTTGGAAGGAGGAGTGCGATGTGGGGGCGGGAAGCATAGACAGCTGCTGCACCCCGAAGGTGATCCTGTGTTAAGTTACAGGCATGCACCTACCTGTGGGGTTGAGAGGAAGGAGCGTATACCTTGCTCCGTGTGATGAGATGTTTGACAGTACAGAGAAACTGAGTTATCTGGAGCCTCTTTGAGGTTTGAGGGCTGAATTTGCAGGGTAGGAGGGCTGAGAGGTAGTGCGCTCTAGTACAGTGGCCTCAACCCTCCCATCTTGGTCCTTCTAGTGACCCTGTGAGCATCTGCTGTGAGGACCCCTCCAACCTCACCTTCATTTTGCCTCTCTCTGTGAAGCTGACAAGGCCTGCTGGGAGTTCATTATTCCAGAAGAAGATGTAGTAAGGAGCACAGTTGATTGTTTGTAGATACACAGGAGGCAGCCATGAGTCCACCAAGGGAGGGTCTGGTATGATAAAGGACCGCTTTCCTGTGGAAAGGTTCCTTCCCTGCCTCTACCCAGAGGCGCAAGGAGGAATAGTGTTCGGAACGAAGTAGAGTGGGGGTGTGCACTGACCCTCTTCACTGTGCACATCAGTTCATAATCTGTGACTGATGAAGTCATATATTGGAGGGTAAGTCTTGATCCCAAGTAGAGAGGCACAGGTCGGGGTGCAGACTGGATTTGGGGCTGCTTTAGTTCTGTGGCCATGCAGATACGTACTGGGCAAGTTTGGGTTGGGGGTAGGGGCTTGGGGGGGCAGATTATGAACTGCTTCATGTCGCTGTGGGTAGTCCATCTGGGCTCCAAGCACAGTCTCTTGCTTCCTCCCAGCCTAGGTTTTCTGCCACGTCCTGCTGCTAAAGCCTTTCTTAACTAGTCCTGTCCCACTAGGACACTCCTTAATGAAGCATCGGCTCCACAATAGCAGGTGTTGCTTGGGGCTGGCTGCACTGGAGAGCAACAGGGAACATAGCCCGAGGATTGGTTGTTATAGGCAAGAAGGCAGAGTGCCAGAGTTGGGGCTCCCCCCCCCCTCCAATCATGTCTCACAATTGTCCAAAGGTCTGTTTTCAAGAGAAGTTCAAAATGAAAATATCCCCAGTTTCCCATTGGAATATGTCTGGTTTTGTTTCATATACCCGGTTTTTATAAAGCAGTTCATAGTGATACAGTGCATATGTTTTAACATGTTGTTTATGATTGTATGTGCCTGCTGCATGTGCGGAAGCCAGAGGGCAGTTCTGTGGAGACGAGTCTCTCCTTCCACTTCCACTTGGGTTCCAGAGCTCTAACGCAGGTTGTCGGACTCGTGTGTGGCAAGTGCCTTGACCCACTGAGCCATCTTGCCAGTCTATGGCACGTATGCTTTTCTGTAGTTGGAATCAAAGCCCATTTACTTCTTCCCACTGATCTCGCTCTTTGTAATCGTCCTCTCTACTGGTAGGGCCGTGTCTGGAGTGGCGGCATGCCACCGTTCTTTGTCCTTGTGCTGGGGGCGTTAGCTGGCTTGTTCTCTCGGGTGGGATAGGCTGTAGAGCCCTTCAATGTACATCGAGCTTCGGCTTCTGTTGTCGTCCTCAGAGGCGCTGATCCAGCAAGGAGTGTGCAGTCTGTAGTCTTGCGGTAGATGCTGAGGATTGGAACCCAGGACCGTGTGCTAGTGTTCTTTCCCTCGACAATGAAACTTCATCCCCGCCCCTGAGTTTTTACTTTGGACATGCCCTGTAGATGGAGATGTGCAGATAAAACTGGGGTGTAGTTTGATGAGTTATCAGACCCCAAACACCCTGTCTCCTGAGATAGAGTAATGCTTGCTGGTCAGACATGTCCTCCCGACCCCCCAACCCCAACCCTTCGTACCCTGCCCTTCACGAGCAACAGCTACCCTGACTTTATTGTGGTCACTTCCTGATTCACTGCAAGTTTCCTCAGCCAAGTGTGTATCCTAGGCAGTGGGTGTCCATGTGTCTGTCGTAGGCATTGTGGTTTGACCTTGTCTTTTGGGAGACTGTCTTTTAGATCTTTGAACCTCAGGCTGCCTCTCCACACCTTGTCTCTTCTTCCTATACTAGAGATGGGATAGTGTGCATTATGGGGTTTCTAGAGTTTTTTTTCCCCCCTTCTAGGCTGGATCTTGTGGAGAGACTGTGAAGCAATTTGTTGACTCAGGAGGTGGGATGTTCTGTCATAGGGCCACAGTGACTGGTTACCTGATGGGATGGGAGTTGCCATTCTGCTGTTATTCAGGCTGTGAGATGTTGATGTTGCAACTTTCCCATTCTTAATTATTTTACATGTTGGTATTCTTTAATAAAGAAAACATACATTTAGTATGTATAATAGCTTTGCTGGGGTTCACATGCTGTACATCACCTTCTAATTGTCCAGTCCAGAGGCTTTTAATATATGCAGAATTCTGCATCTGTCAACACAGTCAGTTGTAGGACATTTCATTGGTAAAATACCAGCCTAGCTGTCGACTCTCAGCTCCCTCAGTCCTAAGCAATCGCTGGCCTAGTTTCTGTCTCTGTGGTTTGTCCACTATGACATTTCTTAGGATAAGGTCATACAAGTTTGGTGCTTTGTGATCTCCTGGGACTGAAGCGGAGGGTTTTCTGAGTCCCACCCTATGGTAGCATACATCAGTATTCCAGTCCTTTTCATGGTGAAGTAATAGTCTACCAAATGAATTTTCTGTATTTTGATCATCAATTGATGGCCATTTCAGTTGTTTCTGCCTTTTCGGTATAATGAATGAAGTTGCGAACATCCCTGTACAATGTTTTCATGAGCATGCATTTTTATTTTTCTTGGATCTAGACCTCGAGGTTAGAATTCCAGTGTGGCTGCAATCCGTTACTCCATCAGCAGTATGTGCGGAGTCCAGTGTGCCCACCACTTGTTGTTAGGTCTTTTCCCTCCCGGCCATCTGAGTGGGCATGGAGTGGGTCGGGTTATTGCTGTGGTTTCCTGGGCTCCGTGGCTGCTCATGATGCTCACCTTCCCAGGTGCTTACTGAACCCTTGCATGTCTTCAGAGGACTGTATGCGCCCTTCTGCTGGTTCTTAATTGGATACTTGTCTTTTCATTATTGAATTGTAATAGTTCTTTTATTTATTCTGGATAAAAGTCTCTATCAGGCATGGTTGGCCCTTTACATCAACTGACTGGAGCGAAACTACTGAAAAAAAAATTTATCAGTACTGAACCTGTATAGACACTTCTATACATTAGGTCATTCCCTAGACAGCACAGTGAAGTCAAAACAGCTCTTCACATAACATCTGTGGTGTCTCAGGTATCATGAGTCCTCTAGAAGATTTAAATCATGTGAGAGGATATGCATAACTTATTTGCCATGTGTGTGAGGGATTTGAGCATCTGTGCATTTCGGTCTTCTTGAGTGGTGCTGGAACATTTCCCCACAGGCTGGAGTGACGACTATATGTGATTTACAAACTTCCCCCATGTTCTGGATTGCCTTTGAAGCACCGACGCTTCATACGTGAATGTACAGTTCATTGTTCTCTGGTTACTTGGTTCATACTATTAATGCCATCTCATCAACCGCCGCCTAACCCAGGCTCACGAAGTGCCTACATATCATCGGAAGTTTCATAGTTCTCCCTCTTCCCCTGAGGCCTGGTCCATCTTGAGTTAATTTGTGTGTTCACTACTACCTACTCTTCCCCACAGGGAAGGGTCAGGCGACGCCAGCCGCTTCCCAGTTGACTGCCAGTGTTTGTAATAAGGAGTGAGTTCTCCAGTCACTGGATGGAGTTGCTGTTTGTTTTCTTTGACACCTAGTTTAAATGTATTTGCTGTGGTGTAGATTTTATCCGAGACACATGCCTGCATTCTGCTCCAATGAGTACTAATAAGCCTCTTTGTTAGTTAGTTGGAGGTCTGAGTCTTCTTGCAGTAGCTTTCCGGTGGAGAGCCCCTCTGTCTTCCTGAAGAGGCGGGGAAAGCATCTGCCGCCAGCCTGTTTTGTGAGGCAGAAGGAGAAGCAAGTTGCAGCTTTCCAAGGTCATGCCTGCTTCGAAGTAGCAGGTGTGGCTGCTGCCTCTGACTCCTCTTGTGTTCATGCTCCATCCGTGAACCACACAGAGCGCTGGTGGGAGTGGACCCGGGGTTTGGGTTTGAGTCCTAGCTGGATGGCTGTGCACTTTGGGCAGATCTTCTGTCTTTCCTGGGCTTTGGTGGATTGCCCTGTAAAACCAGAAGGCTGGCCAGGCCATTTGACAAGAACTAGCAGAGTGGCTAGGGTGGCCTGCCTTGACATCCAGCCTAGGGGTGGCTGTGCTGGAGCAGAGCCCATCACACCTCTTTGCAGGGTGCCTGGCCTGGGCAAAGCTTGCTATCACATCAGGTCATTCATCCAGAAGGCCTCCTCTTGTAAGGAGAGAAGGGAGAGGGTGGACAGTGTTCAGCTGGGTCTTAAACTCATAGGATTGCCTGGTATTTTAGAGTATCTTTAATTACACATTCTTACTTCACTTAAAACAAATTTGTATGCATGTATGCAATTGATGGAGAGAAAAGGACTTTTAAAAATATTTTTGTTTCTTAACCATCTATTGTACCTTTAATTTCCACGTCCCCGTTTGTCTTCCAGAAACATGCCAAAGGCCAGGATTTGTTTGACCAGATTGTGTACCACTTGGACCTGGTGGAAACAGATTATTTTGGTCTGCAGTTCCTCGACTCCGCCCAGGTCACGGTACGTCTCGCTGTGATTCATTTCAAGAACGATTGGTTCTTCGCGCTAATTGCAGTGCCACAGCCGCTCACTATACACTGATAGAGAAAAGAGTGAAATTGAGATATTGTGCCAGTGATGAGCTTGGCAGGCAGTGCTGGTGCCTGAATGAAATGCATGCAGGATGCTCGTCAGCTCCTCCCACCCTTGAGGTAGCCACTGACCAGGAGGCTCTGCACAGAATGCCTTCTGGAAACACGGCTGAACACAGGGGGACATGATAGGCACATGGCTAACGTAGCGGTGGAAGAAGAAATCACTTCGACATCTTTTCAGCGGTGGGTCTCGAGGATCCATCACCTTCTTGCAGAACCTGGGAGGGAAGATGGCAGGTGCTGTCAGCACAGCTGAACAGGAGGAGGGCTGGAGGGGATGATCAGAGCAGGCCTTCACTCTGGGAGGAGGTATTGGGAAGTCAGAACAGACTCACCTCACTCTCTGGAGACCGATGCTAGAGTGAATGACCTCCACAAAGCTCAGTGCAGCTCTTTCTTTTTAAATTAATTGTTTATTTAAAAACTATTTTATGTCGTGTGGATGTTTTGGCTATGTACCAGGTGCATACAGTGCCCAAGGCTAGAGAGGGCATTGGATTTCCTGGGACTGGAGTTACAGACTGTCGTGAGCAGCCATGTAGGTGCTGGGACTGGAACCCAGGTCCTCTGAAAGAGCAGCTAGTGCTCCTGACCACTGAATCCTCTGTCCAGCCCTTGTACTTCTCTTTCTAAGGGCAGGAATGACTTTGTAGTGCTTCTTCCCAACAAGATACACCTCTGGATTTCAAAGATAATGTATTCGGCACTCTAGACGTGTTTGCTAAGGGACTGTTACACACCGAGCTCTATTCTAAGCATTGAACGAAGCTGGTGAATACAGTTGATGTAACGAACATGGCAGGTGGTGGAGAGTTAAGACTAATTAAGGATCCAGGGAAATAGTTCAGCAGTGCAAATGTGAGGACCTGAGTTTGGATCTCCTCACCCATGTTGAGCAGTGTGACAGCGCATGTCTATAACCCAGCAATGCTACATCCCGGGGGAGGTGGAGAGAGGTGCACCCTGGAGCTTGCTAGTCATCTAGCCTAGTTAATCTGTGAGCTCCAGGCCCAGTGATAAAACCCCTCTCCAACAACAAGGTGAAGAATGACCGAGGAATAAACCCATCAGCTTCTACCCAGCACGTGTGTGCTGCATGCACAGGTGTACATGTGCATGGACACATACCTACCACACACGGACTAAAACTAGAAGCGTGGGGCAGGAGGACTAGGCTGTTAGGTGAGACAGTGTCGTAGAAGCTGGTTTTTCTGGGAACAGGTTTGAGCTGGAGAGCTGAAGCTCTTTGTTCGTGGTGGACACTTAGCAGATGTTTCCTGGGGATAGCTATAAGCTGGAGCTGCTCAAAACTGGTGCCTGGTAAATGGGTTTGCTGGGGACTCTCAGGGTGATGCTGAGCCCCGAGGAGATGGACTCTGGCTGTTGGTGCTCCTGGCTCCATCCTCCTGAGGGGCCATCTCTTGGGTGTCTGTGTACATCACCACCACTTCCTTTGTACCTTGGGACTTCTGTCGGCTCTCAGTAGAGTCCTTACCTTGCCACAGCTGTTGCCTCCTTGACTGTCTGATTCCTGCTTTGTTTCTCCACTGGAGACTCCCTTAACCGCCAGGTTCCAGGGAGGCATCCCACCTTCTCCCTTTCTGCTCCCTAGCTCAGTCTACTTCCTTAAATTGAAGTCTGCCCTCATCGCTGGCCTTCACATCCATCAAGGCCTCTCTATTTTTTTTTTCTTCACCTGCATGCACTCAGGACTCAGTTGCTGGCTCTGACCACATTCTAGATACTGTTTTCCTCTCCTTAAACCTCATTTCAGCAAACCTCACGGCTTCCCTTGTTCCTGTCCTTCTGACCATCTCCCATCCCCCAGTCTCCTCTTTTTCCTGCCTTCTTCCCTGCCCTGGAGGAACCAGGCATCGGTCCCCACTCAGTCTTTGGTCCTCCTGCCCCTGTGGGTGTTCCCTGGCCTCCCCTTGGCAACCAGGCCCATCTGTTTGCTCTGGGACTCTTCCCAGGCTGCCAAGCACTGCTGGAGATGAGCGCCTGTGTCTTTTGTCTGCAGCGGAGATGACAGGTTCAGCCAAGTCCAAGCCTCCACGCTGTGCCCCAGGAGGGTGAGCGTCTCACCGATGCCTCGGTGCCCCTTGGTTCCTTTTCTGGTTCCTACCACAGAACTCTAGTCATATCCTCACCACTTACGTCTAGCAGCTGTTCACCTGCAGAGAAGACGGAGGCCATCTGCCCCAAACTCCTGTGCTTTTTGCCTTGCATCTCCAAGCCTTTCTCTCTCCTGTCTATTCTTACTCCATCTTTGGGTAAAGGGGTTGGCCTGCCCCTGCGTCGTCTTCCTGCTGCAGCGGCACCCCCAGTTCCTTTCAGTGGCTTCCACTGTCTTAGTTTAGGGTTACTGTTGCTGTGATGAAACACCATGGCCAACAGCAAGTTGGGAAGGAAAGGGTTTATTTTGCTTACATTTCCACATGAACAGTTCATCATCAAAAGCGGTGAGGGCGGGAACTCAAGCAGGGCAGGGACCTGGAGGCAGGAGCTGATGCAGAGGCCATGGAGGGTGCTATAGTAGGTGGCTGTGTGTGCCATGCCCTGAAGCACTGTCCCTAGTGAGGCAGCAGGTAGCTGCTAGGTACCTGCCCCTTGGGCATAGCTGCCAGGGACCCTGAAGACCTGGGATGCACGTATGCGCTCTCTCTACCTTGTGGATTTTGGATGCTGAGATGGACCAGGGCAGAGCTCGCCAGAGAACAGCTTGGATCTTGCCTCACCCTTGCAGGGTCCTGCTACAATCCATTCTGTCTTGTGAATTAACCCTCAAATAAATTCCTTTGGTCTTTAAGCTGATTCTGTGGATTGATAGCGATTTAATTGTATTAGGATGCTGCTTACTGGGCTTGCCCAGCCTGCTTTCTTATAGAACCCAGGACCACCAGCCCAGGGATGGCCTGGCCCACTCACAGTGGACTGGGCCCTCCCCGACCAGTCACTAATTAAGAAAAGGCCTTAGAGCCAGATCTTACAGAGGCATTTTCCCAACTGAGGCTTCCTCCTCTCTGATGACTCTGGCTTTTGTCAAGTTGACTAGCCAGCCCAACCACGTTCAGTTTCTCTGTGCTCAGCATCCTCTGACCACCCTAGCCTCTGACACTCTCGAGCCCTTCATGTCACCCAAACTCATCTCTATCCTGCCTTAGGCGGGTGGTGCTTCTCGTTAGGAGATCTACAGCCCAGGAGCTGGAGTCAGTTCTGGACCCTGTTCCTGGTTCTGACCCGTCTGGTCACGTAAAGTTTGTGTCTCCAAACCTGAGAGCTCTCCGTCTTTATGGTCAGTGACTAGTCTGTAGATCTGTCTGCCCCAGGGTCTCCTTCAGCTAGAAAGCCATCATTTTTGTCTTTAGAACTAAGGGCTTCTTGTCTGGCCATCATTTCCTCATCCCCGGGTGACCCCTCTACAGCCCTTTAGCTTCCTGGAAAGCTTTGGATGGAACTCCCTTGTGAAAGACTTTGCCATAAAGCCCTGCTGGCTTGGCTGGCAGGCAGGCCCATCCTTGTGCCCTTTGGCCATGGAGCAGGAGGGATGTTCACAGCAGGACCCAGGTGTCCTGCCCAGACTAGACACCCGCAGATGCCTTGGCTCTGCTGGTCCTGAAGACTCTCCAGCATCCTGCTCTGCAGACGTGAGGGACTTCCTGTAAGGCAGCTGTGGGATCCCCATCTGCGTTTCAAGTCCAAGGATGTAAGAGGTGTGCTGCCGCCTCCAGGGCCAGCCCTTTTGCCCGTGCATTTGGTTTTTCAGAGGATGCTGTCACAGACTGGTCCTGATGGTGCCAGCCCACATCTGTGCCATCCCACCGGACCCTTCCCCCCACTGATACGTCTCACCACTTAAACTTCTGGATGGCCGTCTAGATTATCTCCACAGACCAGCTCATGGCTCGTGAAGTGCGTCCTTAGCTCGCTGAATTTTTTTCCTCTATGTAAACCTTGGAGCTCATTTGCCTTCGCTGAAGCCTCATTACATGTCCTTGGGCTTGGTATTTGTAGATATAAACAAATGGGGCCGGGGACGTGGTTCAGCAGTTAAGAACACTTCCTGCTCTTTCAGAGGACCAGCTCCCACATGCGGTGGTTCCCAACTACTTATAACTCCAGTTCTAGAGGCTCCTCTTCAGGTCTGTGGTACGCCATGGGTACACATAAATGTGTACACATATCATGTGCTACACATAATATATGCAAGCACTCACCATACACATAAAAGAAAACTAAAGAGATCTTTCTGATTAACTCCTGAGACTTCATGACTTCCTCTTTTTTATTTGGGAGCAAGGCACATACCCACTAGTGTTCATCATAGGAGAGGCATTTGTAGTTTTTTTCCTGTGGTGGAAAGCCTTTAACAAAATACTTGATTCAGGATACTTTATAAAGGCAACAGGTTTATTTATTGCATGGTCTCAGACACTGAAAGTCCAATATGGACTTTTTCTGAGAGGGAAACGGTTGCATGCAGAAAAGGCCATGGGTATGGGGTGGTCTTGCTTTAGTTATAATGACACAAAATTGATTCAGTCCCCAGGAACTTAACCCAGAGAAGGTGGGACTCTGTAACCTAATTTCTTCCCACCAGGCTCTACCCCTTAAAGGTTCCGGTACCTCAAATCCACCACACTGAAGACCAGGCCTCCAGCACATAAGCCTTGGGAGCAAACTTTATCCAGACCACAGTAGCCTCTTTGCTCTGGCTGGGTAGGGTTAGAGTGGGGCACTGGGAAGGAATGATTCATTGGAGAGGACATCCTGCCCTCCATTCAAGGGTCCGTCAAATACTCCCACCCAGCCCCTGACATAAGCATCTGAGGGCTGGCAGTGGCGGGGCTTCGGGTACAGTTCTGTATATACCAAGCTGACATCCCTAGCTCCTTGAAAAGAGCCAAGCCTGGTTTCCATGGTACCCTGCCCAGCCCTGAAGCAACTGTCAGATCCTGTTGGCATTGCCTATTTTTAGCAGTTGGAGCTGGGACCTCCTGTTTCCCTTTTCTGTGTCATATAGGAAGGCCACCCAGGGACCCACTCTGCAGATCGACACTTGGGATCAGCTTAGAGCAGATTGGGAGTGTGAGTTTATGTAGCAAAGCTTTCTGTAGAGAGCCAGGGCCTCTGGCCTGTGCTCCAGCCTTTCTGCTAACTGGTCATGGTAGCTGCTATTGACCGAGTTCCCACTCTGATCTAACATTAATGACTTCTGCTCAGCACTCATAATCCATCTATGAAGCTGACCACAGAGCAGACTCATTTTACAGGGGGATAAATCTAAGGCTCAGATAAATTGGAAACTTTGAAAACAATAAAGTGACGATAAAGCCAGCATCCAAAATTTGTTCTTACTCCAAAGTCAAGTACTTTCCACTGGACTATAGAGTTATTTGTTCTTTACACAGTAAATACACAAATGTGCTCGTGTGTGTGTGTGTGTGTGTGTGTGTGTGTGTGTGTGTGCGCGCACACACACACACATATTCACACAGGCACACATGGAAAGAGAACATTTGCTAACCTTGACTTAGGGCATTTCAGGGCCAAGCTCTTTGGTTGCAGACATAGCTGGACATTGTACCTGCCTGGTGCATCTGGTCATGGAGACAGATGAAGTTTCCCGTGGAGTACAGTGTGGTCATTCCTCCAGCAGGAGGTGTCCAGGCTCACAGAGGAGAGAGTACCCGAGCATCAGATAGCATAAGAGGAGGAGTGGGCATTCATGTGTCAACAGAATAGGAGAGGCATTTCTAAGCAGAGGGTAAACAGGGATTTAGGACAGGGCTTGTAACAACGGTGTAGTTGGAAGTTTTCTCTGACTCCCGTCAAGCCCCCATAGTCCTGCGGCCCCGCTTATAAAATAATCACTCAGAAGCTTATATTAATTAAAACTGCTTGGCCATTAGCTCAGGCTAACTTCTGACCAGCTCTTACACTTACACTCAGCCCATTTCTGTTGATCTATATATCGTCACATGTTCCATGGCTTTATCTATGTGCCATTACATGCTGCTCCCTGGATGGTGGGCTGGCATCTCCTGACTCAGCCTTCCATTTCCCATAATTCTCACTATCTGTTTATCCCGCCTATACTTCCTGCCTGACTACTGGCCAATCAGCATTTTATTTACAACCAATCAGAGCAACACATTCACAGCATACAAAAAGATGTTCCCTATCACAATGGTCTTCACAGGAGCTTCCTCCCTTCCTATCCAAAGGGCAAGTGCTGTATAGGACATGTGTAGCCCTGGAGTCTCCTTCACTGGCCCCTTCCCAACATGAATAGGGCCTTTTTAATGGCAGTACGTTCTGCAGTATGAGAGCCAGGAAAGACAGTTTTGGCCTTTCTTTCCAGACAGTCCATGTGTTGTTTTTCTGTTCTTCCCGGCTTTGAATCTGGCAGGTGAGAGGCAGGTTTGTGCAGCAGAGTTAACACACAGTTGTGCTGGCTGCTGGAGATGCTGCAGGGCCCCTGGCTTCATGCTGCCCGTGTCTCAGAAGGTCATTACAAGTACCTGTGCCAACACTACTACACCTCAGGACACTTTGGAGCAGGGCTGGGGCTGTAGCCCAGGGGTAAAGAAAAAAGAAGGAGGAGGAGGAGGAGGAGGAGGAGGAGGAGGAGGAGGAAGAAGAAGAAGAAGAAGAAGAAGAAGAAGAAGAAGAAGAAGAAGAAGAAGAAGAAGAAGAAGAAGAAGAAAAGAAGAAAGAAGAAGACGACGACGACATGGTTGTGTTTAAATGTGATCTGCGGGAACCTGTCCTTCTTACTGTTGAATTGGGTTGATCCCATAGACATATTGGGGAGCAGCACATGTTGAGAAAGATGAAAGAAGGGGTAAGGGAGAGACTGACTTGTGACCACATACCAGAAAGTTGCAAAGCAGGAAAGGAGCTCTGACCTTCCGCCTCCATCTGTGGTAGAGCAGAGAAGTGTCCTATGGACTGAGGAAGTGCAGCAGGCTTCCAGGAGCCCAGCCCTGAGTATCAGCAGTGAGGAGCGGGTGCACATGTGCAGAGGGCAGTGCCTAATGGAAAGCCATTGCGGGGAGACTTCAGCTCATCCCCAGGGAAACCTCAAGTCACCACTGTGAGTCCGAGGGGCTCCACTCTGGATGAAGAGGAAGGGTGACCCCTCCTGCGTGTAGGCAGAGATGGTGCTTAGCACCCATTTGGAATGTGATGGGCCTTGAGTTGGGGACACTGACACAACAGTGAGTTTGAATCTCATCATAGCCTCTTTATTCCCTTATCCCCACCCTATCCCCAGCCCTGAATCCCTAGTGTTCTTTCCCTCCCTTCTGTCTTCATCCTGGATATGATTTCCTCTTCAGATCCCTCTGGTTCCAGTATCAAGGCAAACTAGATACTCCTTATAAGCCAGGGAAATTTCTAGCTACTAGACCATTGCTCAGCCTGCATGGCAGGATACTAACTAGACCATGAGTCCTGTCGCTCAGCCTTCATGGCAGGGTAGTAGATTATGAGTCCCATTGCTCAGCCTTCATAGTGGGGTGCTAGATTATGGGTCCCATCGACCAGCCTTCATGGCATGGTACTAGACCATGAGTCCCATCACTCAGCCTTCATGGCAAAGGTGCCATGAACAGAGATTTTAGACTCTCTTTAACCTCTGAGCTTGAGTGCTTCCCATGAGGACTCGGAGCATTAAATTCTACGGCCAGCCTATGCTGGTCGTATTTTCAGATCGATGCTGTAGTAGAACAGATGGGCTCTGCCTGGATCACTTCCCACATCTTGATTTATGGACAGGACTTTGCCAGATGGACTAGCATGACAGATTCAGACAAGAAATCACCTTGCTAACACCCGCTTGAGAGTTGAGTTCAGTGTCTTGCCATTTGAACTCGGAAATGCATCAGTCTGCCTGTGGTGACTGGTTTAATGGTCTGTGGAGGCGCTCAGAGGCTGTCTGCCTTCACCTTCACTGATGGTGGTCTGCTTTATTTAGCTAAGATGCAGGTGAATACACCTGACAGGTCTTACTGCTTCTGGATACAGCTCTCAAGCTGACATGGGATATAATTCTAAATGCTAGGTCTGGCTTTTGTGGCCTTGGTATTCAAGTCACAGGGTGTGGGATTCTTGGGGACACAGTGATCAGCAGCTGGTAAGCCTCTGCAGCGGTTGGACACAAGATAAGCTTTGTCATCTCTGTTTCAGAATCATGACAGGTTTCTTGTTGCCTCTAATGGAGCTACCAGCTCCTCCTGTTCTGAAAATCCCCATGGGTCTGGGAACTTCAGAATAATGATAATCACTTTTGATTCTTTTCTTGGCTTCAAAAGCCCCAAATATTTCGTGGCCTCTGTCTTGGCAAGAGTTGCTTTAGATACAAAGGACGAAGCCCCATAAAGATAGATAAAGGGACCCCCATTAGCAGTGTAGCCCCAGGGCAGAGCTGCCTGCTGCCCTTAAGAGCATCTGGCATCCATCTGCCCTTATGCTAGCTCCGGCTAGGGACATTTGGCCATTTCACCTCTTGGGCTGGCCCATAAACCCTGGGATTGTTTGAGATTTTATAGACTTCACATAGAGCTGTGGACATTTTAAGATCCATAGGGCATCTTCCTGTAGAGGAGGCTATGGAAGACTGAGTAGTAAACATTGAACAGGCCCACTAGGTCCATCTGTGAAATGGATGCTTTGCAAGCGTGGCTGATGGGTCTTGGGTGACTCCTGGGTACCAACGTCCTTATTTTAGTTCTTCCATCATTATATTGTGGAATCAGTTTCCTTCAGGCCGAGGAAACCACACAAATTGGACTTGGATGGAGAGGACAGTGGAAGGAGAGGGGAGGTGGTTTTGAACTTGGTCTACTCAGAATGATGGTAAGGAGACCTGAGAGAGGAAGGAAGAGTGGGTTCCTTTAAGCTGTGAGTGTCTAGAGCTGCCTAGACCAGAAGGCTGGCCGCAGGAGAACTCTCTGTGCCTGGGAATGGTGAATTCATTTAAGCACAGGTTTGGTCAGACATTAGCATGGTACTTGGCAGGAGCATAAATATGCTTCTGTCCTCTCTGTGTCTGTCCTTCCCAGAATGAGATTAGGGGTTTTCAGCATGCTTAAGGGCAGTGGTGAGGTCTGATTCTTGTCCTGCAAATTCCTAATCAGAATTGCCTAGCACAGAGCCGAGGATACAGCATCGTTGTTAGCGTGCTTACCCTGGATGCAGGAAGCTCTGGGTCAGATGCTCCTCACCATGCAGTCTGGGTGTGGTGGTGCATACCTGCATTTCCAGAACTCAGGAGGTAGAAGAAAGGTGATCAGAAGTTCATGGTCATCCTTGGCTACATAGAGAGCTTGAGGCCAGCCTGGGATACATGAGATTCTGTCTCAGGAAACAGAACAAGTGTGCCTAGTAGGCAAACAATGAATAAATACAAAATGGACAACCAGCCCCTCCAATTAACAATCTCATTAAAATAAAGGGCTGTTCAGAAAAACAAAAGAAAACGGCATTCATATTATTGTCATCCCTCCCCACCCCACCCCCAAATGCCCAACAAATCTTTCTGGACATATCTTGAGAGAAAATAATAATTCTCTATAAACAGGATCCTACCTGATTTATTTTTCTACCTTAACATTGTGCTGTGGCTCTCTTGTCACATCAGTAAACATCGGCCTACATCCTTTTAAAATAGTATTGCATTATACAGATGAGCCATTTTTGAATCCGTCTTTGTTGATGGACATTTAGGTCATTGCCAATTCAAAGCTATTAACAATGAGATGTAGCATCCCAGCCATGTGCCTTGGAGATAGGCCTCCTGCTGTGGTGATCCGGTTTTATTACCCAGCCTAGGCAGTGTGGAGATGACAAAGGGCGACATCCTCCTCTCCTTAGCACTGCCCGCACGCTAATTGTATTCTAATTCATCTGTTATGTGCTTTTTTGTGTTTCCACCTCCCCCTCCTCCTACACAGTCCTCTCAGGCTTTGTGGTTAGGTGTGGAATACACTGTGCTCATTCAGCCCTGCCCTTTCTCATTAGTAACATGTGCATGGTGTAGATTGCTTCTGCAAGTCCCTGGCAGTCAGCAGAATTAGCCTCGGGTTCAGAACAGCTGGAGAGAAACCTACTTTGCCTGTTTCATTCCAGTTCTTTTTATAACAGTGAAGTTCCGGTGTGCGTTGAGTTTACTTAACAGTGATGGTGAACATGTCTAACGCCCCCCCCCCCTTTTTAAAAAACAATTTACACTTTGGGCTTGGGAAGTTGGCTTAGCAGTTAAGAGCGCTGGCTGACATTCCAGAGGATTCAATTCCCCACACCCACATGGCAACTCACAGCCATCTGTAACCTCAGTTCTGGGGGGCCCAATGCCTGCGTCTAGCCTCATGGCGCACACATGGCACAGACTTGTGTGCACCGTGCGAGCAGAATGCCCATACATATAAAATAAAAATTCTTTTGAAAGTCACACTTAATATTTCTCAGTCCAATAAGAACATGCCGAGTACCACACCTGGAACCTCTTACAGGAAACACAGAAGCCATCAGCCACATGGTCCCTCGCCATTGGGGTTTGAGCTGAGAGACTCAGAGTACAGCCAGCCAGCTCCTGACTCGTGATAGTTCAACTTTATGATGGTACGAGAATGATAAGCAGTCAGTGGAGACCAGACCTCAGGTTTTGATTTGTGACCTTTCCTAGGTTGTTGATTGGTAGTACTGTTCTCTCTTGAGATCCCAGGCACAACCAGGCAGTCATAGTTACTGCATAAATGAGTAACACTCCATGGTCTGCTGTGTAGCCAAGCAGGATGCATGGGCCAGAGGGATAAAACGCATTTTTAATTCACAATGTTCTCTCTTTAGGATGGGTTTATCTGGATGTTATACCTCTATGGTATTCTCTTATGTAGCTTTCTGGAGAAGTTAGGCTGCTGAGCAGATGTCAGCAATCTTGACATAAATGTTTATGAGAGAAGTGGCTTTGTAAACTCCTTAGGTAGATAAAGCTGAAGTGGGTTTTATGGTAAATGTGAGGAGCAGTTGAAATGCCCTCACTGGCCACAGTGGAACCATCTGCCTCTCTTTCTCTCAGTGGTGGAGGCCAGGGGTGTAAAAGAGTAAAGGGTCCTGATCTCAGAGCTGAGGGAGTCGGAACCCAAGGCTGATGTATAGTCAGAGCTTAGCATGGGAGTTTGTACTCTCTGCTAGATTAGTGGAGACCAGAGTTACCAGGCACGATCAGCAGCATAATGTATCATCAGTAGCGTCCGCAACCCAGAATTTTTAGAAGGGACTTTACAGATCAAATTTTTAGGGGTTTTAGAACTTCCTGAACTCTGTTTAAAAGCTTAGGGCAAGTTTGGCTGTAAGAAAAATGCACTTACATGGACAAGCAAATTACTCGTTTTTCTGTTTACATATGTGGTTCCTGTGTGTGTGTGTGTGTGTGTGTGTGTGTGTGTGTGTGTATGCATGTTTGCATGTGTGTGGGCACATATGGAGGGTTGATATTGCTTTGCCACCTCATTCATTGAGGCAGGGTCTCCCAATCAAACCCAGAGCTCACTGATACTGCTAATCTCATCAGCTAGCTTACTCTGGGAATCCTCTCTCTGCCTTCCTAAACTGGAATTACAGGCAACCACTACACACCTGCTTGGCTTTTAGGTAGGTTCTGGGGATCCAAACTCCTACCCCTAGAGCAAGTACTTCAAATGTTTGTTTATTTTTATTTTATGTATATGGGTATTTTGCTTGAGTATGTATGTCATGCACCATATGAGTACAGTGCTCACAGAGGTCAGAAGAGGGTATTGAATCCCCTGGAATTGGATTTACAGATGGTTGTGAGCCATCATGTGGGTGCTAGGAAATGTAGCCAGTGTTCTTAACTACGGAGCCACTTCTCCGGGGTGAGCAAAGAATTTTTAATACCATACCTAGCGGTTTGCGGATCTCCAGTTAGGAATCCAAGATCTGACTCAGTCTCAGGTCTTTGTGAGGGGAGTCACCCAGGTTTGTAGAGGAGGGGAAGTTGAGGGGCACATGCTTAGTTCCTAAAGAAACCTCTTCTTTCTTTCAGCACTGGCTGGATCATTCGAAACCCATAAAGAAACAGATGAAAGGTAAGGCATAGACTCCCATCCACTCATGTCATCTCCTTTCTTTCTTTTCTTTTTTTTTTTTTTTTTAGAAACATGTCAGAGAACTCTTTTGTCAAGATTTTTGAGATCTTTTGATTTGTAAATAGAGCCGATGTTAAATGGATGATTTTTATTCCTTTAAACTGGCCAGAGAGTAGAGCTTTAAGACTGAATGAGTGTTTTGGGTAGATCTTGAACCCCCCCACCCCCACCCCCACCCCCGTGCTCCCTTTTCACACCAGACACCCCTGCCAATGAAAACTGACTAATGTATTATTCAGAAACCTCACACCCACTTTTACTCACTTCCAAGTAAGTTTCAAAGCAGATTCAGAACGGAGAGTAGGAAGCAGGAAGGCTCCAGCTCATTCCTCACAGGTGTAGTAACTCTATTTTTCTAATGCTGCTTATGCTTAGGTCACTTGGAAATTACATTCCCTTAAAAATACCTTAAGATATTTTTACTGTGTTTTGACTCGGCAGAACACTTCGCCTCCAGCCCACTTTGTACTTTGTAAAACATGGGTGCCAGTTTGGAGTAATCCCATCAGAGGATTACAAAATGCCAGCTCTTTTAACCACCCGGACCCTCAGGGGTTTCTGCCGGAGTGAAGTTCCCAGCTAAGCCATCCCCGTCAGCCTAAAAGTCTGGTTCCATTTTTCAAGCTCCAGATGGAGCAGTGGGTCTGCTGTCTTTGTGATGTGTTTCCTTTTGTCTGATGGGAGACAAACACCTTTACCTTTCTGTCTCCAAATGTTTAGTTGGACCTGCCTATGCTTTGCACTTTCGAGTCAAATACTATTCTTCAGAACCAAACAACCTTCGAGAGGAATTTACAAGGTAGGACCTCACACAGGCGATTCTGTCCAGTAGATTTGCCTCAGCCAGATTTTTTGGGGGGGGGGGAGGGGAGTTTTTCAGTCGAAGACTCGATTCCTTTTTAGTTCTCTGTGTTTCTAAGCAAAAGTTAATAGCACTTTCCTCAGGCTTCTCTACCCTGGTGAAAACCCACCAGTGTGCTTAATTTGATAATTTTCATAGGAATCTAATTAGATGGATTTTTCTTGGATCTTGGGAAAATGAAGGGTTCATCTATGGCATTTTGCCTTTGTCTCCATTACAAAAAAACAAAAGGAGATATTGGGAGAAGGTTTCTTAGTCAAGAATAGCTTTTTTTTTTTTTTTTTTTTTTTTTTTTTTTTTTTTTTGTGTGTTGCAAAACAATTCTGATTGTTCAGTGGAAGGAACCCTTTACTTCATACCACAGATTTTGTTAGGACCCTCTTATAGCTCTCAGCCCCACTAGATATTTTTATGTTGTAAGTGCCTATGTTTATCCCTTGAATTTACGAAGCAATATAGAAGAAAAAAAGAATATAAATAGGGATTGAAGTTTGGCGCTTCCTTTCCGTTCATGGAATGCTTTGTCGAGTTCTTGATATCACCAGAGTGTCCTTGTCACTGGCTTTGTGTGATGCAGTGTAGTAGTGACTTGTACATTGATGAATGGTCTACAACTTGGAGAGGACCACCTAAATGACACTTGAAAAGCTGTCACTAGTGCCCATGACAAGGGCCTTAGGGGCTTCTTCCGTTGGGTTTCCCTATGAGAATCAGAACTTTTGGCCACATGGCCACCATGTGCAAATAATGCATGTCTGTGTCCTAAATGTCAGAGGTGGAAGTTCAGTTCTAGTTCAGGACCTATGGGGAAGTGGAAACCTTCTGGAATGAGGTAGAACCTTTAGCCTCCCTGCCCACTTTGATTTCTGGGTCATCCAAAGTATATGGCCGTTCTACAAGAAAGGACTGCCCACATGGCTTCCAAGGGTCAACTCATTAAGGAGCTTCAGTGTTTCTCTTTGGAGGTCCTTATCAAATGTGTTGTCCCTAGCTGTCACGAAAGCTAGTCATGTTTAAGCCAGGTGTGTGAATCAAAAACACTAGGAAGTTTTTGGACAAATGGGGTTCCTGGGGACCACTCTGGAGTGTAGGATTCTAACTCTGTAGGCCTGGAGTAGAGTGTGGGAGGCTTTGGTTGGTACAGAGTGGTTCTGGTGCCCACATCTTCCTGGAAAGAAAAGACTTTTTACTTAAGACTAAGACATTTATTTTTTAGCGTGGTAAGTAAGCCCTGCTTATTTATTTATTTATTTATTTATTTATTTATTTATTTATTTATTTATTTATTGCTACTTTCCTTCTTGTTTCTTATTATCCCTGTAATTATCTGTAGTGTAATTCTAGGATTTTTCGTGTGTGTGTGTGTGTGTGTGTGTGTGTGTGTGTGTGTGTGTGTGTGTTTTGCATGGTTTGCATGTGTGTTTGGTTTGTTTGTTTTAAAGACCGAGTAGGCAGTTTAACTGCCCCAGGAAGAAAAGCCTCAAGTGGTTTCCAGCAGACGCTGCAGTCAGCTGCAGACTCTTTGAGAGAGTCCTGGAATCTGCTAGGTGTAGCAGGCCAAGTGCCGGCTCAGTGGTCCCATCCTGCCCATTTTCTTGATGCACTGCTTGCCCATGTGTGAGTTCTGTGTGCCCGTTGGGCTGGTTTCTCCTGCACCAAAGCCATCCTGCAAGTCACATCAGACCTCCTGGTGTTGCATCCCTGCTCCAGCCTACAAGTATCTTGCAAACTCCCCATATACATTTTCCTGCCAAGTGAGACCTTGGTTGCTTTTCCACAGGCTCAGAAGGAGGCTCCCACCTCCTCATTTGTTGGGACTCCCTTTTGACAGTGCAGGACGCCAGGGCATGTGCAGGGGGATTTGCGATGGGAGGCTGGGGATTGGAGGTGGCTGGGAAAGGCAAGGGTTCCCCTCTGATGACTTTTGTATATGTTTGTCAGGTACCTGTTTGTTTTACAACTCAGGCATGACATTCTTTCTGGAAAGTAAGTATGTTTTCGTTCTCTTAACCCAGCATAGAGCATAGTATTGCCTCAGTAACTCCCTGTTTGAACTCTTTTATGCTTTGTCCTCTTTACCAAATTCAAAAGAAGGGCACCAGGTCTTGTCATGTGAGTCAGATACTTGCACTGCTGTCATTTTTGTCCTGGTGTAAAATGACTTCTATATGGCTTGGAGCCTTTCCAAGAGCATTGACCTTCTTGAATGATGTGTATCTGGGAACCACTTTCTCGCTGTCACATCACTGCCCCATTCATACTGGCTTCTTTTGTATTTGCAAGCAGCACACATTGTTAACATGTATACATGTACAAGCGTTTGTGCAGTTTAAAAAGTCTCACCCATCACCATCACACTGAAGCATGTAAAGAGGTCTTTATCTGACTGCTAAGAAGAGCGGTAGACTCCTCCTCTCATTTCCTGTCCCATCTTAAAAGTGTTATTTAAACTCAAGGTATTGGGCTTATAGTGATCATTAACCAAACACATGATTATGTTTTCACAACATTGTGTGGTTGGTTTTGAGGGCGCGTTAATAGAGAAAGAAGGCTGACAAACTGACTTGGCAGGTAAAGGCTCTTGCACCAAAGCCAAATGACCTGAGTTCGATCCCCAGGACCTGAAAGTTATCCTCTGAACTCCATACACATGCTGTGGCATGTACAGTCCCCCTTAATATCTGATCAAGTGTACACACACACACACACACACACACACCCACACACACAATCTTAGCTACCTATATGAATAAATAAGTAAATATAATTATAAAATTAGCTTTCATCACTTTCCATTAAGAGTTACTGAATATTTTCTGTTACATTAAAAAAACCCGAGGTTGTGTTATGACTAAGAAGCAGTAACTGATGTTACCAATAGGAATATGTTCTGATTTTGAATGTAATCTGAAGGAAGTTTAATGGGTGATTTCTGACATTTGTGGTGGTCCGCACATCTAATCACAGAGCTGGGGAGACAGAGGCAGGTGGATCCCAGTGAGTTTGAGGCCAGCCTGGTCTACCTAGTGAGTTCCAGAACAGGCCAGAGCTACATAATAAGAGCCTGTCTCAAACAACAAAACCAAGTATAAATCAGTTCTATAAATAAAAATGTAAATGGAATATATAAATGAAATGTAATTTCCGTGTTTGCAAATTCTTAATAGAAAATGCTCTCTAAACATTTCAGGGTCAGGTAGGCCATAGAATGAGGAGACTATACAGTGTATACATTGGTCTTACTCAGCCATGCAGTACGGGATTTGGTTGGTGTGTGTGCTGAGCATGTGTGTATTTTTATCTCTGTCGATTCTGTGCTCCTCACTAAAGGCCATATAACTGTAGCATTTGTCTCCAGTTTGGCAAACGTTGATTGATGGCAGTACTTCATATATGTCTGGTGCTGTGCATTTTGTCTCCACTCCCACCCGGCTTACCTCCTAACAAAAACAGTGCTCTGAGGCCAGCGTTGCCTCCTGTCAGCTGGAAGACCTGGGCCGAGATGCTGAAGACTCCCTTTCTCATCTGGAAAATGAGAAGTCGGGTGGGGGGCACTGGCTACACCCATCCTTAGAGTTTACAGACTATACTTTGACTCAATGTGTAATACGTGAGAAGACCTTAAGAACTATGAAGTTCTGTGCCAATGTCCATCATTGCTATTTTCCCAACTCACTTTGGAATTTGAATTATGAGTGAAATCACTGTATTTGCAAGAGTACTTTCCTGTGGTCCTGCCTCAGTTGGGCCTGTTAGAATACTGAGCACATATAGTGGTCCTGGAAGTAGTATATACAGTGTTGGTGTGTTTATTTTTACTATCCTGACTGTTTCAAGGAAGATTGAAGGCAGCTTATAAAGTCTAATGGACTGTATCAAGAGAAAATAAGTTTAGGATAACTAAACATTCTGAGTTCTTTTCAAATTCAGTAGAAGTGTCTGCATGGTTGGTAGAACATATACTTGGATAGTTTCGTCATATGTGGAGAACTGCCCTGGGAAATTTGTAGAGTATGTTAGTTTGTGTTCTCTAACATAGACACCAGAAATATAAACCACTAGCATCAGAACCCTTATGTAGACATGGTTGCCTTTTAAATGATGTTTTTTTTTCCTAATGTTTGTTACATGGTTCCAAATGTAGAGCTTCCTATTAGTGTTAATTTCTTTCTTTCTTTCTTTTCTTTCCCCAAGACTGAAGTGCCCCTATGAAACGGCTGTGGAGCTAGCTGCTCTCTGTCTGCAAGGTACATTCCTCTTTAAAAATCTTAAAGTTACTGCTTTCATTTCAGTAAGAGAGACTCCCTGTATACCAGGCCCGGTGTCCTGTTTTCTTCCAGGATGTAAAGTAGTAATATGATGTGACCTCAGTCCCCAGGAGCTTGTGGTCTGGTGGGGAAAACGCACAGAGCTTATGGCCACCGTTTTCCAGCAGCAGAGATACAGAGGAGGCTTGGGAGAGGGGGGCATCGGGGGACCGTGGCGAGGAAGGTGACTGGAAGAACCAAGGATTCTGAAAGTGTGAGGAGGAGGGGAGATGCAGCTCTTGCTTGGTGTGCACACAACCCTGGGCTCCATCCCTAGTACTTCAAGTGTGGGATAGGGGTTTGTGTGATGAGGGGCTGAAACTGACATAAGTCGGCCGAGTTGTGTGCACCACATAAAACCAAATGCGATAGTGCACACCAGTAATCCCAGCACTTAAGAGGTGGTGGTAGGAGAATCAGAAGTTCAAGGTCATCCTTAACTAGATACAAGTTTGAGGCCAGCCAAGGCTACATGAGGCCTTGTCTCAGAAAAAAAAAAACCAAAAACAAACAACAACAACAACAAAAAGCAAACAAACAACAATAAAGTCACAGAGATAGTAATCACAGTGTGAAGTTCAAGAAACTGGATTGCCTTTGGCCCCACTTAAAGAATATGAACTTGGTAAGGTCAGCAGCAGTTCTTTGCATGTTCTTATGGAGGAAGGCCTGGGTGGTGGGGATTTGGGAAAGAAGGGATTCGAAGAGTGAGGGCCGTTACTGTAACAGAGATAGTAAGGAGCTGAGCAGGGCGGGTGGGTGTGCACACAGTCACTGCAGCCATGGTGGTGCCGGAGCAGGAGTCCCTGATGAGCCCTAATGTGAGAAGGGAGTTGGGCATGACTCAGGCTGCTGCTGGGGGTAGGTGGTGGCATCCATGAGTGAGCAGATTAAAAGAGGTTCCCAGGGAGTGAGTGGCCGGTGTGGACCTCGGCCAAGAGGTGCTGAAGTCACCAGCTTGCACGTGGGAACTGGGTGGCAGGAGGCCTGCCTGTAGGACCCGCCATCCGGATTGACTGTTCATCTGTGGGAGGTGCTGGTGGATCTTCATTTTAAATGCATGAGAAACGCTTGCTTAATTCTCCAGCACTAATTAAGAGAATGGGGTTTCATTAGCATGTGCTTAGCAGAGTGCATTCGCTGGGTTATGATGTGTGACATACCCACTCATAGTATTTGTGAATGCCCTAAGATTTTGCTTTGACAATTTTTAATATTTATTTATTTATTTATTTAACATGTGTGTGTGTGTGTGTGTGTGTGTGTGTGTGTGTGTGTGAGTGTGACAGTGTAAGTGTGGTAGGTTGTTGGACAGCTTTGGAGAGTGGTTCTTTCCTTTCATGTGTGGGTTCTGGACATCCAGCTCAGCATGTCAGGCTTAGTAGCAAGTGTCTAGATCTGCTGAGCCATCTCACCAGCTTATATTTTACTAATTTAAGAAAAGCTGATCTGAGAAGTGTCACAAGGTCGATCACATGATTACAGACTCTGGGTAGGACAGCACAGCAGTCAGGCAGGTCACAGAAAGCACGTGACGTCCCATCTGCCACCCACCAGCACCTACATCCTCTGTTAATGAGTTTAGATTGATATTTTGTTGTTGTTGTTTTGTTTTGTTTTATTTTTCAAGACAGGGATTCTATGTGTAGCCCAGGTTGTCCTGGAACTCACTTTGTAGACCAGGCTGGCCTCAAACTCAGAGATCAACCTGCCTCTGCCTCCTAAATGCTGGGATTAAAGGCGTGTGCCACCACCACCTGGCTTAGATTTTTTTTTAAAGAAATGTAGTTCAGATTATCAGAAATTTTTGTGTGTAGTTTCCTAGTATTTTTGTTACATTTTAATTTAGTGTGTATGCATGCACGCACAAGTACAAGTGTGCATGCTCTCGAAGAGATCAGAGAAGAACTTGCAGAAGTTGGTTCTCTTCTTCCACCGTGTGGGTCATGGGGCTCGAACTCAGGTCATCAGTTATCTGCTGAGGCATCCCACCGGCCCTGATGGCTGTTTTTAGTCACTGTATGTTGTCACATTGATACCTGTAAAGATGTTTTGTTGATAGTGGGTATAGTCCCGTTCCTGGATACTTCTGGTCCGTCGTCACCTCCTCACAGATGCTCAGTTAGTGCAGAAGGAGGAGAGGGGTGAGCTTGGAGCTGACTGTGGCATACAGGGCCGCATGCTTCCTCTCCCTGTGTAGTCTGATGCAGCAGGTCTCCTGGTGAGTGCCATGGTGTAGACAGAATTGGAGACATGGTAGAGGCTCCTGGCTCCCTGTGTGGGCCAGATGCAGATTTTACCAGCATAGACAGTAGCCTTCATCTGCACTGGTTCCTGAGCTTTTCAAGAGGCCTAGTCAGGCTTGGCAGCCCCGGAGGATCTGTCGGGGTAGTGTTAATGAAAGGAAAGCACCCGAGCACCCGTGTCAGGCCTGGGGCCATTAATCACTGCAGAAGCTTCCTCCTGAGGCTATTGGCATAGTGTTGCAAGCCTGTCCTGCTGTCCTGAGTGACTAGAGGAGGAGGCATGCCCCAGCCCTCGCTGGTCCCACTGTAGGGAGACTGTGAAAGCAGCCTGGAGAAGAGTACAACCGCCCATAGCTGTAGGAAGATTTAAGGCGCAGTCCTTACGTCGGGTACAGATAAATCCTGGGAAGACTGAGGGACACACACGGGGAAAGCCTCATCACATTGTCATTCCGTTCCCGTGGTCTCACCTGCTTTCCTCAGAAGCCCAGCCTGCAGCCCTGCACTGTGATAACTAGCTCCGCTGTCGGTGTGAACAAAGTGAAGGGCAGAGATTCCTCTGGTGGTTGAGCCTTTAAGGCCTAGCATACTGTTGCTCTTGAATTAATAGTGCCCCCTGAGTTGAGCGACTGTGGCCTTCCACGGAGGATGTGCTCTTTGGGGAATACATTTGTGGTGCATTTGAAAATCAATCCAAGTCAAAGGGTAAAAGGGATTTGAGATCGTCTGTGGCATGGTATGCTCCAGTTTGGTCCATGTAATAACTCCCCTGTCTCAGGTAGAGATCATAGACCTGGAACCACTCAGTGATTTGCCCAGGGACCCACAGATAGCTACGTCAGGGTTGGGGCTTAGTCGGTCTTACAGCTGAGCCGTTTCCCTTACACAGTCTCCACAGAGCCAGAGCCTGGCTGCAGAACTGGGAGATTCTTGGAGTGCCAAGTTCTTTCAGCATGTTCTTGGAAGACACTGGTGTCCCAGGTGCTGCTCAGGCCTGCTTCAGGCCAGCAAAGGCTGGAAGGGACACTGCCCTCTTCCTCAGTGGTGTCTCTGGCATTCTTAATCTTGACAGTTTAGGACACCACTAAACTCAGGGTCCCATTGAGTCGTATTTGCCTGTGGGTACATGAAACACCATAGGAATCTCTTTTCAGACTGTACAAAGCTTAGTTAGCGCTTGCCAGGCGCTCACTCCACAGTGACCTCTAGGACTGAGGTCAGTGGTGGTCTCTGGCTTGGGGAACCCAATCCCACTCTCTTTCTGGCTATAGATTGTTTCTAGAAGAGAATTTCATGTGTGTGCCCCTGCCCAGGGTCAAAGGCTGCTGCATGCCCTGACCCAGACCCTTCCACATCTTTGTCTAAGGGATGTGAAGGATGGCATTCAAGTGGAAAGGTATTTGCCAGGTCACTTCTCTCTGTCAGACATTGTCTTGTAAAGGCAGAGACTCCTTGAATTTGGTTTTATTGCTTCCTCTGCATGAACACGAACTGTTTGGTTTAGTGTGTTAAGACTCGGTCTCACTTTGTCTAGCCCAGACCTTGACCAAGACAACCTCCTACCATAGCTTATCTCATTGACACACCACACTTGGCCACAAGGACGTGTATCCATTCTGCAAATCAAATGAAGTCCCTCTTCCTGAAAGTTGGGCCATGAGATTTTTGGTCCTCAGAAGCCACATGCTGGCCATGCGTGGCCTAATGGGGTGGTAAGGTGGTCGTATATAGTGAGCTGCTGCTGTCCCTGCAGGTTCCTGAGCATGTGTGGCTCCATCCACTGGTAGATTCGATGTCTGAGGCATCAGGTTCCAGGCTTTCTCCCATTAGCAGGCCAGCTATGTCAACGCCACATGGGAATTTGTTAGAATACAAATCGGATGGAGTAGGAATGTAGCCCAGTTTGGTAGCGAGTGCTTGCCTAGCATGTTGAAGTCCTGAGTTTCAACCCCCCCCCACATACAATCAGCCTTAGTGGTGCACTCAAGAGGTGAAGGTAGGTGCATCAGAGGTTGGAGGTCACCCACAGTTACCCTCAGTTCTGGGCCCGGCTCCACATCAAGATCAGCAAATCTGGGCGTGGGGCCCAGTGATGTTCTGTTTTCATGAGCCCACCAAATGATGTTTTTGCACTCTTAAGTTCAAAAACAACTGCTGTGGATCCCTGCCTTTCCAAGGAAAGTGCCCCAATCCCCAAGGGTCTTGTGAAATGGCAGGCAGTGATGGCTGGGCTGTTCCTGGATGGGCATGCAAGTCTGCATGGTGATCCAGCCCCTAGGTGGCATCTCCACGTGCTAACCTGAAGCCCATACTTACCGTAACCAGGTTGTAAGAGGAAACTGGGGGATTCCTTCTTACTCTGAAGTCTGGAGGGGTCAAGTGGATTTTCTCGTTCATGCCTCAGAGGGATAGGGCCACCGTGTCCTTGGGCCCTCTTGTTTTGCGGCTTGGCAAGAGCGAGAACCATGCAGTGTGCATTGGGCTCTTAGCCGGGAAGGGTCCTGTTGCTCTCCATCCCTCTTTCGCACAGCCGTCTCCCTTCACCCCTTCTCTGTTCTGCCTGGCTCGCTGCCGTCTCCGCGGTCACTCCCACAGCCTGCTCACCACCCCTCCCTGCGTCTTCATCCCTCACTCAGATTCTGCATGCACCAAATTCATGACCCATCCTTCCCAGCCCTGCACACGCTAAAACGCTGCTCTGACCCATGCTTAACGAGAGCCTTGTGCAGAAGAGGCTCTCAATGGGCAGATCCCCATGGCCTGCAAACACCTTTTATTGCAAGTTTCCACTTCCCGGGGAGAGGTGAGCCAGGCCTCCTTCCTGGGAGAAGCAGTGAGGGGAAAGCCAGTAATGACTAAGGTGATGGTGTACTTCTCTATTGGGGGTGTTAGAATGACTCCCAGGGATGCTGAGGGAAGCCGATAACAAGAGGGCTCTGCCTCAGGGGCGCCCACCCGTACTTTCTGATCGGAAAGAATGCCTGTGGGCTCAGTCGCAGCCATAACCCGAAGTGCTCAGTGTCTTCTGTTTTCCTCCCTTTTATAAACCACACAGCGGAGCTGGGGGAGTGTGAGCTCCCGGAACACACACCGGAGCTTGTGTCTGAGTTTCGCTTCATCCCAAATCAGACAGAAGCCATGGAATTCGATATCTTCCAGAGATGGAAAGAGTACAGGTACCTCCATGCGCCTCTTTCGTGGTCTGAACTGCTTGTTTATTTGTCCCGTGTGCCCGTTAGACCCTTCTGAAAAACAGTTGCATGACCTTGTGCAGCACAGCATGCCCTTTGCCTCACAGAGAGGTAGGTGCTCAGTTAATGATGGGTTGTAGCCTCTCCCCTGAGCTTTACACCTGTTTCCAAAAGGCCCACATGTCACCTCTCTTCTGAGAAATGTGCAAAGGTCAAGCCATGCTATTTTCTCTCACTGAAACACATAGCTTCTGTCTGATTGGATTGTTTCTTACCAGCGACACCCCAGGTGTGGATAAAACACTGCGCTTACAAGGTCCTGTCCATCCCGGGCAGTAGTTCTCAACCTTCCTAATACAGTTCCTCATGTTGAGGTGACCCCTAACCATAAAATTATTTTGTTGCTACATCATAACTGTAATTTTGCTATTGTTATGAATTGTAATGTAAATATCTGATATGCAGGGTATATGCTATGTGACCCCCAAAGGGGTCTCGACCCGCAGATTGAGAACCGCTGTTCTAGAGCAAACTTTTTAAAAAATATAGGTGGAGCATCCCTAACTCTCAAATACTGAATCTAAAATGTAAAACTTTTGAGCGCTAACCTGGTGATACATTTGAAAAGTGCACACCAGGCCTTAGGGGCAGGCTGATCATAGGGACAGTTTTTAAGTACGTAAGACATCAGCTCCAGGACCTTCAGTTTTATGTATCAGATGAATGTGACATACGTGACTCACGTTCAGAGCTGGGCCTTATCCTTCATAGCATCTCACTGTCCTCACGCTAGTATTTGAAAATCTGGAAAAGGAAAAATAAGGGGGGGGGGACCACAGATACTTTTGGTCTCACACATTCTGGGTCAGGAGGACTTAGCCTGTCACCCTACGGTGAAATGGTAAGACCATGTGACATGCAGTATTCTTGTATGTCCAAAAGTGTGGTGTTTACGTCTTCCCTAATCTAACATACTTGTTTTTGTTTTGCCTGGACTAGTAAGGCAGTTTGCCAGTGATGTACACACATGCATGCGTGCGCGCGCGCGCACGCACGCGCGCGCACACACACACACACACACACACACACACACACACACACACATTTGCACTCGAGCAAACACACATCACAAAGCACCTGTTCCTAGTTACTCTTGGACTTAACTTAGTGTGACCTTCTATTGTCCCTCAGTCCTCCGATGACTTAAATAAAAGATGGTATGAATGTTGTTATCAAATGATAGGGAAGTTTGCAGATGTGTAGGCAACGTGTCCCACCTACTCTCACACGCAGCCTCCTTTCTCCCAGAGGAAGGCCAAGAGGAACAATCTTTCCTTCTGCCTTAGGGCACACTCTTGTTTTCTTTTTCTTGTTTCGTTTTTTGAGACAGGGTTTCTCTGTGTAGCCCAGGCTGTCCTGGGACCCACTCTGTAGCCCAGGCTGGCCTTGAACTCACAGAGATCTGCCTGCCTCTGCCTCCCAAATGCTGGAGTTAAAGGTGTGCCACTGCCCAGTATACACTCTGGTTTTCTTAGGTTTTCCTAGGAAACACCATCCTGTGGTCTTCCTGTTCAGCTGCCATGGGGTTCTTAGAGGTCGTTTCTGTCCTTATAAACTTGTGTCCTCCATTGCTATAACTGTTGCATGACCTTCGGCAGCCCAGTGGTCTCCTCAGATCCCGCGGGTGTGTGGGACCCAGTTTACATGTGTCTCCATTGGTTTGTTTTTTTTCCAAGGGGAAAGAGCCCTGCCCAGGCAGAACTCTCCTATCTCAACAAAGCAAAGTGGCTGGAAATGTATGGGGTGGACATGCATGTCGTCAGGGTAAGAACTCTGTGTGTTTTCGTCATTTTATCTGGCTGTTTCTGAGAAATGCATAGTGTGCCAACGAAGTAAATTGTGGCGAGGAAATTGTGTTTGCATTCTTCTCTGTGACGACCTGTTAGAACCCTCTACCGACTGTCCCTTCGTTTGTTTGTAGGGAAGAGATGGCTGTGAATATTCTCTTGGACTGACCCCGACAGGCATATTAATCTTTGAAGGAGCTAACAAAATAGGCTTATTCTTTTGGTAATTTTAGTTTTGTCTAATATTAAAAATGTCTTTTCCTATTTTGTGTTGGAAAGTCTATATGTGATGGATGATTCTGAGGGGTATTTGCAACACCCAGATTCGCTTTAAAAAAAAAAAAAATCACACCATCCCAGTGTCATTGTGGGTGTGTGGCCGATGCACTGAACCTCTAGATAATCATATTTAAATGAATGAATGATGATTTCCTTTTCTTAGCCAATCTAAACTGTCATAAGTAGAAAGGAAACTGTTTGATGTGTAGACTACAGTTTGGCTGTAGACTGCCCTTTTTTAAAATGCTTTCTCTCTGACCAGGCCTAAGATTACCAAAATGGACTTTAAAAAGAGCAAACTGACCCTCGTAGTCGTGGAGGATGACGACCAGGTAGGCCGTGCTCCCCCCCCGCCCCCGTGTCCTCCCTGTGGCCACTCACCCACGTCCCTGTGACACGGGCCCCCACGAGGACCTTGGCTTCCTCCCCCAGGGGCGCGAGCAGGAGCACACGTTCGTGTTCAGGCTGGACAGCGCACGCACCTGCAAGCACCTGTGGAAGTGTGCCGTGGAGCACCACGCCTTCTTCCGTCTGCGCACGCCCAGCAACAGCAAGTCCACCAGATCAGACTTCATCCGGCTGGGTTCCCGCTTCCGGTTCAGGTTGGCAGTTGCTTTATGGCGTGGGCCAGCTGTTTCAGAGAGTATCAGCTCCTCTTTCCTGTGTGTGAATGTAGCAGCGGATTTGTGTCCATCCGTCCGTTCCGTCCGCGTGGGTTGTTTGCCCCACCCCCACTTCCTTGTCAAGGTCCTGTCCTTTAGGTCTGTCCAGTCACAGCCTCTTTTTGGCTTCCGTCACTTTACCGATCACATGGAACTGATGTGGGGTGAAATCCTTGGTGCCGGGAACGTTTTGATGTTGACATTTTTCTCAGCTTGGAACTGTTTGCCAGTATTTGAGCTTAGGGCCCTGAATGTTTTGGATTGGGGGTGAAGTGTGCTCAACCTGTAATAACAAAATTTCCGGGCCTGTACCTACAGCTAGAGCAGTGCTGTCTGGCGCAGTGGCCACTAGCTACGTGGCAGCTACTGGAGGTGAAAACTAGAGTGCGTTGGTCTCAACCAGCCTCATCTCCGGTGTGCAGTGGCCACATGAGGTGGCTGCCTGTGAGTCGGGCAGACGCAGTGCTTAGAGTCATTGGAGGAGGTTCTGTTGGATTCTGCCTCACTAGAACTCCTCACGACCCACTCTTAACCCTAGAGGCAGCCTGGTTAGGCAGATCGAGTGTCCCTGTTTTACGGACTACAATGGGCTCAAACTCTCTGCCTGCCAAATGGATTACAAGTGTGCCCCGCACACCTGGCCTTGGTGCTTCTATTTGTTTGTGTGCACGCATATGTGCGGTATTGTGTGCGCGTCCTTCACGTGCAAGTTTTCCTGGAGACCTGAGAGTGGCTTAAGTGTCTTCGTCCACTCATCTCCATCTTATTTTCTGAGACGGGGTCTCACTGAGAGCTGGGCTGCTGCTGACCTCCAAAGATCTGCTTATTTTCACCTTCCCAGTGCTAGGATTACAGATTGCAAAACAGCACCCTGCTGTTGAGACGGGGATCTGAACTCGGATCTTCATGCATGTGTCAGTACGTCACTGACATCATCTTCCCAGCCCTGGCTCTTAAATTTCTCACTCAGTACTTCACTGCCTAAACATCTTCCCGGCGTGCGTCCTTTCTTCCTTTCTTCCTTTCTTCCTTTCTTCCTTTCTTCCTTTCTTCCTTCCTTCCTTCCTTCCTTCCTCCCTCCTCTCCTCCCTCCCTCCCTCCCTCCCTCCTCCCTCCCTCCCTCTCTCTCTCTCTCTCTCTGTTTCTCGAGACAGGATTTCTCTGTGTCGTTCTGGTGCCTGTCCTAGATCTAGATCTCGCTCTGTAGACCAGGCTGACCTCGAACTCACAGAGATCTATGCTGGGATTTAAGGCGTATGCCGCCGCCGCCGCCACCACCCCCCGGCCCAGCCCTGGTTCTTAAATTTCTCACCATTGCTAAGAGATTTGGTATTGATTAAGGATGAGAGCTGTGTGTGTGTGTGTGTGTATTTGAATCTGAAAAGAGCCTGAATAAATAGCTTATTCTCACATATTTTCACTTTTGAGTTTAAGACTAGCGCATGAGAACTCCTGGGGCATCTTTAAAAATGAAGATACATGGCCTTTTAACCAGAGTCTGTGAATGTGTGCATGTGGGTGTCAGCCCTTGGAATGTGAATTTTCTTTTTTTAAATTTTATTTGTTTATGTGTATGGGTGTTTTGTCTACATGTATGTTTGTGCACCGTGAAGAGGCCAGAGAAGGTGTCAGATGTCCTAAAACTAGAGTGACAGACGATTGTGAGCTGCTATGTGGGTGCTAGAAATTGAACCTGGGTCCCCTGGAAGAGCAGCCCACGGAGCCATCTCTCCAGCCTGGAATGCACATTTTAAAGACACTCCTGAGTCTGAGAATCTCAGTTACATGGTAGAGAATTTCACTTGGTTTCGTAACCTCTGCCCACACGTGGCATGTCCCTGAACTCTGTTGGAAATGCCAGCAGTGTTGCTCACTTCAGATTTATCTACCGTGCAAGGAAGCGGCTGTGCGTTCCTGTTTAAAGAATAGTTTTTGTTTGAGTGTATTTTTTAAAATGCTCTAAGGAAGGGAAAAAGAAGAGCAAGTCCTTGAGGAAAAAGAATCGTATCTCCAGGTCCCGGGAGGATGGACATGTCGGTGTGGCAGAGGTTGGCAGAACCGCCGCAGTCTGCCCGTACCCATGTGGATTTGGAGTTGGGTGGAGAGGGCAGTTGAGGAGATTGCCAAAAGAAGTAGGCTTCTCCCTCCTGAGGAGATGCTCCCGGGATTGGCTCAGACCTAGTGACCTTTGTTCCTCAAGGAGAAATGAAGAAGGAGGGGCAGTTTGGAGGTGAGGCTGCCCCGGGAGGCATCTGGAGCAGGTAGCATTTGGATCCTTCCATCTGAAAAACCAGCCAAAAGCCACTGGACTGGAGCACTGATGGGTGGATCAGCAAAACACAGCGACCCTCCTGGAGCTGCAGCTGGCTTCACAGTGGTTGGGTCTGGAAAGCCAAGAAATTGGAGACATTTCCTTTGGCGCCTTGCAAGCGAAGCCAGGGTTTAGTTTAGGGGGCCAGCTACAACAGCCTCGGAGGCGATGTGAAATGCTGAGTGTCTCTATGGTGTTCCTTGAGAGGTTATTTCGTGTCTAATCAATAATCTTCATCGAGAGATCTAAGTACTCGGACCTATTTGGTTTGAGCAACCAAGTGGTTGGTACTTAAATTGTAGGTTTTACCCTTTGGTAGAAAGAGATTTTTGCCCCTGTGCCTGGCTTGGCAAAGGAAACTGTATTTCCAAATAGAAGCTTTAAACTTAGCATGTCTTTACCAGGTGAGTTCATGCTAAGTTGAAATGCATGCTGGAGCTCTTGGAAAAAAAAAAAAGAAAATATTCACTTGCACTAGCTGTGGTATGCTGAGAGCTGGTATTGGTGCTAACGTGCAAATCAAATATTTCCTTCCCAGCGGGCGGACGGAATACCAGGCGACACACGGCTCCAGATTGCGAAGAACCAGCACCTTTGAGAGGAAGCCTAGCAAACGTTACCCGTCCCGGCGACATTCCACATTCAAAGGTTATACGGTGTTCCTTCCTTGCAGACGGAAGTGTTGCAGTGGGTCGGTGGGTCGGGTTGGCTAGGGGAGGAGTTACGGCCGGTACCTTCTGGTGTTGGAAAGCTGTTGGAAAAGAATGTCCCGAGTCTTGGTGGACCTCGCCCTCCAGCTGTAACCTTTCCCCCACCCAGTGTGCTCCTCTGCCTCTCCTTGTCTGTCTTCCTTCGACTGTGCCTCTCCACCTCTTTTAGGCCTGGATCCTCAACAGTCTCACCCTTGCCCATAGGAGGCACTGCGTCCATTGTCTCCACTACCTTGCCATTCCTGGTGGGGACATTGGGCAGCATGCTCACCAGAAAACTGTGTGGCCACAGAAGAATGGATGTGGAACTTGCAGAGACGTAGTTCAGGTCCCCCGGGGTCAGTCCCCTGTCCCTGAATATTGCTGCACCCCGCGGCGCGGCTCCCCTGCTCAGAGTTCCCCGACCCTGGTGTCTATTCCGGCTCCCACCTGTGTGAGGCCTGAGACAGGGTGTGTCAGGCAGTACCTGGGCACTCAATGCTACTTAGGCTGGGTTTCGTAATCGTAGCTTGAAGTCCTGTGTAGCTCACTTCTCTACACGGATTGCTCCTCCTTCGGGCACACTCCAGTTAGCACTGAATTGTTTGTCCTTTTCCACAGCAGGGCCACTGTACCCAGCCCCCGCCACCCTCCTAAACTTGTTATTCTGTACATTTTTCTTGCATAGTCTGGGATTTAATGGGCCTCTGTGGAAACCTGCTTATATTACCTGTGCCTTCTAGAATCTTCATCCTTTGTCTCTCTCTACCCTGTTTCCTAATATTATGAGTCAGTAGCACAGTATGATGACCGACAACAGGTCTTAAGTCATCCTCAGCTGCTTTAGTGGGGAAAAAAAAGCCAAGAGCCCCCAAAATATGGCCTTAACTTTAAGAGAGGCCAGGGAGCCAGGCAGTCGTGGCGCACACCTTTTTTAACCCCGACACTTGGGAGGCAGAAGCAGTCAGAGCTTTATGCATTGGAGGCCAGTTGGTCTACAGAGTGAGTTCCAGAGCAGCCAGGGGTCCACAGAGAAACCCTGTCTTGAAAAAAACCAAACCAAACTAACAAACAAAAATCACAAACAAGGGAGGTGGGCGGAGGGCAGGAGAGGAGACAGAGAGGGGAGGCTGCAGTCGGGATGTAAAATAAATGAAAAATTTTCATTAATAAAAAAGAAAACAATTCACAAGCAAAAAGAAAGGCCGGGGGCAGGGGACACATTCCAAGAGAAGGTGATACCTGATGAAGGGTGACTATGGGGAGCATCGGGCAGGTCTAAGGGAGCAGCAGGGGGTGAGAACTCAAGTGGATCATTGTCTCCATTAGCAGAACCACACTTGGGTGATCAGAAGTTCAATGTGATCCTCAGCTACATAGCATTTGAGGCCAGCCGGCTAGAGCAATGTAAAACTCTGTCCCCCTCAAAAGAAGAGAAGTGTGTAGGGCAAGTTAGGGATATAGTTCAGTGGAAGCAAGG
The DNA here is from genome assembly GCF_004664715.2 of Peromyscus leucopus. Taxonomy (NCBI): domain Eukaryota; kingdom Metazoa; phylum Chordata; class Mammalia; order Rodentia; family Cricetidae; genus Peromyscus; species Peromyscus leucopus. The sequence goes on from NC_051064.1 coordinate 64,568,845, forward strand.
CTATGGGTTCAATTCCCAGCATCACACAAAAAGAAAAGAAGTGTAGTTGAATAAATGTCTTTTTTATGCAGGCTCTGCCTCTGACCCATCAAAAGTGCCTGCTCCAAGTTCTTCCCTAGATGCTGCTGGTATTTCATCCTTCATCGTTGTTATATTGCTTTTCCGTCTCTACCCAGGACCCCCAGCTCCTCGGGTCCAAGGACCGCCCCGTGGTTGCCTCCTGGTGCTTGCTTTGTGGGCATCCCGGCACACCCAGCCTTGGGAGCCTGCTTCTAGAGTTGCCTCGAGAACGAGGGAGGGACAGCATGTATTAGCGGGAGGGCTCAAGCCCTCAGGAAAGACTAGCCGAGTCCGGAGTCCAGGGCTGCCTGGCTTGAGATGAGGGCTGTGCTCTGATAGAGTGGTCTCTGCCCAGTCATTCTCCCGGTGTTATTGCGTAGTGAATGTTTTCACGTTCTGCATAACCTCCCATCCTTTCTTTACAGCAAGCAACCCCGTGATTGCTGCTCAGCTCTGGTAAGTACCCCCCGGACTCCCCAGCACACCTCTCCCTCTAATCACCACGGGTGTTAGCAGTTGTTGACTTTCTCCTCAATACAATTAAATCCAAGTGACTCACCTGATAACTTTTTTTTTTTCTTCTTCCTTTTTCTGCTGCCTGGCTACCCCATCCTCCCAGCTTTCAAAAAGCATACAACAGAATGTTCCGAGGCTTTCTTGTTGCAAAACAGCTGTTTTGTTTGAGTAGCACAGTGCTTTGTTTGTTGTCACCGTGGTAAGGTGGCAGCCAGGCATGCATGCGGCACGTGCAGTGATCGTGCGGCAGGTGGGGGGGGACGGACCGAAGGCCCCGCTGCTGGGCAAAGGTTCGCAGCAACAGGTGCTGCCGTGTCCAGTGACCTGCAGGTGCTAGGAGACATGAAACACCCGCGAGAGCTGGAGAGATGGCCCCGTGGGTGAAGGCGCTTGCTGTGCAAAGCCGTGAGACCCGCGTAAACGTGGAAAGAGAACTGGCTCCACAGAGCTGCCCTCCGACCTGACCTCCACACGCGCCCCGTGGCATACACACACACCACTGCACACAGACATACAACGATAACAAAAACAAGCCAACAAGTAAATAAGCCACCTCTAGGAGTTCCTGCAGGATAATAACTGTGTCACAAGACTGAAAACCTCCCGTATGGGACTTTGTCAGCTTCTCGTCGCGGGGCAGATCGGAAATATTTTTGAATTCTGGGCTGTGACAAGTCTTTCAGAACTATTCAGTGCTGCTGTAGCAACACTGAAGCAGCTGTAGACAATATGCAAACGGATGAGCATGGCTGTGATTCAATAAAACTTTATTCATAAGTACCAGTCGGCCACATTTGGCCCTTGGGTCAAATTAGCTGCCTCTTCCCTAGCGTGACCCTGCCCCCGTGTCTGGAATTCCCTGATAAGCTATGAAACATCCCCCTTGGGCGGGACAGCCTTGGGCCATATGAATACTTATACACTGTGGGGACCTGGGCATTTGTCCTTCAAAGCTTCCCTGGTAAGGTTAGCGCGGCCCCTAGGGGAGAGCCACTGCTGTACCTATTACCTGCCTTCTGTCCCCTCTCGGGAACCAGTCCTCTTCCTCTGTAAGCGTGACATGCCAGGAGCAGCTGCCCTGTGAGAGAACAGTTGGTAGATCATTGGTTCTGAACTGCAGGCTGAGGCCTCAAGTCTGACAGGGCAAAGGTGGCGGCGGCTGTTGAGATGGGTGCAGACGGCCTGTGCTCTGTACTCTCATCCTGGCAGACAGGGCATGAGCTCAGGGTCATCACTGCCCTGGCCAGCATCCAGAGCTCCACCCGAGGCCTCAGGAGCCCTCTCCATAACAGCTTTTTCCAATGCATGCCGGGGCCTTTGGCCTCTACCTGCTTTGCTTCCATTTTTCTCATATGCAGGCAAGGAGCTTGGACTAGGTCTGTGTTCTCCCCAGATTTTTTTTTAGCTTGTGATTTTTACACTCTACCACCATCCCCAAGAAGCCTGACTTAAAAGCAAACAAAACAGACTGGAGCAGAGAGCTACTTGTGGGTAGGGAAGGACTAAGGCCCACCTGTTCATTGGCTTCCTCCCCACTTTAGGAAGCAGTGAGATCCCTTTCAAGGAACCTCAGGTTCTGGAGAGCAGAGTTAGCAAAGGTACTAGTATGTTCCAGGGTGTGTTTGCAGACAGGCTGGCCTGGCCGTGCTGTCTGCCTTCTGCATCTGATGAAGGGGTGGGAGAATCCTCCTGAATGCAGCCCATAGCCCCCTGGGGTGGGCGGTCTGGGGTGTGATACAGTGTTCTCAGGTCTGCAGGTGTGCCCTCTGCCTCGGGGTCTCTGGCAGTTATGGTCTGAACAGGCAGCATGCTGAAAACTGCTGACGATTTTCAGCCTGACAGGTCCTGTTTTTTAATTCTCAGGAGATTGTAAGCTACAGTATGTCTTGCTTTCTTAGGAGGTGATTATTTTGTTTGTTTGTATTTCCCTGATAAAGTGACATTTCCCTCTTAGAATCTAGGGGAGATTATACATGGGGAATGAAAACAAACATAACAAACAATCGCCACACACACACTAAAGTGTCAGTAAATATACCCTGTAGGAACAAATGAGTTAATAACCGCTGTTTGCAGCTGTTCAATTGCTCTTCCCAGCCTGTGGGATCCTGGGTGAGTAGAATTGCTGTGGGGACCGTGGATGAAGTTGTGCTGGGAACCTCAAAGGTACTGCTGGAAAAAGAGCACCTTGTGGAGCACTTCACCCACCTGCTGAGCCAGCCTAAGCTCTGGCACAGAGCCTGGCTTCACTGCCAGTCCTCTCTGAAAACTGACTGCAGATCCAGTGTAAGGCTCAGAACAAAGATGCCCCCCTCCTCTGTTAGAGATGCAGTAAACCTTCATTCCAGGCACCCTAGCAACAGTGACTGCCCAGTGATTGTTCTGGGCCTGTGAGGTTTTGAGTAGGTACTGAGCTTGCATCTTATGCAACAAATGTTCTCTCTTTCTCTCCCTCTCTCTCTCCCTCCCTCTCTCCTCCTCTCTCTGTTTGTATACACACACACACACACACACACACACACACACTACATATATATGCATATATTTCACACACATATTTATGCATACATATGTGCTTATATATTTACCAAACCAGTTCTAACTAAGATTCTAGTCAAATTAGACCCCACTTGAGCTCTGAACTTTCCCACAGACCCTCCAAGAGCCCGCTAGATTTGATGGAAAGAAAATAGGGTTTGGGTCTGAGCAGATGTTGAATCAACCCTGGCTCAGGCATTGACTGGCCAGTGATTCTCAGTAGGTTTCCTAACTCTCTGTGAATCCACTGGTCCTTTGACTGTGGATTGAGGTGGTAGGAAACGCCACGGACTTCGTCACCCCGTTAAGTAGGTGAGTGACAGGGCAGAGGCTTGACGTGAATGAACATTCCCCACCAGTGCCCAGATCAGCTCCAGTGTCGTTGTGGGCCGGGGGCTCGTGTGGGATTCCTCACAGTGGCTGTGGTAGGTGTCTCGGAGAAGCTGGTACCTCTCTCCTCAGCTGCCAGAGGCTCTGTGCCATCCCTAGATTGCTAGCCTCCGGGGCAATGCCAGGAGGGCCTGCGGTGGGAATGAACCTGCTTGGTTTGTGCTGCTGGCAGGAAACCCACAATGTCACAGCTGCTCTTTGGCCCATTCCTGGGGTGTTTATGCTGGTGAGCCTTAAGCTGGTGAGCGGAAGTCGCTGTTTGTGGCTTCCTCGATTGTCTTATGTTCGTGTAAGTTCTAGGAACCAGCAAAGAAGTGGTGTGCAGCTGTTCCTAATGGAGTAGGGAGTCCGTGGCATTAGTTACGGCTGTTAAATAGATCTATCATAATGCCTCCTTACAACTGGTAAAATGATGTTTTTCTTTTTCTTTTTAGCTCCAAAACAAATCCTGAAGTCCATAATTACCAGGTGAGATGCTGTGTTTGAGATGTTTCTTAAAGTTTCTGAATTCTGTGCGGCGAGCAGTTTGTAGTAACAACATATGCTTGTTAGGTTTTGGTTCACTCTTCTTGTTTCCCAGAAAACTCAGAGACAGATCCTCCTGCCCTGACTCCTGTTCCCTCCTAGTCATCCGAAGTGCCTGGTTTAACCTTGTTAACTTTCAAGTGCCAGGGACATGTAGTTATGTTTCTGGTTGGTCAGGCCCAGCCTCTCAGCAGCATTCGAGTGCATGCCTTTGTGAAAACATTCTGTGGGCCTAGCAAAGGCAAGCCCTTGAGACAGGCTTCCAGAAGGGAAGATTCTGCCTCTTCTTCATGTGTCTTCCTGGGCCTGACTGTGCCTGCTGGGGTGCCAAAAGACTGAGGAAACTTGCAGGAAGGACGTTTGGCTTCTTGTTGTTGTTGTTGTTTTGAGACAGTCTGGCTCTGGCTGTCCTGGAACTCACTTGTGTAGAGCAGTGAGTTCTAGTCTTGAACTCACAGAGATCCTCCTGCCTCTGCCTCTCATGGGCTGGGATCAAGGGCCTGCACCACCACCGCCAGCAGGTGGTTTTTTGTTTTGCTTTGTTATGATTGGTCCTTCCCCCCCACCCCTCTTCATGGTAGACCCACTCAGACCAATGGAGGCTTCGTTTATTTCTAGAACCCGTGTGTCACACAGCAAACCTGTCGCATTCGGGTTCCATGTCCAGTGGTATGTCATTTCACAGCAGGGCCGAACCGGAGCCCATGCCTCCTGCCTGCCCACCTGCTGCAGCCAGAGCCCTCTCGGTAGCCAGCCCCGCCTGTAGTGAGCCAGCCCCCCCACGGCTGCTGTGGGCGCCCTCTCTAGGCTCCCAGAGCCTGTCCTGACTTCTTACGTCCCTTCCCACGGTTCCTGTCACCAGCCTGTGCTGAGCCTGTCTTGACTTCTTACGTCCCTTCCCACGGTTCCTGTCACGAGCCTGTGCTGAGCCTGTCCTGACTTCTTACGTCCCTTCCCACGGTTCCTGTCACGAGCCTGTGCTGAGCCTGTCTTGACTTCTTACGTCCCTTCCCACGGTTCCTGTCACGAGCCTGTGCTGAGCCTGTCCTGACTTCTTACGTCCCTTCCACGGTTCCTGACACGAGCCTGTGCTGAGCCTGTCCTGACTTCTTACGTCCCTTCCCACGGTTCCTGTCACGAGCCTGTGCTGAGCTGGCTCCCAGCAGCTGCAGAATGCTTGCCTTTAGGTTCTTGCTGGTGCTGCCTTGCCCATGCTCACCTGCCTGGGGTCCCTTGCAGACTCTTACCTGCTTGCTACAGTAGCCTTCACATTCGTACTCAGCAGTCCCCGCCTCCTATTTTCTTGTTAGTCGGAAGCTCCCAGCTCCAGTAGGGTTCAGCCCTGCACCTTAAAACCATGTGGCCAGCATTAAAAGAATAGGCAGCAGTCTCATCCCTTAAGAGTTGAGCAGAGACTTGAGGAGGAGGAGGAGGAGGAACTTGGCATCTATCCATAGACTTCAGAGATCCTAAGGTGGCGCTAATGAACACATGGGGACTCTGGGAGGATGGTACGGGCCTTGCTTCCCAGGTGGTCCTTTGTTTCTGCTTAAAGGCGGAGAGAGACCCATGTCTGATGACTTCTAACTTGGAGCCCTATATTAGTCTTTTTTCTTTTTTTTCATCTGTTGCTATGACAAAATACCCAGCACTGTGTACTTTATAAAGTAAAATAAGTTCATTTAACTCATGGCTTTGAAGGTTCAAAAGTACAGTCCTGGCTTCCGCTCAGCTCTGGTGAGGGATTTGTGGCAGAAGAATGTGCATGGAGGGAGAGGATGCAGGGTGAGACTGGGCCAGGGCAAGGGGGCGGGGCTGTACTGCTCCTCTCAGGAGAGCTAGCCAGGGGCCCTCTCTGAAGACCCCCCAAAGACCTCCTCACCTCCCACGGCGTCATATTGTTGACCAACCTTGTCCTGGGCAAGTGCCGAAGCATGTGGTCCTCCCTGTGTCTGCCCTGGTGGGTGGCTGTGAATGTCACAAGTGACATTGCTGTTCCATGGACAATTTCAATGTGAACCTTGTCCTCTTCCCTGGTCTTTCACTGTTGTAGATACTATTTCTGCAGATGACCAAGATGCCCGTGTTTGTTGTCCTTAGGAGGTTCCCAGATGGTTTCTGAAGAACTTCTGTGCAGGAAGTCACACTCCTAGCGGGCGGAGTGAGGAACCGGGGCTTTTGGGTAGAAGGGACTCTGAACCCGGTAGAAGGAAAATCATTTCCCCCGTCATCTTCCTTAGGGTCCTGGGCTTCTTATTCACACACTGCTTTTTGTTTAGGGATGTCAGGTGCAACTGGAGTGTTGTAGGGAAGGAAAAGAGCTGGTGCTGGGCAGCCAGTGCTCCGAGGAGAGAGAATGAGAGCACAGGATGTCAGGCATCCCGCCTGCGGGGACCCCTGTCCACTCCTGCCTGCCGGGACCCCTGCCCTGCCCTCTCCCGCCTGCGGGAACCCCCGTCCACTCCTGCCTGCGGACCCCTGCCCTGCCCTCTCCTGCCTGCCGGACCCCTGTCCTCTCCTGCCCTCCATGACTCCTGCCCTCTCCTGCCTGCTGGGCCCCCTGCCCTGCCCTCTCCTGCCTGCTGGGACCCCTGCCCTCTTCTGCTTTCTGGGTGCCTTCTGCTTACAGTGAACCAGGGCTGTGCTTGTTCACAGCAGATCTGCTGGCACTCTGGGCATGGATCTCTCCACTCTGCCGCCAGGAGCCCCTTGTGCTCGGCCAGTCTGAGCGGCCCTGTGTTGCCCCCTCCAAGTTTGGATGTAAGTGGACTGGAAGCGGGTGGCCCGATGAGTGGCCTGATCACACCGTGGTGCTGTGAAGGATTGTCGGGAAGGTGATAGGGCACCATTAGCTCATTCTGCAGCATCAGCCAGCTGCAGAGGATGGATGGCCGTGTGCTCCATGAGGACACTTGTCATTTGAGGTGGGGCAGTTCTTCATTGTCCCTGGATGCCGGTAAATTTGGCTCCCCTTTTCCTTGTTATTGTGACAAGCAAAGAGATCCATATATATTCCTCATTGTTGACAGAGAACCCGAGTTAACATTAAAGTACTTGGGAGTGTAGAATACGAATGAGTTACCAGAGAAAATAAACCAAGGAAGGTTCTGGGATTTTTCGAGTCTGTGGATGAGGTTTCTACCTTTTTGGTGAATCTGGGCGTATTTAAAAACAAAAGACTACAGGGCCCAGTTGTAGGGGAGCCGTTCTCTTTCGTGGAGACTGCACCATGTCAGCGCGCATACCCTCCCGCATACCGACCCCTGCAGGTTCTGCCACACACACTGTGTCCCCTGGGGGTGCAGCCTCGGCTTGCTGATAGGCGCTTTGAAGGAGAAAAGAAAGGCTACTGGAATACAGAATAGGCTGCGTGAGGGCATCTCGGGGCCATGAAAATTGGATGAACAGAATCGCCGAGAGTTTCTGTAACAGAAAGCAGGCCACTGCTTAGTAACCACAGCAGCGGGGGTCAGGAGGAGGAAGGGAAGAAATAATTAGAAGATTAATAGTGGTGCGATCGCAGTGACTTTCGGGGGCGGGGTGCACATCGGCCCCATAGCTAGTTTAGCCTTGAGAAGCCCCATGGCTTCTGGCAGTGTCCAGGGCTGCTGCCCTCTGCAGGTGAGAAGTGGAATGGCAGCTGGCTACCCTGCCAGGCCCATCCGGGCTTCACACTGGTCTACTTTCTTATCTTCTTACGCTTCCCACCTACCTTCCTTCAGTCCATCTGTGCGTCTCTCCAGTCTCTCCGGAACAATAGGTCTTCCTGATGATATTACCGCTTATACACCCACAATGCCGTTGCTTTCATTTACCCTGTTCTTCCGGCCCTTGTCTGCATGCCAGTGTAACTCAGCTGTTACGCACGCCTGCCGTCATTTCAGAGCCAACAAAAGTGGCTTCTGAAGAGAAGCCACTCACCCCATCTTCCTGGCACTTGCTTCCTTGAGAGAGAGGTGTTGTCTGGCCAGGGCATGTTGGGTAGCCTCCTTTGAGTCAGATGTGGCACCTTGCCTCCCAGCCCCTGCCCTGGAGATGGTATTTGGTGAGCCAGACACCAGGTTCCAACCCCCCAATCCCCAGCCTTTGTTAGTGGGAGAAACAAGATCATCTGGGAAAGATCCAGCCGCCCCTGCCCCCCAGGGCTTGGTTACAGCTTCCCCATTCACGGCCCCCTGGACTCCCGAGGTGGGTGCCATCGCAAGAGAAAGCAGATGGCATGGCAGCCATTGAAATCCAAAGGTCACTGAGTAATCCAGTTTGGTGTTTCCTTTCCAGCCTCAGTACCATCCTAACGTCCACCCCAGCCAGCCCCGGTGGCGGCCTCACTCTCCAAATGTCAGGTGAGTTGGTGAGCTTCTGGAGCCCTGCTTTGGGGAGTTCTCCTGCCCCCTCAAGTCCCCACTCCAGGCTGCAGGAAAAACCGTGCAGTGGGGCATGACCAGGGCAGAAACCTACGCTTTTCAAAGCAAAGGAAGCGAGTGACCAATCTTTGCGAAATAACAGATTTAAAAAAAAATATATATTCTAACCACAAATATTTTGGTTTGGTTTTTATATCAGAGATGTTGGTTAAGGTTTCCAAGTTAATATTTTCTTATTCTGAGAATTTATTTTTATTTTCTTGGCTTGGAGATTAGGATTCCTTTTTTTTTTTTTTTTTTTTTTTTTTTTTTTTTTTTTTTTTTTTTTTTTTTTTTTTAATAAAGGGTTTTTACCCCTTGGGAATGAGGGCACTGTTTGCTTTGGTGGCTGGGGGCCTTTTTTCTCCTACTTGGGGGTTATTAGACTTTTTCAGCCAAGGAAAGTCTCCATTTCCAGCTTTGTGGTCATTGTCTGAAGACAGCAAACAGTGAGGACTTGCATAAGAATACATGGCCATATTCCATTGAAACTTAACTGACAAAATAAGTGGTGTTTGTCCCTGCGGCTGTCAGTTTATCCTGCCACTGCCCTTGAGTGACCTGGCACCTGCTATTTGGAGTCAGGGCGACCCCTGGGAAGCAGCCATGTCCTTAAGACTTGCATTTTTGACGAGTCTTAATTGGCATTTTTGTGTCCGGCTATTTCAGAAGCATAGTTGGTGAATTCAGGTTGACCAAGGTGGAGCTGGGGGCCTTGCTCCTTGAGGGAGCACGGAGAATCGGGTGTGGAAGGAAATGTGCCTTGAGCAAGTTAGGTAAACGTTTCTGGTGCCCTTGTAACACAGCAGTGCATCTGACATTATTAACACTTTGAAACTCATGTGGCATTTTAGGGCAAGTCAGGTCAGTGCGGTGATAATTCGAAAGCTTCGCAACATCCAAATTAGTTTATTTTTCAGACATGACAAGTAGGTGAGACTTAGACGGACTATCATCCTGTTAACAGTGCTTTAAGCAGACGTCGTAACTAACATTGCCTGTTTTGTCAGAGTGTTTTCCCTCTGTAGCGTGCCCTAGCCGCCTCTTCACCCAGAGGCAACACTTTCCCTCAGAGGTGGCCCTGCTGATGCTTCCGTGTCCCCCGAGAACCACTGCTCAGCCCCATCCCAGAGCTGTACCTGAACCCAGGTGGCACCCAGCACACTGTGTGTTCTAGAGCTCTCTAGAGGTGCATCCCGAGGAAAGTTGATCGCTCCACTCTTGTGGCAGATGCAATCCAAAACCATCGCCATGCACATCTGGTTTATGGAAGCTGTGCCCTTGGCTAGCTTTCCTCGGGCTGCCCTGACCACCACACACACCTTGCAAAACCCTGACCTGTCCAGAAACAGAGCTTTTCTCTGCTTTGAAGTTGGGCGATGATCACATGGGAGTTTTTAAAGTCCTGAAGTCACCAGGCCACTCAGGTGCCAGGCACCCCACTCGCTCTCCCCCCCCCCCGCCCCCCATTTCCTTTGGTGTGTGTGGTTGGCCTCACTCCGTTCTGAATTGTCTTCCATTCTCCCAGTAACCATTCCGTCTGCAAACAAAACAGGCCATCTTATCTGGATGACAGGCCACACTGGAAAGCCTCAGCCAGTGGAGATGACGGCCACTTTGACTATGTCCACGACCAGAACCAGAGGAACTTAGGAGGGACCTACAGTGTCACATACCGGGACAAACTCATGACTGCCCTTTGAGAAACTGAAGTGCCTAACTTCCTGTCACCACCATGGTGTCTTTGCCTTCCATGAGAAGCATCCTGACGTCACACGGGCGTCCTTGCACGAGTGTCGTTAAGTAGTGCGTTTAGTGTCCGAGTCAACATTTGAAGGGAACTGCCCTAGGTAGCCGTGATTTGCTGTGGACTGCATTCTCAATCACATGAAGGTAGCTAAAGGCTCAGGAATCATTTTGATATTCTGATTTTAAAACTGAAGTGAAAGTTCCTATCATCATGCGGTGTACCTGATAATCTTGTGATTTAACCAGGGGGACCACATACAGCAAACCAACAAACCAAGAGCTTGGGGGAATAGCTGGACCCATGGTACTGTTGTAGGTTTGGAGATTGCCAGGGCCCAGCCTCCGTTGCTGTGTGACCTTGGCTAGGTCATTCCCCTTTCAGTGGTTTCATTTCCTCCCTGAAAATAATGGGCTGGACTCAGTGATCTCCAGGGTCCTTTCTGTTCTGTGATTTATAAAGATTTCATTTCTTATCTGGGCTGAAAACATGCATTCAGACCAACTCCCCATAAAGACAACTGTAATACCCCTTCTGTAACAGAAACTCCATGAAGATTATAAAACTCATTAGATATGACATCAGTACAGGGAGACTTGGAATTTTGCATCTTTAAGTGGGTTAGAGAGTATGGATTTAGGCCTCAAAGCTAATCACCAGCTGCATAGCATGTTTTACTAGAATTTACTTCTCAAATATAAGAATGACTTGCAATTGCCTTAGTGATTGGTGCTGCTAACCCATGTGCTTTCCGAAGACATCACTGTGAGTGCTGTCAGGGTTGAGGCTGGATTTCACTTAAGATGGAACGACTTTGAAAAGCAGCATGCAGTCGAGATGAAGTGAGGGAGCGCACAGGAGAGCCTTCCAGCTTTCTGGAGGTTGTGCCAAAGCAGTCTGTCGCACAGAGGGATGCATGTGGCCCCTTCTTTCTGTAGAACCCCAGAGCAACATGCTGTCTTTTAGGGTGAAGCTTGTACCAAAATATTTATTGGCCCCATTTCAAGTGGTGCACCAAACCTCTTTTTCTCTTACTAGGCAGTCCCAGGATGTGTTTTCATTTGTGGTTTTGTGCAATCAGTTGATTTCATGTCACTTTGATGTATGTGATTATAATTTGGGCCCCTTTAAACCCTTGGACATGTGTTAACATCCTTCCTTGCTCAAACCTGGCCTTTTTGGTTCTACAAAAGTCTCTTGAGGAGGGAATCCTCTGCACACTTGCACAGGGGAGTAGACCGCCTACTTATCAACTCCCCTCCAAGATGCTTGTTTACGGGTGTGTTCTGATCCCCAGGGTATGTACTGCATCTGAATAAACGTGTTCTGGTCTCTTCATCTTAACTGCTAACATTTTTACAATGTGTCTCCACGTAAAGAATAAAGATTATTCTTACTTTTTCCTTTTTTGGACTCCATCTTCATTTCATTGATTCTTCTGCACAGAAGCCTCCCTTGGATCTCATTCATGGTACAGTTGACTCCCAGTGTCTGATGGTGAACTTTCATGCTCAGTGGGATGGGACAGGACCATCCTACACTGAGGCTCTTCTTGGCACAGTGGCTGTGGTGTTTCTTCATCTGGGGCGACTGGCAGAGGTCGTAACACCTGGCCCCAGGTGGAAGCAGGGTGTTCCCTCATAACAGTCCCATAGCGAAGGGCACATGCCCTTATGGTCACTTACCTCTTCCTGGCTGTGTCTGTGGCCTCTTAAAAATGATTCAGGACCCCCAGTAAAAAGCCTTTCTGCTTAAACTAATGAGTAGATGAAGGTAGCTGCTTCCATAAGGCAGTCTGCCTATGAAGTGAAGTGGACCTTTACCCTGTGTGGTGACTCCGTTCTTGCAACCTCATCTTCCTGGTCCCACCGGACATTGGGGTCTCTCGGGGGGTCTCTTCTCTGCTCGCTCCTCTCACTTAGCCAGTCTGGAATCGCTGCCCCGTTCTGTCCCGTTTTATAATGCTGTTGACTCTAAAAGCCATTATGTTCAACTCAGACTCTTTGTATGAGTTTCTGTATTGTCAATTCAGCGTGGATGTCTGTCCCGTGTGGAGTCCAGGCTCCATGCGACAGAAATCAAATTTATCGTTGACCGTCTCTCCCGGAATGCACAGCTTTCTTTCCCCCTCAAGTTCTCTTGGGCTGAGCGAGAATGCCACAGCTCTTCTCTCTCTTGCCGCCCGTGTCCAGGCAGTCCACAGTTCTACTGAATTCTGCCTCCTTCACGGTTCTCCCCAGCACTGTCTTGCAGGAACGTCTTCCCCCTTGCCAGGGGTGCCCGCTTTGATTTCCACAAGCCTCGCCAAGCTTACCCTGGTCTCTCCGCGGCCATACCTGACTGTGTCATTCCAGTGCTGGCCACTCTGCCTCTGTCTCTCTGCTCTGGCGTCTTCCATCCGGACCCCTCACCTTTCGGAGCAAACAGTGACACCAGCCTTCACGCGCCATGCCTCATGACTGTGCCTTCGCAAATGCTGTTCCTTCCGCCTAGATTTCTGTCACTCCCAACTCCTGCTTAGCCTCTAAGCCTCCGCTCAGACGTCATCTTCTCCAGGGACTCTCTTGACGGCCCCCACCTCTGCAAATTGGGTTAATTTCTGTGTTCTGTGTTCTACTACTGCCTCCCCCTTCCACCCCCAGATACGGGAACACTGTACTCACAACTTTCTATTAACACGGCTTCTTTTGTTCGTCTCCTCTCGGAGCCTTAGACTCCTCAATACGAGCTCTGCCTTTGTTCCCTGGTGCCTGACAGATAGCAAATGCTCACTGGATGTCTGCTCAGAGAATGGATTCATCCCAAAGGGAATTTCTATCCAGGTAACAGGCAATGATACGTCATCCCTGTTCTGGTCTGAAGGGTTCTGATGTACACCATCCAGTCTGGAGCATCCCATTTTGAGGAGGACGTGGACCAGCGTATCGTTTGTAGACTCAGCTTCATCATGTGCACACTATTCAGTGTGTCTCATTTGAAGCATTGGTATGATGTTGACCAGGGCAGAGGACCCACTGGACATCTGACATTGAAAACCCCATTAGGTGGGGAATGATTGATCTACAGTCATACAGAGGGGTTAATGACCAATTTCATGCTCCGCATGTGTCATGTCATTTTATCATCCGGGCCACTCTGCAAGGTGGGTAATATCTCACTCATAGGGAAGCTCAGAACTGGGATTCTGTCAAGCAGTGCCAACATGTCATACAGCAGGTAAGTGGCAGCCTCCCCCCCCCACCTCCATCATCACCCTGTTGATCCACATCCCAGCGAGACTATTAGACCATAGAGCAGTTCACTACATTGAAGTCGGAACTGCTGACTAGAGAGCCGCCCTCCTCCGCCAACAACCTAGGAACACTGTCTGCCTTCTCCCCCATCCCCACCGTCAGTGGGCTAGCAACTGCCTGCACCTACCAGAGACTAGGAACTCCATTCATAACCAGGACCATCATAACAGCATGCACCCCTGCTTGTCTAGTAACCCTCTCCATGCCTCATCCCACTGGGGTCCAGCAGCCCACACTACCACTGCACTCAGCTCATCTGTTCTCCGTTTTCAAAGGAGCAGAGATGGAGTGCTCTTTCTAATGAGGCATCGCTGTGTGAGATGTTCCACATGTTTCTTCCCAATAATTGGTGGGTTTTTTGTTTTTTGGTTTTTTTTTTTTTTTGGACCATCAGGTGCCAGCAATATCAAGCCCACTTTTCCACAACTAATTAATGTTTTCTGGTTTTGGAATTCACAAGCTTAACCTTACACCTCTGTTGTCCTTTCGGGTTTGGTATCAGTGTATGATGTGGCTCGTGGTAGTTACCCATCTTAGAAGTCTGCTGGGGGTTACATGCTGCATTCAGAACCATCTTGCTTCATTGCTTGCTCAGCCATTCCCACAGAATTGGGCTCTCTTTAGCAGCAAAGACGGAATCAGGACAGTGCTGGGGTCCCTTCTGACTCTCTTGCCTGTTAAAACCGTCCACCATCCTTCCAGGTCGGTGACTCCAGGCTCCTGGGTCCAGCTTGGGGCACAGCAAATAACAGCCTTTTTGGTGCACTTGACTTTGCGGCTTTTACCTAGTCCTTTAAAATCCGAGTTCATCAAAGAACTCTCTGGACAGCCATATTGATCTTTTTTAGATCAATATTTCTCAAACCAGGCTCTAAGTCAATTCTCTGACTGGCCAACTTTCTCAAGTGCTCCAGGTAAATACCGCAAATTGGCCCAGGGTGACTGATTTCTGCCTCTCCCACCAGGAGGCCATGGGCAAACAGGAGCGGGGGGGGGGGGGGGGGGGGGGGGTGCGGGTTGGAGAAAAGCCAATTGCTGTAAAGGAAAACTGGCACATTTTAAGAAGCCTCTGGGGCACCTAAAAGGCAAAAAAGTCGAAACTGGTGCCCAGCTGAGCCTAGGCAAAAGAAATCAATAATTCTGGAAATAGGTCCACTTCTCTCCAAATTAGAAACCAAATGATAGCTCAGACAACTTATTTAAAAATGTTGAGCTTTGGGCCTGGAGAGATGGCTCAGCAGTTGAGAGTTCTTGCTGCTTTTTCAGAGGACCCAGATTTGGTTCCCAGCACCCACATGGAGCAGCTCACAACCGCCCCTAACACCAGCTGCAAAGGGTCCAGCACCCCCCTTCTGTCTTTCATGGGCATCTGCATACACATGGCGCACAATAAAACGAAAGCAAGCTCACTTCTTTTAAAATGATGGTTGCTGTTGAGACTGTAGGACTTTTTAAAATTTAAGCCAGTCCTTCTACATAGCCTGGCTGTCCTGGAACTCTATGTAGACCAGGCTGGCCTCAGACTTAGAGAGATCCGCCTGCCTCTGCCTCCTGTGTGCTGGGATTAAAGTCACGTGCCACTACACCAGGCTTAGGACTTACATTTTAACCATCCATGGATGGGGGTGAGCAGGGGTGAGAGCTTCTCTTGGTGAATGACATTTCTTGGTTTAATGATTTGATTTTAACTTTCACTGGTGGCAGAGGAAGTGTGTATAATTTAAGCAGACAGGAGGCTAAAATGTAAATGGATGGACCCCCGAGATTTGTGTCGGTAGTAGAGACCTTGTCTAGTATGGTCTGGCTTGAATCCTTAGCACTGAACCCTCTATCTGCCTAGTTAATGCTCATTTCTGCTTCTGAACACATGGGGAGGCAAGAAGAATTTGGATTCTCATTGCTTCTTGAGTGGCCCTAATTTCACCGTCCCCTCTCTTGGTCTATCAGGCCACTTGCTGACCGTTGTTCTGCTCTTTCCCAGAGACAGTGCTAGTGAGGTCCAACCGTGAGACAAGGTGAGCCACGTGACCACACCTATCTGAGGACCTGCCTCAGAGTGAGAGCCCCTGCATGGGAACAGGTGCGAGATTGCAGAAACTTGATGACAGACATTCTGAGCCAGATGAGGGACAGGCTAGAGGCCCACAATGTGGCCTTCTTGTGGTTCTGGGGGAAGAGGCTCACCGGTCTCAGGTGAGATTAAATGTGGGAACTTTGAGGCTCACATACTTTGAACCACTCAGCTTTGACACTGACCATGTGACCCTTGCCAGTTTTCCCAGCTTGTTTCATTTTCTTCATTCCAAAAAGAAACGAAACAGTGTCTTACTATTAAAGGCGCTCAGGGCTGGGGAGACGGCTCAGTCAGTCAGGTGCTTGTTGCATGAACAAGAAGACCTGAGTTGGGATCCCTGGCACTCCCACAGGTTCATGGTCTAGAGAATGATCTATGATAGCTATACTTTTGGTTTCCCACGAGTGAGTTTATTAAGCATGTAGCAAGCAAAAAGTAAAAGAATAAATTAACAAGTGACAGATAGGTAGGAACAGCAGATAGAGGGCAAAATAGGAACTCTGATGCTAAAAAACAACCAGCAGAAACTGATCAGAGAAGCCTCATTGAGGCAGCCAGCTGTAGTTCCCAATAGAGAGTCTCCTCCAGTGAGGCTTCCAGGGAGGAGGACAAATAACAGCAGAAAAATAACCTCATCACATCAAGGGCTTGCAAACATCCCGTACACACCAACTGGGGAAGCCCCCTGAGGCAGCCAGCTGGAGGTCCCAGTCGAGAGAGACCGTCCCTGGCAAGTGTCACCTCCAGATTGAGGTAACATCAAATAGATGCTTGGGGAAGTTGGGGTGACTGCTGGAGCTTTCCCTGGGTGAGCTTGCTACTGCAGAACTCCTGGCTTTTCTTTTTCCACTGCAGGCATCTTTTAGATCATGGGACCAAGAATAGTAACATCTTTTGGAAGTGATTTGCCTTCTAGCATTTCTCAAGGACACCGTGTTTTTACTCTTGGGATGTTTTGCGGTTCTCTTTCTTCCCTATTATAGAGTCAGGAGAGGTACAGCCCATTCCCGGACAAGGTGCCTGAGAGGACCCTTTAAGACAAGCATACTTGGGTCTGGAATGGTGGGGGGCAACCCTGTTTCCAGAACCAGCTTCTCCATGAACTCAAATGACACATGACAATTTATCAATATAATGTACATTATACCATGTGAACAGCTGGATGTGGTGGCACACATCTGTAACTCTAGTGCTGGGGTTGGGGGCCGGGCAGAGACAGACATATCTCTGGGACTCATTGGCCAGTCAGCCAGCTAAACTGGTGAGCTCAAGTTCAGTGAGAGACCCTGTCTTCAAAAGATTGAAAAAAGAATGATGGAGGACTTTAGTCCTTGACCTCCGACCTCAACACACATGTACAACACCTATGATATTTATGCCCCCCCCACACAAAGAACCAAATAACATTATGTTGTTAAGGTGTTGTGTACAGTGTTTAAGGCTACCTGGTAGCTATTTTCAGTGGGTTTTTGAACAGTAACATGTTGGCAGTCCATATAGACCGAAAAAGAACAAAGATAGTGTCTAGCTCAAGAAATGGTGTTGTCTCCTGGGCCAATAGGAGAGCTGTATATTCTAAGTTTAGCAACAGAGAGGGATGCCTGGTTCCAGGGAAAAGATAAAATGGAAGAGGGTTCACAGTGAAGAAAGACACCGCTCTTTGAAACAGCCTAAGAGCAGAAATGCCATGGGGATCTTTTGAGAAGGGATAAAAGGAGAAATAGAGATGGTATTTCTGTCTGAGACTCCGAGGAGCTAACTGCCCAGGCGCGGCATGTGACAACAATACTGGTCCTCTTGTAAATGGCAAAGCTGATCTAGGGTGAAGGGTAGGTGAGAGCCGAGAATGCATTCTGCTGGTCCAGTAGGTCTTGAAAGTTTGGAGAGCTGAAAATGTCTGTCTGCTTCCCAAGTTATCTAATTTGGGGTTTCATCTCTGACAAAGCCAGGAGAGCGTTGCCCTTCTAGTACACTGAACAGTGTCACCAGGGAGCTGAGGAGACGGCTCCGTTGGTAAAGTGCCTGCCATGCAAATGTGACAAGCTGTCTTAGGATCCCAAGTACCCATGTAAACAGGACTCACTGAGGCCTGTCTGTAACCCCAGTGCAGGGTGGGAGGGGCAGGAGAATCTCTGGAGCAGAGCCACCGTCCAGCCAGCCTGGCTGTTTCAGTGAGCTCCAGGTTCAGTGAAAGACTGTCCCCAAAAGAAGGCGGAGAGCAGCTGAGGCAGACACCCAACATTGACATGCAGGCACACCCACATATGTGCATACATCAATTTAGTAATAAAGGGAACCATTGTGCTCTTTTTTAAACAGGCAGTGGGTGCACAGGGCGCACTGGTAAAACAGCGGTACAGACTCAAACGATGGCTGGGGAGATGCTTCCGGGGTAAAGTGCTCGCCTGTAATCCTAAGGACTTCCGTTTTGATCCCCAGAAACTGGAAAGTCAAATACCATAGCACACATATATAGTCCCTGTGCTCCTACGACAGGATAGGAGGCAGCCAGGAGACTCCCCAACTCACAGGCTAACCTGCCGTATGCCAGAAGCAAATGAGACCCTGTCGAAAAGTGGAAGGTGTAGCCTGACACCTGAGGTTGTCCCCTAACCTCTGCACACGTGACGCGCTACATTCATGCTTGCACTCAGACACACACAAAGCCTCAAAAAATGTCGGTTACTGCTTTGTATTCCCCAGTTCTGAGCTGCAAATACCATTATCATTTCTTGTCCATCTCAAGCTGGTCTACATATAAAGAGGCACGTGTATTTACTTAACCAGTCAATACTGATAGACACACACACTTCACCCACTGTCCACGAGAACTGTCTGCCGTGCTTGGCATTCTGTTTGTGCACTTGAACAAATGAACTCTAGAGGATAAATCCCCAGGGAGTACCCTTGCTGAGCCCAAAGGCGAGTGCACTATAAGTCAAGCATTTTTATGTTGCTCCAATGCTCAGCATTTTGTATTCCCCCTGAGGAGATGTCATATGTTTGTTCCCTCTGCACATAGGTGTGAGGACGGACAGAAGCAAGCTCACAGCCTTTGCTAACTTAGCCATTTTTGTTAGTCTGATGGATAAAAGCCAGGGTTTCTGTCTTTATTGTATTTCTCAGTGGGCAAGGTTGTGCCCCTTTCACGGTTTATTTATTTTATTGAGGTTTAGTCTTACTACACAGCCCATGATAACCTCAGACTCACTACGTAGCTTAGGCTGGCCTTGAACTTGTGAAGATGATTTTCTGTGATCCTTTGGATCTTCTGTTGTTCATTCATGCTCTTTAATCAAAATCAGTTGGTAAAGTGATTGCTAGGCAAGCATGAGGACCTGAGTTTGGCTCCCCAGAATGCGTATAGAAGAGCCAAGCATGGTGGCACATGCTTGTAATCCCAGTAATGGGGAGGTGAAAACAAGCAGATCCCTGAGGCTTGCTGGCCGGCTAGCACATGCACACACATGCGTCTGCAGGCATGCACACACTGCACAAATGCATGCATGCACGCACAAGTTCAGGCTGCTAAAGCAACATGAAGTGTTCCCGCTTAGCATTTATGATAATGAGAAAGCTGGGAGTTGTTGATCATCCCTAGACCTTTCTTGAAATTGATTTCCAGACATTCAGGTGACCATCAGCATGCTGCCTCCCTGAAGAACTGAACGGGGAACATAGACAACATGAAAGTAGCTGAGATGAGGGAATTGATTTCAAGTATCCGTGTTTCCTTTCCTGCTGCGGGTTCTGTTGAGAGCTTTCCACACAGACTACTCACTCAGATGTGGTGACCTAACTGTGCATTTGACCAAGGAAGGACCTGCTTATAGTTATGATTACATGTCTGATAAATGCAATTCAAAATTGCAGGTGCATCCCAGGGCTGTGAGTGGTTTTAATGGAAGGAAGACTGCAGCTCTTAAAAAAAATACCACAATTGTCGTCTAGGCAACCCACTAAAAGGGGTTAGAATAATTAGAAGGACACCGCCACACAGAAACCCACCTAATCACTCCCCGCCTAAAGGGATAGTTCGAACATCCTTTTTGGTGGCTAAGACCTCATCAACAAGAGTTGCTGTGCTAATGACCCAGCCAGCCTTCCTGGCTGCATGATGAACATTGTGCCTGTAATACAGGCAATTAAGCCCGAAGCTCTGAAACCCAGCCAGTGTCTGGTCTCAGAGGCTAAGGATGCTGAAGATAGACACTTCGAAAGATCCTATGAGAACTGGGGAAGGGATAGCGACTCATCTGAGATTTTTGTGTGCTAATGAATACCAAAACAGACCTCCTTTCTGTCAGCGCAAACACATACCCCCAGGTTTCAGCTCCAGTTCCAGCTCACACCGCTCCATCCGGTAATTACACTGTCTAAACCCTGCCCTCCACACATTATATATTTTATTCATCTAACCGGAACTTTAATTCAGAATGAATCATGTTTTAATTTCATTCATTTGGTGAATTGGATGGTGTCCAAGGATTGGAAGAATATCACTCCCAGCTCATGGCCCAGTCTCCTATGGCTCAGGTAGCCAGGATAGTGAGAAATGGGCTGTTTAGAGGATTTTTTTTTACACTCTAGTGACTCAGACAATGATTAGTTGTATTAGGGCACCTCGAGAGTTGCTGTGTAATGGGGGCTTTTAAAGCAGCCACTGGGGACAAGTGTATTCACGCTGCTGCCCGTGCCCCCCCCCCAAAAAAAAGGATTTCACTTCAAGCAAAGAGCAGAGGCAGTGGGATTTAGAATGGGAAAGAGGTGGAAAGATTAGAGAAGCCAGGGAGGGAAAACACAGTTAAGTGCATTAGAAGTGATGCTGTAGGCAGAACAAGCCCACGGCAGCCTTTGTTTTCAGGACAAAAACGACCGAATCAACTCTGAGTCAGGGGCCCCTGAGTGAAAATGAACTCATGAAATGGTCATTCTCTGGATCAGACTCGGGAATGCATCTGGAATTGCCAGTACCTCGAGATGTCCCCGCAGAGTCATATGCAGCCCTTCCTGGAAGCCTTGTGGCACCGTAGTGGCCTGTGTGCTTGCACAGGCACACATCCACATGCAAACACACACGCACACGCACGCACGCACGCACGCACGCACCCATGAAGACACACAGACAATAAAGAAGACATTAGGAAGGATAATGCCGAGACCAAATGTGTTTTCTGAGAGAAAAAATGTCCAGGGCCCAGTGTTTACACTATTCATTGAAATCAGTTGAAATAATTGATTTCATCCATTGAAAGATGAATGTGCCTATCCTATGCCCCCTCATGTAGAACCATGGAATCTTCTAGACTGTCCCTAAGATGAGCAGTGTTTTACTCTACAATTTGCAGGTGTAAATTAATGGTGTTACAAGCAACTAGGGAACACGTAAGCAAAGTGAGACCTTTGCGAATAGACACTTGAAAACTACCTAAAGAAAATTAAAATCTAATGCCTTGGAACAAGTTCATTGAGCAAGCATTTACTAGACATCTACCCTCTCCCACTACTACTGTGTTGAAAAAGACACTGTCTTTAACTCCAGATTGCTAAGATACTGATTGAATTAAGAGTCCCTACCCCCCATCTAATTTGGAACCACACATCACCTATGCTAATAGAATTAATTTGGAAAGTGAATTATTTGGAAATTTTCTTGAAAGAATCACAATTTGGGGAAATTCCCCTCTGCCAGTGAGGGGTCTGTGTAAAGGAATTGAAGGCACATTTTAAAAGGTAATAGGGAACTGGGTGTGGTGGCTTACCCCTTTAATCTGAGAAATTTGGAAGGCAGAGGTAAGTGGATCTCTGCAGCAAGTTCCAGGCAGCCTGGTCTACATAATGAGACTCTTGTCAAAAATCAAAACAAACAAAACAAAAGACATAATGATGGGAGTGGAGAGATGGCTCAGTTGTTAGTGCTGGCTGCTCTTGCAGAGGTTCTGAGTTCAGTTCCCAACACCCACATCATGGCTCGCTGTAACTACAGTTCCAAAGGGATCCAGTGCCCTTCTAGACTCAGCAGACACTTGCACACACGCACATGCACACACACACATACACGTGTACGTACAGACAAGCAGTCATACATACTCACAAATACAAATAAAAAATGTAATAAGTGGGAGAGAGGCACCAGGAATAGAACCCAGGGTTTTATGCACAGTAAGCACACACACACACACACACACACACACACACACACACACACACACACACACAGCAGAGAGAGAGAGAGAGAGAGAGAGAGAGAGGTGACCTTTCTCTCTAGTCTTTTTTTTCCTTTAACAAATGAAACTAAGTTTCTGTAAGAAATCACCGTAATGAACGCTCCTAACATTTGTAATGTGTCTCTGTAAGACGCTGAGAGTTTCTCTTCAAGCCCATTATGCACAGACTACAGTATTGCAAATATGCACTCTACCACAACCCAAGTACACTTACTCTGACTTCAGTGAGAACTTTGTCACCCTGTGTTGCTCAGCTTAGTCTCTGCCCAATTAAAACTGAAATGAGTGACAGGTGTCTTGGATCCAAGGTGATCATGTGCAGCTTCTGCCATCTCTGGTGGACACAGCAGTGAGCACACGAGTGCCCAGGAAAAAAAAAAACAAATGAGCCCCCTTGAGTGACATGAGTTCCATGAACTCTTAGCACACAGCAAGCCCCCAGTGAGGTGCCAGGCTGCTTGCCTTTGTTCCCCTTAGGCCTGCCCTGTAATCCACAGGGCCAGGCAGTGACACTTATGCCTATAGAGGGTACAGCATTCAAGAGTCAAGTTTTCTCTGTTCAAATTCCAGCTCTAATATTCTGTAGCTGTGTTACCATGGCAAAGTTACATAGTCTTTCTGTTCCTGCTTCCATATTTGGAAAATAAGGGTTAATAGTCTTTTTTTAAAGATTTGTGTATTTACTATATATACAGTGTTTTGCCTGCATGTATGCTTGCATGCCAGAAGAGGGTACCAGATCTCATTATAAATGGTTGTGAGCCACCATGTGGTTGCTGGGAATTGAACTCAGGACCTCTGGAAGAGCAGCCAGTGCTCTTAACCTCTGAGGCATCTCTCCACCAGATTAATAGTCTTTAAATGATTGTTGGAGATTAAATAAATTGACAAATGGTACAGTGTTGGGCATTCAAAAAATATTAATTTGGAGGGATCCCTTTGTATTTAAAGAGCATGATCAATGTCCTAGATTACTTGAGATGTACTTCTGGCTGACATCTGACCCCAAGCAACACCATGCTTGAGTGAGACACAGTTCTGGGTGAGGACACTGAACATGGGCACTGAACACGGGGTAGGAATAGCTTTTCCTGGCATCTGTTCTACCGCACATGTAGAAAACGACACAGTACACACGGGACGTGGTAGATGAGGCTGCTGGAGGCCTGAGACCCTGGGGGCCTATCCACTTAGCCCAGGGATTCGGAGGATGAATGGTTCCGCTCACTTGCAGCCCCTCTGAGGCCCATCCACTGACGGCTCTCCTGAGATTTCCATCCGCAGCATCCCACCCCCACCCCCACCCCGTGTTGTTAGTTCTGATGTGGCGTTTGCAGTTGTGCCCGCATCAGCTCAGAACTAAAACGGGAACCAGTTTGCCCCAGCCAGGCTTCTCCAGACAGGGTAGAGAGAATTGGTTGCCGCATGGGCGCCGCCATGAGAATTGTGTGGACACGGACTCTCCACAGCACCATTGCCGACGGAGGCAGAGCAGCGCAACCCAGATCAGATCGGATGCACTGTGGGGAAGGGGCATGAATGGAGCATGCTCTTTGTGTTGGTCTGAGAGAGATGTCAGGCTGGCACAACACTTGTGTGGGGAGACTTCTTAGCCACCCAGGCGTTGGCATCTGTTAAAAGACGAGCATCTGCTGATTTCCCAGCCTACCTGCTTGATGGGAGGGTGTTTGGAAGGCGGAAAGGCCACAGGGATTGCTGTTAATTCTGTCAGCAGGGGAGACGGGTTAGAATGTGGGACAAGGTCCTTGGAATAAGACAATCCTAAAGTCTGAATGATTTGCATAAGAGAATAGGATGCGGGGGGGGGGGGCGAGGGTAGTCCTCTGTGTATTCTATGCTTTCCCTAAGAAATGTCAGCGAATAGTCTAAGAAGGGGCACTGTTCACACAGGCTGTGAATGTAGCACAGAGAACCTGACGGGGAGGGTGCCAGTGGCCTCTCAGGGAAACTCACAATTAAGACAAGATTTGAAAGAGGAGGAAAGTGGGGCACGGCTTCAAACAAAAGAGCACAGATTTGGGATTGTTTTTGATGGTTGTCCTTTTCATTTGTTTTGTTTTAAAACTGGATCTCTGACCAGCTTGGAGCTAGCTAGACCAGGCTACCCTGGATTTCACTGCATGCCTCTGACCAGCCTGGAGCTAGTTAGACCAGGCTAGCTTGGATTTCACTGCATGCCTCTGACCAGCCTGGAGCTAGCTAGCTAGACCAGGCTACCCTGGATTTCACTGCATGCCTCTGACCAGCCAGGAGCTAGCTAGCTAGACCAGGCTACCCTGGATTTCACTGCATGCCTCTGACCAGCCAGGAGCTAGCTAGACCAGGCTACCCTGGATTTCACTGCATGCCTCTGACCAGCCTGGAGCTAGCTAGCTAGACCAGGCTAGCTTGGATTTCACTGCATGCCTCTGACCAGCCTGGAGCTAGCTAGCTAGACACCAGTGCCTACAGCCTCTGGAGATTTCACTGCATGCCTCTGACCAGCCTGGAGCTAGCTAGCTAGACCAGGCTAGCTTGGATTTCACTGCATGCCTCTGACCAGCCTGGAACTTGCTAGATAGACCAGGCTAGCCTTAGACTTACAATGATCCTCCTGCCTCAGTCTCTCTAGAGCATGCCCCACCATCAGACTGTTAAGGATCTTCATGATTTCATAGATCATTACTTTGGAGCGAAGAGATGAAGGTTTTCACAGCTGTTCTTGAGTGGGCCCTGTAGGATGAAAGGGGCAGAGCTACCCGATGTCTGTCCCCGCCCCCCCTTTTTTTCACTCAGAATGTACAGACTGTAGAAGGTAGGAGAACAAAGAGAAGGAAATGAAAATGCAAGCTAAAGAGAGAGAATGGTCAGGAAATAGTTGACTGCTTCGTGATTAGTCTGAATCTTCAAGCTAAAAATATAAAATGTGCCCCCTCCAAAACACTGGGGAAATCTCCTTTGCCACTGCTGAGTCATTGTCCAGCACCCTCTGAAAAGCCACAGAGCTGTGGAGAGACGCCAGAAGAAAAGGGCACCATAGTGTGGCTCCTTGGAAAATCAATTCCCAAATGATAGGCTGGCTGGTGACGCAGTGGGGGAGTTTGAATACCATCTTTTTAAAGCACCTAGCTGAGGGAGCAGTGCTGATCTCCTCCGGGCAGGCAGCAGGCAAGGCTCAAGGGTTTTAGCAACCTTGAAGTGGGAGGGCTGGGTCTGACCTGGTGAGCAAGGTTTGCAGGAGCTGCACTTAGAAGATGTTGAAACATTAGCCTGGGAACTCCAGAACAGAGGCAAGAGTGACAGATGGCCCGCAGCGTCCCTGATATGTACTATTGACCAGTGCAATAAGCCAAGAAAACAAAATATGGCATACTAGAAAGGATGAGCACAATTCCCCTGACTATCTTGAACTCCAAGTGAGTTTCAGCTAATAAGAAAGGCAGGCAAAGAGGCCAGAAGCAGAAATATTCTGAACTCAGTAGCTCTGTGTGTGTGTGTGTGGGGGGTGCATATGGAGAGAGATGGGGAGATGATTCAGTGGGTAAGGGAACCCACTCTGCAAGTGTGAGGACTTGAATTCAGATCCCCAGAACCAATGTAAAAAGCATGGCTGTGTATGCCTGTAACCCCAGCCTTTGAAATGGCCAGCCAGCCTAGCTGAAACAGCAAGCAGAATTCCAGTTCAGTGAGAGACCCTGCTTCCAGGGAGTAAGGAAAACGATGGAGGAGGACACTCAGTGTCCCAGCCTGAGCCCCACAAGTGTATGTATGGGTGCATGCACCTGCACACTCATGTGCAAGCATCATAGGCACGCGCGCGTGTGTGTGCACACACACACAGAGCAGTAGGAAAAATGGAAGGGAAGGGAGGGATAGATATTAGGAGATATAATGACAAATGTTACTTTAAATTGGGATGAAACTGAAAAATACCGGGGATCGTGGTTAATAGTGTTTGTTCTATACCATTACGAAAAGAAAAGAAACAAAACTCTGACCTAAGACCATTTTAAACCATCTTAATAAGTGGAGAGAAGTATGTGCTGTATACATATGCTCTTCTAAACCACAGTAGTTAATGCTCCAACTTGGGAGGCCAATGGGACTTTTGGGCAGCCACCTTGAACTCTGGAGCAATACACAGAAGCGAAGTACAGAAGCTCCCCGACTTCTGGTTGGTTTGTTTTTCTTTCCTTTTCAACCAGAAGAGACCGACTTAGGGCGGTGAGGAGAACAAAGAGACAGACATGGAAATCCAAGCTAAAGAAAGGGAGTGCGCAGGACATACTTGACTGCTAAGAAAAAGAATGATGTGAGAAAGGAAATCAGATTTGGGCTATCCTGCAAAATAACGTTAAAAGTAACTGTCCAATTCACTGCTAGTTCAGAGGGAAAGCTTGAGGAATGCAGAGCGGGCAGGTTAACACTGTCTATCGGGCATGAGCAATCAGGGAAATAGAAACTAACCTCGGTATTTCCTACAGAGGGAATTTAGTGCAGGGACATGATTATACAAAGGATGGGGGAACGAAGGACCCAAATCATCACTGAAGCAACCCCCAAAATGAGAATGATTGGAAAGTGCTTACCACCCCAGAACAAAAGGGATAAGGGCAAAGGGAGGTGACACCGTAGGCATCAGTGGGGCACAGGAGGCAAGCCTGGATGGAGAGCCCTGAAGAGCACTGAACCTCTTGGAGTGTGTGAGGGAAAGCGGGCAGCGAGCCTGCAATCACTCAGCACGGTGGGCAGTGGAGCAGAGAGGGCGCCTCAAGGTCCCGAGCTGGGAATGGATTGTTCCTTTTGGGAGACTGGAGCCGTTCTTCATTTCAGAGAAGAATGTTGATTTCTCATTAATCACCATGAGTTTGTAACCCAAATGGGAGGCGTGAAGAGAAACACCAGGGCACTCACTCTTAAGCACGCATGGAAGTTAGGCAGCCCCCCCCCCCCACCCCAACACCTAGTGTCAGCTCCAGGTCTTAGCAGTTGGAGAATCCTCCACCTGGAATGTCTAGTGTCCCTGTCCCTCGGGCTCCTCCATAACCTTCAGGACTCTCTTGCTTCAATCATCTCTACCCCCAGGAAGTCTCCTCTGACAATGCCGAGGCGGAACTGAGGTCCCTTCCCTGCCAACCTTCATGCCTAGCACACACAGAAGCTGGCCCTGGACTGCTTATTGAGCACACCGAGGCTTCTCTGGCCTTGCGGGCACCAGCCCTTCTTCTGGCACAGCGGGGACACTATTACACATGGTGGTTTCTGTTTCTGGGGAGCTTAGTGGATGGTTGAGAACGTGAGTGAGTTCAGCCAGCGGCTTCTGAGAGGACTTGGATTTTCCTGATAACAACGCATGCTGCCTTAAGTAGAAGCTGAGCAGATGGCGAGGCACAGCAGATGGGCTGCCCTTTGGGCTCCAGGGCAAGAGGTGGGAGGCCTGGCTTGTGTCCCGGACTCAGCTGCTGGTCTCCGGCTGTGTGACCTGCTCACCCCCCTTCCCGTGGTGAGCCCATATGCAGAATGAGCTACCTGCAGGTTGGAGAAAGGTGGTGCCTCCTGGGCCAGTTTCAGGGTCTAGAGATAGGTGACTGCGTCTAGAGGAGGGCTAACATCAACATTTCTCAAGATCTCTAGCTTTGCTGGGATCTGTCTCACATAGTGTACGGTCCAGCAAAGTGTACAGTTGGTTACTTTTATAAAATTGTGTAGCGTGGACTTTACTGTTTTAAAAATATTTCATTCCTCCCCATTGTTATTGTAACTCAGTAACAATAGTCTTTGACTCCCGATTGCTCCCACCCTTCCCACTCCTAATAACCTCCAGCCTCCTCCCTATTTGTTTGTTCTGAGCATGGAATCACATGTGTGATTCTTGGTATCTGTCCTCTTTCAGACAGCATGTTTCCAAGGTTCCTTTACATTGTAATATGGGGTTGTAATTCACTTCTTTTTCGTGGCTTAGTAATTTTCCATTGTATCAATATACCACATTTTGATTATTTGTTAATCAATCAATGGACTTGGTTATTTCTACCTTTAGGTGATTATAAATAATGCTGTTCATGAGCATTCAGGTGCAAGTTTTTCATGGATCTTCCCTTTCCTTGGATGCTGATCTTGGTGTGAATTTCTGGATCATACAGTAACTATGTCTTTAACTCTATTGAGGATCCAGCAGGCAGTTTTTTCAAACTGAATGACCCATCATCTTATATTCCCTCCAGTAGAATGTAAGGGTTTTCCTAATGGTCTTAACATCCAGATAGAGTTTAAAAGCCACAGAACCAGAGGATAGCTGAGGAGCTCCATTATAAAATCTGTACTTTCTTGTCCCAGCTTAGGTCCCCAGGGACCATATCACCCAGAGCTTGCCTATACTGCAAGGGTTATGAATGACTTCTCAAGAACACCCTCACTTGGCCTTGCTTTTAAGAGAAAGCCCTGAATGCAGCTTCTCCTTTTCCTTGTTCTGCCCTGGTAGCAAGTCTGGTGGTGGATTCTAAAAGGACTTGTGACCTCCTTTCCAGAATCCTAAACACCCCATGAGCCTTAGCTTCCTAATAGCAGTGAACATGGAGTTGGCCTCTTATCCTGAGCCTTGGCCAGCATCCCTAAGCCTGGTGTGTTGCTGCATGTTCTTGGGCTCTATGCTGTGAGTTTGATTTACTGAGGTCACAAGGCAGACGCACATCCTTGTGGATACTATTTACCTCAAAGTCTGTATTAATGTTGACTTCAGGAATCCTGCAAGGACAATTCGTGAGCACAGGGCCTTGAGAAATCCCCTTAACAGATCTATAACCCAACAAAACCTATGTTTGGGTCTTTAGGGTGGTCCCTGTGTGTGAGCAGAGAATGTTCCCAAGACATTCCACTGTGACACTGTCCTGGAGAGATGTGAGCAAATGTCTCCTCACCCAGATAGAGACCTAACAACAGACCAAAGTGACAATGCCACCGAACTCCAGCTTGGTGAACCAACGAATTCATTGGTGTCACTCACAGGAACATGGTGACTCAAAGGCAGCCACATCACCAAAAGCTTACCCCAGCAAGGGTGACAACTCACAAAAGCTGGAACCCTGGGGCTCTCTGCATGACTTCCAGGAAGCTCATCAGGTTGGAGTGTCTCCTCTCCTCAGCAGTCCTTACTGCTTATATAACCCTGGGGAGAGAGGAACTTGTGAACCAGTTATGTTTCAGGAACTTCCTGAGACTTGGGAGTAGTTTTCTTCCTGAGTCTTAATATCAGAGGGAATTGTCCCACGATAAGAATAGTTGTTCTTCCTGCGATGCTCAGCTGCACCAGATTTCTTGCTCTAGCTCAAGCAGTTTCTCCCACTCTTGTCTAATCTCTTCCCATTTGTCTTCTTTTTACCCCAACCCAACCACTTAGGTAAGAGGAAAATCAAGAGTGCATATTTTACTTGACATGTTATTATGTGATTTCTCATTTCTGGCATATAGGTGGGTTCTCTGGTTTGTTGTTTGTTTGTTTTTACTGCTTCACTCTTCATTATGAGTTTCCTTGAAATAAAAAAAAAATGTGCACCATTTCCACATGTAGAGACAAGTTCATGATAGCGCCATGGCTTTCCAAGCCTGTGACAGGCATCACTCACCAATCCCAGCTCTTTTTCCTTGAGTGGGGCCCCATCTCAGAATCCTTCTCACAGTCTGGGCAGAGGTAAAGACGGATCTGGCATCTGAGGTGGTATCTATTTGCCATCTTTCAGGAACTCTTCCTCAAAGCTCTCCATCTCTTCCAGGCCTGATTGCATGCCAGCTCTTCGCTCTTGGCCATGTTTCCCTGCGGGTGCTCTTTCCCACACTCGCTGTGAGCATTTGAAGCTCGTCAGAGCCTCCCTCCCTCCCCACCTCCCTCTTTTACGGATACTGTGCCATTTGCCTGCCATTTCCTCCCCCTCCCTCCCTGTCTCCACGATCCCTTCTTGTATCCAGCCAATGGCTCTTTCTTGTCTCTCTGTCCCTCATGACTGGACAGTCCTAATGCCACTCAGACTCTGAGCAGGCCAGAAATGGTGAGGATGAGGGAAGAAGATGGCCAGCCATACACTGGGAAGCCCTCTCCAGCCCCACAAAGGACGTCTGCTCTTCTGAAGGCCCCATTGCACCCTCTCTGCGTAGAGGGCTAATATCTCCCATATATTTGAAGGATGGCAAAATAATGTCGGTAGGCTTTGCAGTCCACAGCGTTGTTATCAAATCATAGCTATACAGCTTCTCAGCTATGGAATTCCAGCGATCACTACCCTGTAGAACAGCGGTCAAGGGTCTCCTGCAGGGCCTCGGCAGGGCAGAGGAGAGAAGGACTTTCAGCTAACATGGTGTGCTTTTTTTACTGCCCCCAATAGGAAGGTGGGTACCCAGAACTATTTCTAAGGGGAAGAGGTGAGGGTGGAGCCCTCCAGGCTCAAAACCATGCCACCTTCCACTTCCCCCAGGTACACACCCTGTAAGAGTGCCCATGAGCGAGTCTCCACAAGGCAGCTGGGGTGGCTGAAGAATCCGGCAGCTGTACCAGTGGTGACAAGCACACTTTTTCCTCTGGACTCTGCCCTGCCTCTGCTAATGAGTCCACTCCCACCTCCTTCCTCAGTGTCCCCAAGCCCTGCTCACACTATCAGGAATATCCCAGAGGGCAGCTCAGACCCTTCCCATGGTTCCTTGCTGCTCAGATGATAACACTGTACACATCGCCCTTCACACTAGTCCAGCTTGTCGTTTGAACTACACTTCCTTCTGGCTTCCTCCCCATGCCCTTCTCTCCATATACTCTGCCCTTCCGGCTCATAGGATCTTTGCCCATGGTGTTTCTTAGGCCTGTAATGGCTCCCTCTACCCTTCTTAAATCCCACAGCCATCTACCCTTTCCCACAAAAACAATAAATGGGTCCTGGTTTAGATCATAGATGAGAGAAACCCAGCTACCTTAGTCAGCCAACCATTCAATGCATTTTGTGAACCTTCTAGAAAGAGTTGGCGGGAGTACCAGCTTCAGGAAGAGCTGGGTCTAGGTGCCCAAATTCTACCATTAGAGTCTTTCCCCACCCCACCTACATTTAACTTCTGACCATCTTCTCTCCCTTCACGCTTTAGCCTCTTTTCAGGGATATAGCTACTTTATGTCTGGGAAAGATGGCCACAAGAAGCTTCAATTTGCATCCTGATGGCCATAACTGACTTACTTATTATACACTTTGAACATGGTACCCTGGCATGACAGTACTCTATGAACACATAAAAATGCCTTAATTTTTTTTATAGTCAGGAAAAAATATTTAGTTGAAGAAAGTATGTTAAGGTGTTATATCAATATACTTGCTTTAATATAAGCACTGCCAAGAAATGTAATTTTTAAAAGGCTTTATTATTTTTGGCTTTTTTTTTTTTTTTTTTTTTTGAGACAGGGTTCCTCTGTGTAGCTTTGGAGCCTGTCCTGGAACTTACTCTGTAGACCAGACTGGCCCTCAAACTCACAGAGATCCACCTGCCTCTGCCTCCCAAGTGCTGGGATTAAAGGCATGAGCCACCACCACCCGGAAAAAGGCTTTATTTTTTAATTATGTGGATATGTGTGTGGGTTTGTACCCATGAGGGCAGTGCCCGAGGAGTTTGGAAGAAGGCAGCGGGTCCTCTGAGCCCAAGTTAGAGATGATTGTGAGCCACCCCGAAGAGAGTCCCTATCTTTTTGCTTTCAGCTGTTAAAAATTAGGAACAAGTGAGTGCATCTGGATAAAATCCCTCTAAACAGAATTGTGGGAGGTTCCGGCTGGCCATGCTTGAATTACAGGCCACCCCTGAGAAGAAATGTAAGGGTGGGAACATAAGAAGGACTTTCTGAATGTGGGGTGGATAGAGAAGAGACTCTGGCTTATAACATAGGATCATTTAAGCATTATTTACTGTTTTTCTTTGTTTCATCTTGCATTTAGAAGATGCCTTTTTCAAAAGAAAAAATACATTTATGTATATGAGCCCTTTGCCTCCTATGTCCCTCACATGCATGCAGTGCCTGTAGAGGTCAGAAGAGGGCATCAGATCCTGTAGAACTGGAGTTACAGATGCTTGTGAGCTGCCACATGGGTGCTAGGAACTGAATCCAGGTCCTCTGCAAGACTAGCCAATGCTCTTAACCCCTGTACCATCTCTCCAGCCCTGAGGATAGCTTTTTTAAAATGCAAGCTATTTTATTCCATTTCAAAGTGAAGACATTTTTAAGGTTGAAGATGTCAGATTGCTAATGTATACAAAGGCCCACTTGGGTCATCTTTGGACACAGTTTGGCCCGATGCCCTGTCTAAGTAGGGGTCTGTTTGTTGAGCCTCATGGTCTTGGGGTTTAAGGTGTTAGCAAAAGGCTGTGTTGTTCTAAATCCTGACTTTGTCGCCTGCCCCCAGCTACCCGCTCTCCTCCCCAGCGCTCAGCCCGACAGAAAGACTGCCTTTCGGCCTCGAGGAGAATGGGGGCACACCGTTCGCCCCCAAAGCTTCGGGGAGGCACCACCACCAGCTCCAACACCACTCTAACTATGGCCTTTCGCTGACCCTGGAGAAGAAGGAGGGGCCACTGAGGTCCCCAAACTCCAGCAAGGCCCTCACCAGTGAGTGCGTGGAGGGAAGCAGGGTGGGGTGGGGAGGGTTAGTGGGCGACAGAAATGGGTGGTGTTGCCATGGCTACCGGGTTTGGGCAGCTTGGATTATAGAGCCTGATGCCTGGAAGCAGAGCCATCTAGAGCGGTCCGTTTCCTGCTTGCACCTTGTTCCAGATTCCTCCCTGCTCCCAAGTTTAGACTCGTGCCTGTGCCGTGCTCAGCCCTGGCCCCAGCTCGCTCTAGCAGCGGAAAAGAGAAAAGGCGGGAAGCGGCTGGGGTTCCTACTGTCCTGATCACAGTAAAATCTCCTCTGCCCTTGGTGACCCCTGCCTCCAGCAGCAAAGTGGTGTCAGGCATCCAGCGGGCCTGGGGTGCAGTCTATCCTGTAGATGTTAATAACAGTAAACAATTAGGCATGTGGTTGACAATATGACTCATTTGGCCACTGCTAACTCTAATAAGAAGCTTGCATTTTTGCGCATTATATCATTTTCTAGAAACTCACTTTTACTCTCCTTTATCTGGGAATTTGTCTCTGATGAACTGAGGCAAAGAAATAGCTTTTCCCTTTTCTTTCTTTTCTTTTTCTCACTCTATAGACCAGGCTGGCCTTAAGCTCACAAGAGATCCAGCTGCCTCTGCCTCCCCAGTGCTGGGATTAAAAGCGTGCGCCACCACCATACATGGCCCTTACTTTTAATTTTTATTATTTTGTTGCTTGTCTAAATCTTTTTTTAAAAAACTAGCATTCAGTGCTGGGTTTCAGTGTGGCTCTTTTCAAATCTCATTTTATTCGTTGATCTTCCCCCTCCCTGTCCCCTCCTGCCCCCGGGAGCCCTTCTCCCTGTTCATGCCCCACAGCCCCCATACCTGCCCCTTCAGCACCGAGGCAAGGCCCGTTAGAGGCGGGGACGCTGCCTCTTGCTGCACAGCTCTCTGGGTTTGGGCCCCTCTGAGCAGGAGACGGGGTGTGCAGTGAGTGCCAAGGAGCCTTCTAGCCTGACATGGCAGGCAACCCTGAGCCCATGAGACAGGTTCAGCTCCTCAGCCCTCATCGTCAGACCACAAGAGTCACGTGAGGTTAGCCGAACGGAAGATGGGCACTCCTGGCCCACTGGGGGTGAAGAATGCAAACCCTGGCCAGGCTCGCCTGCGTGCACCTCATCCTTTTGCATGGAGGCAGCTGTCACGGCCTCTAACAGGACCCCTCCTCCAAAGCAGCCCCCACCTAGGAGCTGCCGACGTCAGCATTAAGACCTTCTGTTCCTCCCTGCCCCGGGATAAGTCCGCACTTTGGGCGTGGTCTCATACAGATCTCCAAAGCCCCACCCTGCGGTCCCAGCCTCCCCGACTCTTCCACACTCCAGCTGCACGGAACTTCTGTCCTTTAACCAAGTACCGTGCCATCTCAGCCCTGTCCTCTGCGATGGCTCTTCCCTCTGCCTGCAGCGATTTTCTCTCTGCCCTAGTAAGCCTCTATGCCTCTCAGGAGGGCGCACATGTGAGCACGGCCTCCCCTGCACCCTCCCGCCATCGGAGCGTGGTGGTGGTGGTGTCTTCTCTCGTGCCTATAGCAATGATGAAAGCCTTCGTGCTCTTATGTGGAATATCTCCCCCCCACACACACACACTTACACTAGAATCATGTCATATTTGTTTATTTCAACTCCCCAGATGCCAGTTGCTAACAAGCAATAAAGCACAAGCTTTATTGTATAATGAATATTTGATGTTTAGTGAATGTTTAATGCATTAATGAATAAATCCAAGCTAGAGGGAGGTGGGGTGGCAAACAAATGTAACACAATACAAAGAGCCATTGGCTTTGACTTTAGAAACATGATTCTCCAAGGTGCCTTGCTGTGCCCATCAGCCTGGACACCCATCTTTTCAGCATGTAGAGGGCCTTTCCACACGTAAGGCTTTTTATGAGAATAACCTCACGTAAAAAAAAAATACTACAACAACCCTGCAAGATAAGTGATTTCTATTTTCACTTATAAATGGCCCAGAGGCTCAGAGAGGTCAAACAACATGCCCAGGGCCCCCAGCTCCTATCTGAGGGAGTAAGGTGTGAAACCTCGGTGTCAGATGCTCTTGCTCAGCAGCGTCAAGCAGGAGGAACAGAAAAGGACCTGGGAGCCAGGCTCCTGCCAGCATCTCTGGCCCCTGTATCTGGCTGCCATCTCAACCTCCACTGTCTCCCTTCCTGCGGCTTATGTTGCAGAACTGAGTCCCGGAGCACCTGCCCTGTACAGCGAAGCCGCTGCTCATCTGAAGAAGCTGGAGCTGGAGACCGTGAAGACGGCAGGACCCTGGCCTGCCCTGCATATCAACATAAACAAGGTGTCAGGCTGGTTCCGCTTGGAGTGCACTAACCCGGCACCCCACCCCACTCCGTGCCTGAACCTCAGGTGTTTCCATTCCAGCTTTGTGTGTGTGTATGTGTGTGTGTGTGTGTGTGTGTGTGTGTGTGTGTGTGTGTGTGTGCGCGCATGCTCATGCTTGAGCTGGTGTATCTGTGTGTATACATACACATACTCATGTATGTGCATACTCGTGAGTGCAGATGCATATATATGTATGTGTGTGCATGTGCATGTGTAGAGGTCACTCATGTGTAGAGGTCAGAGCACAATCTCAGGTTTTGCTCCTCAGGTACTATCCACCTTTATTTTGCAGGCAAGACCTCTTACTGGCCTCAGACTCACCAAGTAAACTAAGCTGGACTCACAAACCCTGGCCCCTGGGGCACCTGCCTGTCTCTGCTGCCATCAGGCACTACCATGCCCAGCTTTTTTTTTTTTTCTTCAGATTTTTAATTTATGTATATGTGTGTATGCCTATGTTGGTATGCACGCATGTGTGTGCTTGTGGAGGCTGGAAGAAGGTGTTGGGTCCCTTAGAGCTGGCGGTCCATACTGAATGTGGGAACCCAGTCGATTCTCTGTGAGAGTAGCACGCTAACTTCTGAGCCGTCTGTCCAGCTCTATGCCTGGCCTCGAACTCAGGTCCTCCTGTGTGCACAAGTGCTTTACTTACTGTGCCAGCTCCCCGGCTTCTCCCCTGCAGCCTTCTTGCCCTTTCTGATTAGTCTGCCCCAGAAACAGAGCCCCACTTTCCTTCTTGATGGGTGAGCTGTGGGGAGCACCAGCCTGTGTACCGCTGTCGGGTCTCCGGGAACTGGAGCTACAGACAGTTGTGAGCCACCATGTGGGAACTGAACCCGGGTCCTCTGGAAGAGCAGTCAGTGCTCTCAACCGCTGAACCATCTCTCCAGCCCCAACTTCCTATTCTTAATTTAATTACTTTCTCTACCTATTTCCAAGTGGTAGCCCAAATGACAGCAGGAATTTCAATCTTATCAGATTTCCCATGTGTTAATTATCTGTACCAACAGTTTAAATACACATCTGATTGTTTCCTTGTCTCTGGTGACACCCCTAAACAGATGGCTGGTTCCCAGCTATGACACCAATACCCCATTGTCATTTATTTATATGTTTTGAAATCTTTAATGCCATATTGGACAATATGGTTTCTTTCTACAGTTCAAAATTGAACATAAAATATAGTGATTCAAAAAAAAAAAAACCACACAAAGTGTTGGAGCCATGCTCTGAGCTGCAACTGTGGTCTTGTCATCTCCTGTGGAGCCACTTTTGTGTGTGTGCAGGCACATGCATGCATTCATGAGAGTGTGGGGTGCATGTGTGGCCGTGGGTGGATGTGTGAGTGTGTGGAGGTCAGAGGACAACTTACATGTTGGTCCGCAGGCAGCTTCCACCTTTACTGGAGACTGGCTCTCAAAAAGGCCTGGAACTTCACTACACAGGCCAGACTAGCTGGCCCTGTGGGCACCCAAGGACCTGCTGTCATCAGTGAGGTGACAGAATGGCCCACTCTACCCAGCTTTTTATGCAGCTCCTGGGGATTCAAATTCAGGTCCTCACACTTGTGAGGCCAGTCCTTCACAGATGGAGCAAACCAACCCAGCACTAGAGATGCCTTTTAAGCAAAACAATTTCCACACAAAGATGCACTAATTTTGCAAATTTCCTGTTGGTCTTCAACAGGGGTGATTCACATAAGCGAGCAGAACTGCTTTCGGCTTTGTTCAGCTGGGACAGAAGCAAGTTAGCTTGACTTGTATGTCCCAAACAACGGTTTAGGTTGGCTAAATTTAAGGGGGAAAAAAATCAGTGCTGAATCCTTTTCTTATTTTAGCAGCATTCCATTATTTTAAGTAGGTCTTCATTACTCTCAGTATATTCCCCTTAAGCCTTTGTCAAAACCCTCCAATGGGCTCCTAACTAATTAAATTCCTGTTTGCCAACATGCCACCCCCCCCAAATTAAAATCAACTACAAATACATCTATGAAAAAATCCATTCAAGTATGAGATAAATATCTTAATGTAACTGGATATACAAACACAAAATAAATTACCCTAAACCCACACTGTAAACCTTCAAGATAGTAAGTTATATGTGAGTTACTTATTTCCCTAAAGGAAGACGCTCCATCCCTTGGGATAATGAATCCAGTGTCATGTGCCGTTTCCCCAAGCCCACCATGATAGTTTAGTATTATTACTGCCCTCACATCTCAGGCATGCCTTGCTGTATTTTCTTTTCTAACTACAGAGTCTAGCATAAGAAAAGCCATTTTCTTTTTTTTCCCCCATGTTAAAAATTTTCTCATGTTAAAGCACCACTTTGTATGATCCTGAGCAAGTGGCTTCCCATGGCCCTGCATCGTTTTTTTTCTCTTCTACAAACTGGGGGAAATGTCACTCTACTTTCTCTTCTGATCATATAAATCTTTCCCCTTTTATGGAGGAGAGCTTGGAAGTGAACCTTGTGCCCTCCCAAACTGTAGAACCAGCCCAAAGTCATCTGCCTTCTGCTAAGTGGAGATGATGAAGGTACCAGCAAGAGAAGCCAATAAATCAATATCTGGGTCCTACATGGTGGAAGGAAAGACCTGACTCTCCAAAGTTGTCTCTGACTCCCCCTCACCCCCCCCACTAAATGAATAAATAAAGCCTTTAAGAAAAAAATGTAAAAGTGCCTGCCTCCCATAGGATGGACAAATGAGACTCCAGTGAGTCATGCACATGCACTATGTGGCCGATGGCTGGCTCATGATATGTTTAGTACACATCAGCTACTGGCACTTTTCTTTGCCATCCCCATTATTACTATCATCACCACCATTATCATCATTGTGGTCATCATTATCACCACCACCACGGTCCCCATCACTGTGATCATCATCACCATCGTGGTTGTCACCATCATCGTCATGGTCTTTGCCATCATGGTCATCTGTCATCTATTTTTGATGGGACCCTACAGAGAAACCACTGAGATTTTATTTCAGAACACCTGCCTTTGTCTCTTTGGCACTACATGGCATTGCTGAAGTCTCTTCTCTCGCAAGTACTCCTCTTATTGGGAGGTTCCTTCAGTCCCTTCCTGGATTCCACGCCCTATCTCCTTATTACATACGTTGGCTAGCCGCTTGCCCTGCGCTTCCTCTGTGGCTTTCATAATATTTCTACAATGGAGACCAAGACGATCAATGAGACTTTTGGTTTTTCTGAAGCAGGGTCTCAGCATATGGCCCAGGCTCATTTTGAATTCATCGTCTTCCTTGTGTACCCTGAGTGCTGGGGTTGTAGATGAGTGCCACTGTGCCTAACCTCAGTGGGACTTTTGATTTAAAGACTAACAATTTCAGGACTTGAGGAAGTTGAGGATTTTAGAATGTTTCCTTCTTGCCTCGGTGCATGGTGTCTGGCCTGCCACAGTACCTCCTGAGACAACTGAGTTGGTGTTAGCAATCATGAGGTCTTGTGCATTTCTTATTAAGCACATATCTCTTTTGATAATAAGTGGGTGTCACCATAATTGTCTGTAGAAGGTATTTATTGGACACTGAGTCTGGCTCAAGTACCATATTATGCTGAGACGTGCAATGACCATGACCTACAATATGGTAAACAATTAGACATTATTTCCCCAAAGTGACACGTATACCATCCAAGATAGTTCAGGGCTACATGCAGGGATGAATTAATTTTATTTTAAGCACTGTGTAAATACCATGTCTACTACAACAATAGTTATAAAACCTTTGATTTCAAAGATATTATTCTTTGAACATGATTCAAGTATAAACACGTAGTCCCCGGTAATCCACCTTAATTGAGTCACATGAACTTTTAGGGACATATTTACTTAACACTTGGGAGATGGCAGAACTTGTGAAATTAGTAACAAACTCCTGAAGTCCAATAATGTGATACAGGGGCTGGGAGTGTGGCTCCATGATAGAGCATGAGGCCCTTCTCATACCTGCTGTATATAAAAGGACTTAACTAATAATGTAACAGAGATGCAGATTCCTTATTGAGAGTCATGGTTTCCAGCAAGATTTATCGAACAAATATCAGCAAATATCTTTCCTTGATGCTGCAAACTACAGACCTGTGTCTTGCTCTCTCAGAGGTAGCAGTCTGGGAGGAATAGATCTAGGCTGGGCTGGGGGAAGCTGCTGTGGCCTTTGTCTGCCACTGGTTCTTGCTGATACTGAAAGGTCCCTTCCTGTCTTGAACCTTTACTGTGATGCCTGGTATATCCATGCCCTCCCTCACTAGAGAGTTGGGTGATATGGAGAAGGCTCTGCATTGGAAAGCTACAGCACAATGGAAGTGTATCAGGACACACACACACACACACACACACACACACACACACACACACACACACACACACACACACACAGACACTCAGATCCCTGTGTTGTTTGCGGTTGTGGTTGTTGAGGAGAGAGTCAGCCTGTGTCTTTTCTGTTTGTTCACGATCTGTCACCTGCTTTATCCCTCAGGCCGAGGAAAAGAAGGTTTCTGAGAAGACTCTTCAGGCCCCGCTGCTGCCCTCTCCCGTGGCTGATCACGTGAAGTGTAACATTTTGAAAGCACAGCTGGAGAACGCCTCTCGTGTGAATGCCCAGGTACGTGGGGTGAATGCTCCCTCAATATCATGTTTCAGGAGTTCCTCCATGCCACACAGGAGGTCCAGCACCAGTCAAGGGCCAGTATGGAAACAGGAGCCACCTCCTGGTATGGGAGCCTGGATTTTATTTTATTTTTTAATTACATCTTGTTTCTTTGTGGGGAGAGGTGCAGGGGCCATGCTGGTGGAAGTCAGAGGACCACCTGCGGGAGTCGGCTCTCGCCTTCTACCGTGTGGGTCCCAAGGCTTGAACTCGGGTTGTCGGCTTCACAGCAGGCACTCCGACCTGCTGAGCTGTCTCACTGGCTCTGGGAAGCCTGGGTTTTCCTGCGGAGAATTCCTGACCAGTGTGGTTATTATTTATGCAAGCAAGTGGAAGACCGAGAAATGGGAGACAGCGGGTCTTACAGGCTCGTTGCATGAGGGCCCTCAGCAGAGCTGCATCCCATCCCGAGGGTTCAGTTAGTCAGTGTGGGGGCTGGCGATCTGCATGTCTAACCAGCTCTCTGAACGGCACTTTGAGTCACACTACTCCAAGGGACTAGAGGGGGCGACTCCAGGAAGCACTTTCCATCCCAACAGTGTGGGGAACAAATATTCTGCAAATATGGACATTTGAGTCCTATGAGGTGAAACTTAAGACTCCTGAGCTCAGGTCCCGTGGCCTGCTCTGGTATCTAACTTTATGATGTATATGTAGCTTGGTCCCACAATCCTGGGCCGGGGGGGGGGGGGGGGGGCGAGAAGGGGCCTTCTGCCGACTCTGTGATGGACAGGATAACTGCTGCAATACTGTAACCTGACTTAGATGTTCCTGTGGAGGAGTGGGACTCCAGAGCTAAGAAGCCAGGTTGGGGTAATCCAGAACAGGAAGCCGTGAATTCCTCCTCTCTAGCGCCCCCTGTTGGCAAAGGAAAATTTGTTTGCTGGTTCTCAGCCCAGGTCCAAGAAGGAGGGGTGAATTTGGAGATGAGAGAGGATGGTGTCATAATTGCCCATAGCACGGATCACTGGCTCCACAATGACCACTAATTACACTCCCTAAATTAGGGGTCTAAGGCAGCGACACCAGTCACAGCTGATAGGCAAGGAGAAACCCATTGGCTATCCCTGCCCCGAAAACAGAATATAAAAATCTGTGGTTGGGCTGACAGGATGGCTCAGTGGCTAAAGGTTCTTGCCACCACCCCCTGAAGGTCTGCGTTCAATCCCTGGGACCCATATGGTTGAGTAAGAGAGCCTACTCCTTAAAGTTGTCCTCTGACCTCCGCACGTGAACCATGACAAGCATGTCCCTGCATATGCACACACATACACACACACACTCACACACACACACTCAACACTCATACACATTCTCACACACACACACACTCATCACTCATATACATTCTCACACACACACACTCACACACACACTCAACACTCATACACATTTTCACACACACACACACACACACACACACTCAACACTCATACACATTCACACACACACACACACACACACACACACACACACACACACACACACAAAGTAAAAAGAGAATTTTTTTAAAAAAAGCTAAGTTGTCCAAGAGCTCGTTAGAACAGTATGTAAGAATAGACGACAGGCCTTATGAACCTACTGTCTCTACTTAGATTGCCAAGAGTAAATACTCAGCGATGTCTTCGTTCTCTATTAACATTCTATATGATTTCAATCCTCCCAGAAGATGCCATGGGAAACAAGGGCATGCTTATAAGGTTTCTTCCACTTGGAGGCTGTGATGTAAACAGGAAGCAGGATGGCACAGATTACCTGTTGGAAAGCCAGAAGGTCTGATTCAGTGGCTTTCAATCTTCCTAATGCTGGGACCCTTTAATACAGTTCCTCATGTAGTGGGACCCCAACCATAAAATTATTTCATTGCTACTTCATCACTGTAATTTTGCTACTCTTATGAATCATAATGTAAATATTTGTGTTTTCTGATGGTCTTAGGCGACCCCTATGAAAGGGTCATTCGACCCCTAGGGGGTCACAACCCACGGGTTGAGAACTGCCAGCTCTGGTTTGAGTCCTGATCTGTTTCTTAGTAATGTTACCTTCAACTTGTTTCCTAACTTCTCTGAGCCTCAGTAGTTTTGTAGGGAAAATGGGGACTAGCTGGTCCTAGTAGTATATACCTGTAGTTTGTAGTCCCAGGTGCTTGGGAGGCAGAGACCCCCAGGAAGGTCTCAAAGCCCAGGAGCTAGAGACCAACTTGGGACAACATAGTAAGATTTCTTCTCATAGAACTGAAGAGACAGCTCAAGGTTAAGAGCATTTTCTTTGCAAGCTTGAGGACTGGAAGTTGGATCCCAGCTTGCATACACATGCCAGGTGTGATCCCATCCACGCCTGTAAACCCAGCATTGATCGGGGTGGAGACAGGGGGATTGCTGGGGCTTGCTTGGTGCCAGCCTGGTTGTAAAGCCGCTGGCTCCAGTTTCAGCAAGAGACCCTCAAAGGTGGACAGCAATTTAGGACTCCTTTCTCCAGCCCCTGCACACCTGTACGCACTCACGCAATACACCAGTACACTTCTCGCACTCACAAGGTAAAGAAACCCAACAAAACAAAACAAAACCAGATTAAAAGTCACCGCCTTCGGTAACTGTGGCGATGAAAGGATACCACACAGCTTCTGACACAGTGTCCTACATTAGCTCATGGAGGTGCCAGTCAGAACAACCACAGGCTAAGGTTAGGGAGGTGCTGGGGACACTGACCGCTGTCGGTGATGTCAGTGACACTTTTTAAAGGACAGTCAGGTTGGCTTCTCACCTCCAGCGATTTCAGGGCTGTCAGGGTGGCTCACGTGATAAAGGTTATTTCGTGCCAGCCCTGATGACACTGTTTATCTATGGGGTGGAAGAAGAGGATTAGCTCCCCCAAGTTGTCCTTTGGTCTCCATGTGCATCCTGGGCAAGTACACACATGAGCGCGCGCGCACACACACACACACACACACACACATACGTGTAATACAAACATTTTTAAAAACTCAGCTATTTCAAGTTACGGTCACAACGGATGACCTTAGCGGCCATTCCTGGTGACATTAATGGCCTTTCCTGGTGTTGTTTTCACGTATGCCATTTTGTACTGCCACCAAACAAATAAACCTGGTGTGTGCTCCACAGCTCACGAAGTGGATGTTGTGCCTATTAGGAAGCTCTGC
Source organism: Peromyscus leucopus (assembly GCF_004664715.2). NCBI lineage: Eukaryota > Metazoa > Chordata > Mammalia > Rodentia > Cricetidae > Peromyscus > Peromyscus leucopus. Next base: position 64,611,458 of record NC_051064.1, read on the forward strand.
CACGTTCGGGGGGGGGGGGGGGGGGCTCCTGCTGCAGGAATCCTCCATGGAGGATCCAGGTTTCTGCTCTAGTGAAGACGTACGATGCGTCAACAATAATTCATGTCAGAAAGGGTGGGAAAGGAGGGGAAATAGACGCAAAGAAAAGAAAAATATCCTGCCTAGACAGGTAGGGGAAGGGCCCGAGAGCGGTGGAGGGCAGAGAGGCAGGTGTGGGATCAGCGATTCCAGGAACACTGGCCCTGCAGGGTTCTTACTGATCACTCTAGAAATGACGCACAGCCACCCCACGGCACCCTTCCAAGAGGTCCTGCAGGAAAGGAATCTGCTTTATTTTCTGACACCCTAATGGCATGGACCCCTTTGTAAATGGCTCCCACTGACCTCCACACCAGTGTTCTCAGGAACCCAAGACCCTGCCATAGGAATCCCTGGGTTATCGCGGTTTGAGAGTTTGTGGTACAGAGAAGCTGGTATGCAGCCCAGCATCCTGCCAAGGGCTAAGCACCAGTTCCCTATGGAGTCAGCGCAGAGCACAGGTATATGGAAAGGAAGCCAGTGGTACTGACTTACGCTGACTCTGGAAAACCCGGACAGGAGACAGGGCTGCATCCATGTGTGGACAGCTGTGACAGGCCAAGAAGGCAGTGCCCTCCAAGCCAGTGTCCTTGGCATCTTGGCTCAATACCTATTCAGAGCGAGGCTGAGCATGAGGGCTGTGGGCTGGGCATCTCCCCCACTGACTGCCAGGGTACATACTATTCAGCTGGCTGTGCGGGTGTCCCCTCCTCCCTCGTCATTCCAGAGACTCACCAGAGGGAGGAAGATAAGACTTGTATCAAAATCAAATGACATCTTCCCTTCCAGGTTTGTTCCTCGGATGTACAGGATTCCAAGTTCCTTTTAAAGCTGTAACTGTAAATGCTACGCAAGCCTGTAGCCCATTCTTGTTCTTGATAGATGGAATGATGTAAGGGACTGAACTGCGGGGTAGCTTTCCCCACAACATCCCTTTCTCATTCAGGCGGGAACTGACACATAGCAAGTGCTCAATACAAGTATGACTGCAAGGACTGGTTGCATTGGAATGATCACATCTTAATCCTCAGCATGAATGACTCCAGAAAACTTCTCTGTTTTCCTTGTTGTTTACTATGTAAATAGAGTAAGTTTGTGATTGGCAGGACACTTGGTGAGTTACATCCGTGGTCCTTCCCAGCTCTACAATACTTTGAATGCGAAGGACCTGAGAGCATTTTTACATGGCAAGCTAAGTTACGTTTGACTCATTTGTTTTCTTTAACAGATTGTAAAGGAGGAGCCCACATTTGTAAATATCAATAAGAAATCGAGTCTTCAGGACACTAATGTAAGGTCTGTTGCTTCTTGTTTGAATGGGGAAATGATACTGTGTCCTCCCACTGTGCTGGAAGGATCACGCCTGGGGAGACGGGGTGACAAGAGCGGAGAGAACATGGGCCCAAGGAAACCAGATTCGAGACTCCCTGTAAGCCTCCAGAAGGTTGCTTAGTCCCAGACTGACACCACTGCCTGCTGTGCTAGTACAGAACTCAACCTCCTTGCGTGGTTCCTGGAGCGTGCAGAGCTGACCTTACAGTTCTCCAGTAAGATGCTCAAAAGCTCTGCTCTCAGAGTGGAGTTCAACCTTGCCAACACAGGAAAGAGGACCCTTCCCAGTGGTGTCTGCTCACTGCTCTTCCCTGGGCCTGTCATTTCTGTGCTCTGTCGGAACTGGAACCACATGGGTTCACTGATGCTCTCAGCCACTATCACCCCACCCCATACCCTGGAGGAAATCCCTCTCTCAGCCCTAAGTGACTGACATCCTGTCATCATGGCAATCCTTTTGGCATCTTGGTGGTCTATCATCACCTGCTCCTCACGGGGCATCCTTGGGTACCCCTCAAATGTACAACAGAGTCTCATACTGAAAAGCCTAGGTTCTGGCTGGGGAGGTTAACGCAGTAGTAGAGAGCATGCCTAGCATGCTTAAGGCCCTGGCTTCTATCCTCAACAACACAAAACAGATAAATAAACCAAACACTAGACTCCTGAGTCCCACCCCAGTTCTTGAGCTCCTGTGTATTGGGTGGATGGGAGTAGGAGAGGTGGTGAGGACCCAAAAAGGCATTTTAGTGAATGCCTGAGTGTCATATGGAATTGCTACACCCAAGGCTCAAAGCAAAAGCTAAAGTTTCTCTCTGTTGTCTTATGACTGTCAGTCTGTATTCTTGTCCAAGTTTGTCCATGTTTGTCATCTTCCAGGGATACATTCCTGCCTGGACTTCTCAGGGACTTAATTCAGGCTGGGGGGTAGGGGGTGGGGTGGGCAGCTGAGTTGGAGAGTACTTTTCTATCACGTGCAAGGGCCTGAGTTCCATCCCCAGCACTGGAAAAAGCAAACCAACCAAACAAAAGCCTTTTCCCGCCCTGTCCATCATCCTTCCTTCACCTGTCTCCAGGCTTGGAGAACAGCATTATTATCTACTTCCTACCCAAGCTTGAAACTCAAGAGTCCTTGTCCCCACCCACCCACCTCATCCCCTTGTCTAATTGGTCATCACCATGCATCAATTTGACTTTTGTATTATCTCCAAAGATATGTTCAGGAACATAATCCCTGCCCTTCCCTATAGCAAGCTTTCATCGGACTATCTTTGGATCACTAGCCCCCAAATAATGACTCAGAGACTTATTATTAATTATGAAAGCTTGGCCTTAGCTTAGGCTTTTTCCCACTAGCTCTTATAAGTGAAATTAACTCATTTTTTTTAAAATAAATCTACATCCTACCACATTACCTCTTTCCCATTCTGTGTGTCCAGCTTGTTCCACATCTTGATGGTGTCCCCTCTTCCTCTCTCTGCCAGGAAGTCCTGCCCATCTCTCCTGCCTAGCTACTGGCTGTTTGGCTTTTTATTACACCAGTCACAGCAACGCATCTCACACAGCGTACAAATGTCCCACAACACCTCCCTACCCTTCATTGTCTCTAATTCTAGATCATTAATACCCTGGCTCTCCCACCGGTACACTCTTGGCTCTGAGGGCACTTTTGCAATGCAAACCTGATAATGCCACTCCTCAGACTAAAACCTTTTGTGACTGTCGTTGCCTCCAGAGTATACTCAGCCTGAGGTTCCTTCTGACAGGTCTCTCCCTGTTTTCCTTCTGGTTCCTCCCCCTTGCCCTGCTGCTGGGACCTCTTCTATGTCGGGGTGGTGAGGATGGTACCCTGCATTCAGCCAGGCCTTCACTCGGTCTTCCCAACTTACATTGATGGTCTTCCCTGCATCAGGCTGAGAACCCTAGGAGATAGGGTCATTTCAGGGACCATGTGCAGCTACCTTGCAGTTCCAACCTAGGGAACCATGAATGCAGCACATTGACTCCGATTCCTTGTTCATCCTTTCCTGTGTTTCTTCAGCAAGCGTTTACTAGGCACTAGCTGCATACTTCCCACGTAAGCAGGTCATAGAAGAGAAAACGGAAGTGGGGAAGTGCCCATTGCTTTGTCAGGAGGCCCTTGCTCAGGGCCTCAGCTTGCCTCCGTGCCTCTTTGGTGTTAGGAGATAATTACTGTTTTTTAAAAAATATGAAATCAGTTATGACTGTAAGAATGCATTAAAGACTTCTTAAAATCACTGTTTTGGGGCCAGGGAGATGGCTTAAATGACTGAAAGGTCTTGCTGTCGAGCTTTAAGACCTCAGTTTATCCTCAGACCCACATGATAGAAGGACTGTGTGTTCTCCAACCTCTGTACACAGGCGTGCACATACACAGAGAATAAGTCAATAAAATCTGATAAAGAGCAGTCTTAAAAAGATCCACTGGGTTGTCATAAATGACTGAGGCAAAATAACAGGGAAATTGATATATTTTTACTTTTATTTATGTGTTTGAGGGTATACACCTGTATATAGGTGCCCTGAGAGGCTAGAAGAGAGCATCATATCTTCTGGAGGCATTATGGGTAGTCATGAGTGCTGGAAATTGAACTCAGGTCCTTTGGAAGAGCAGTAAGCATTCTTAACCACTGAGCCGTCTCTTTTTGAAAACATTTTCTCAAATACATAGTATTAAAATATTTTGGAAACAGTCCTAAAGTTCTTCTGATTATACTTTTTCAGTTAAAATACTAGACTGTGGACACAGTATTTACTGTTCACTGTAGCTTCATTGTAGACTACAGTGTTATAGCCTTTGTGGGCTACTGGGCTAAGTATCATGGCTACCGGATATTGGGAGCTGAGTCTGGGTTAGCCATGGGGTTTTCTTCATTCGTTTCACAGCAAAGACCTGTCTGTGAACCAAACCCTCAGACTGGGGTTGGAGCTTTTGAGCAAGGCAGTTTTATCTGGTCCCCCACCCAGTTATATTTAGTTCCTCACTTGCTACAGTCTCATCTCTCTAATTTTTGCTTGTTTTTGTGATTTTTGAACCTTTTTGGTTTTGTAATATCATATCAATTATTAATTGTCAAGAGCAATTGGATATCTGGGCCATCAGAATCGGTAAGCTGTATATTAGCTGAGAATCAGTCCAGAAGGATAATACAAGAACACTAACCCTTTTTTCTTTTCCTGTGTCTCCAGAAGCCCCATTCCTATACGCGTGGAAACAGCCCAGCCAGCTGTGGAGAAGCCAGAAATCAAGCCTCCCCGAGTGAGGAAGTTAACAAGACAATACAGTTTGTGAGTTCTGCACCTGTCTACCCCCCAATTATGCATGAATATTTAGTGATAGCCCTTCCCAGGCACCTTCTCAGATGGCCATCCCCCAGACTCCATCTAATTCGCATTCAGGTTGTAATGGCCCCAGAATTTTCTCCATGAAAACGTCACACAGAGGCCACACTTGTCATCACTGACTGGTGTAGTAAACTGTTCCCAGCATTCCATGCTTACCACCTCACAGGGGATTGGGAGTCTGGCACAGCCTCTCTGTGCTTCTCTGTTGGGGTCTCCTGCAAGGCTACAAATGGTCCCCTAGGGCCTTGGTCACCTCTGAAGGCTCCTTTATGTGGTTGCTATCAGAATCCGTGGTCAGGGAGGCTGTTGGACCCAGGTTAGCCTATGCTTACAGTCTTGTAAGGTTTCTCTGTCCGAGAGCATGTGAGAGGAGGCAGGGAGAAGGCTAGCAAGATGAAGGTTAGTCTTGTATAGCTTCATCACAGAAAAGACATTCTAGCAGCTGTGGCGATACCTTTAATCCAGCACTTAGAGCAGAGGCAGTGATCTCTGTGATTCGAGGCAGCTGGTCTACCAAGTAAGTTCCAGAAGGCGCGAAGCTACACAGAGAAACCCTGTCTCGAAAAAACCAAAAAAAAAAAAAAAAAAAAAAAAAAAAAAAGATATTCTATTGTTTTCCACGTGTTCTGTTTATTGGAAACACGTTGCTAGGCCCAGCTCACACTCTAGAAGAGGATTACATGGGTGAATGATTACTAAGACAGGAACCCCCAGAGGCCATAGGAGAAGCTGCCTCCACACCCCATGTCTTGATAGTAAAGTGCTTAGCATAATCAGTCAGCAGAGAGAAGCAAGGAGCTACCTAAGATGTCAGGACCCGCCCAGTTTTCTTCCACTTAATCCAACAAAAATCTCTTGGCTGCTGTTCCAGGCATTGTCAGGTATTAGCAAAACGGCGGTGACAGTCCCCACTGCCACCTCACTTTGTAGTCTCATAGCGTCCTGGAGGCAGAGACAGACTTGTAGATAACTGCCCAAACAAGACAGGTGAGCGCTGTAAGAAGGGCAGGTGGGCTCAGCCGCAGGTGGGAGAACCGACTGCAGTGGCGTCCTCATTTTTGGCCCTGATTGTGACTCAGGCACTGCCCCTGGGTGTGACATTTGTGAGAGAGCTGCAGAGGAATCTCCAGGCACAGTGGGAAATGTGGGCAGTCTCGGCCTCCAAAGATTTCAGATAATGTTCAGGCCCCTTTGTAGCTCTGAGATCCTGAGAAATGATCTCAGGATTCCTTCCATTTTCTCGTGTGTGTGTGTGTGTGTGTGTGTGTGTGTGTGTGTATGTGTGTGTGTGTGTGTGTGTGTGTGTGTGTGTGTGTGTGTTCAGTTGGAAGCTCTGCTTCGGCCCCCCATTCCAAACCCTGCCCCTCTTAGAAAGCCCTCCAAGTGGCCACTCCTCCCCCGGAGCTGCCCAAGACCTCATCTACAGGGTATTTAAGCTCTGGTCCCTAGACCTGCCATGTGATTTCTCCCCCCCCCACCATCTCAATTCTGGGGAGCGGGGGCTTGAGAGTCACCCGAGAGTGCTTGGCTCATTAAACCTGGACTTTTAATTTGGCTTGGTCTGGCTTATTGTGTTGGCTGAGAAACCCACTCCCGGGGATTCAAAACTACCTATCATGCATGTTTGCACGTGTATGGGCACACATGTGTACGTGTGCACCTGTGTGTGCATGCATTTAAAGGACAGAGGTTGATATACGGAATCTACCTTATTCACTGAGGCAGAGTCTCTCAGTCAAACCCAAAGCTCACTGACATGGTTAGTCACTAACCAGCGTGCTCTGGGGCCCCCTGGCTATGCATTTGGAGGCTGGAGTTCCAGGCAGGCCACCAGACCCGCCAAACATTTATGTGGGTTTTCAGGGATCCAAACTGTGGTCCTCAGGCTTGGACTGCAAACGCTTTAACACTGAGCCGTCTCTTCCGTCCCCCTTTCTGTCCGTCTCTATTCTTTAGTTCCTTTCTTTCACAGTATTGGAGACCCGGCCAATGCAAAGCAGGTGCTTACCACTGAGCTACATCTCTAGTCTGTTTTACACATTTTATTTTGAGAGAGGTTTCCCTGCATTGCCCAGGCCGACTTGGAACTTCTGACCTCCCTGCCTCAGCCTCCTGAGTAGCTGGGATTACAGGTCTGTGACACCAGGCCGGCTCCCAATGTTTTTCCTTCATCTGTCTGTAAAGTGAGCTAATAGCCATCTCTAAGGGATTTTGGGAGGGGTCTGGCCAAAGGCTGTGCTTCTGAGAAAGACTGTAGGGATCCGGGATGCTAAGGGAAGTTGGGGTGCAGTCCCAGAGGCAGCCCCCAAACAGCCAGCAGAGATGTGCCATTAGCTCCCTGTGGGAAGGTAAAGGGGTGCACTCAGGGGGTCTTAAGAGCAGCCACGTGCCGCCTCACCAGCCCTGATGGGAACTTAGGGGCATATAGCAGCAGTGTTTCTGGGCGAGCCTGAGTGGCTAGAACTCAGGTAATTAACAGCTCTAATGATCTCTGGGGAACAAATGAAACCATGAGAATCTTCCCCCAGGACAAGGCTGGCAGGGCTTGCCTTCTCTTTCACATTTCAGAATTCAAAATGTTTTCACCACCCATTTGGGATAGGTAATCATTAAATAATGCCTAACTATAGGTAACCTGGAAGGAAAGAAAATTTCACTTAATCACCAAATTGGCTGTTGTTTAAAAAAAAAAAAAAGAAAGAAAGAAAGAAAAAGAAAAGGAGAAACCTTTTTATCTTTGCATTACTGCACTTCGGGGGGGGGGGGGGAGAGGAGTTTCAAGGCAAAAATCAAAAATCTTCTCCCAAAAACTTGTTAAACTGTTTTGAAAGCCAGGTGTGGTGGCACATGACTGTACCCTCAGTGCTGTGGAGGCAGCAGTGGGAGGGTCAGGAGTTTGAGCTAGCCTGGGCTGCATTGATAAAACAACAATATTTTATGAATTTATCACGAATTACCTCAGAAACTGAAGTTGGAGATTTACTGGATCTTAAATATGTTTCTTTGGTATAAGGTCTAAGACAAAAGACTTTTTTTTTAAATATGGGGGGGGGCTGGAGAGATAGGTCAGTGGTTGAAAAAACTTGCTACTTTCTCAGAGGACCCCCATTCTTCAGGTGACTCACAACTGCCTGTCATTCCAGCTCCAGGGCGATCTGATGCCCTCTTCTGGACACTGAGGGTACCTGCACATATATGGTGCACATACATACACAGAGAGAAATAAAAAATAAAAATAATAAACCTTCTTTTAGAAAGAAGAATTTGGAGCTTTTCCTATTTTAGGCACTCTGGGTTGACTTCCTACTATAAGAAATGAGCTGTTTTTTTTTTTTTTTAATGTAAAACAAATAGTGATTCTGCTTTTAGGGTTAAAGTGCTTTTATATAAGGTTAAAAAATATTCACCCCACTCTTCTGTATCACTGTATGATTAACTTTTTTTTAAAAAAAAATTGGTGAAAACCTGGCTAGGCTGACAGCTCAGTGATTTAGAGTACAACTGTTCTTGCTGAGGCTTGAGTACCAGTGTCCAGATCATGTAGGTCACCACTGCCTGTGGATCCAGCTGTAGGGGGAATCTGATACTTCTGGCCTCCATAGGCACATGCACATATCCACGCGCATACACATAAATTTAAAATAAATCTTACAAATGAAAAGGGTTAGAGAGATGGTTCATGAGCTTGATTCCTGCTGCTTCGCCAAAGTGGAGTCTATAGTACACAGCCTCTGCGTCTATTTGGACTTACTGTGACATGAATGTCCAGCCAAGTGTCTACTAGCAAATACACAGCTAAGAAAATAGGATATGGCCATGCAATGGAGCATTTCTCAACATAAAAGGGAAAGGCATTTTGTTATATACCACAGTGTCGTTGGATTTTGAAAGCATCACTTGCTTCCGTGAGGGCTCAGGAATAGGTAAGCTCATGGAGAGAGGGACATGGCTGGGGACTGTATAGTGGGGTGGCTACATAACTGTGAATGTAGGTCACACCACAGAAGGGTCTGTATATAAGTGGTTAAAATGATAAATATCATGTTATGTGTGGTTTGCCGCAATCTCACACACACACACACACACACACACACACACACACACACACACACACTGGCTTTTGGTCTTGGATCTTGTAAACTTGATGTTGAGTGGGCATCGATTTGGAGAGCCGTGTCCTCCCATTTTGGCCTCTTCTCCCCTCCCCGAACCCCTCACGGGCTGTGTATTATTGTAATGAGCAGAGCTTCATGTGCTTTTAGTAACCGCAGTGATGAAGATGACCTCCCTCCAGACCTGGCTGAGGCAGTGGGAGCCACCACAGCCACAACCACAAACACCACGATGTCTGCCACTCAAGTCACAGTGCCGCTGGCGTCCCCCAAAGTCCAGAAAGTCAGCTCGCCTCAGAAGTCAGAAGTCAAGAGCCCACTGTCCCCAGGGGCCAAGGTATGGGAAAAAGCCTGAGGCATAATACACACTTGGTAAATGGCACTCAGATTGAGCACTTAAATTTTGCGTAATCAGTTGCATGCATGCATGCATGCATTAAAAAACAGTAAAACCAGACTGGTAATTTAACTCAGTTGGTAGAGTTAAAGCTACGAATTTGATCGCTAGCACAGGTAGGCCAGGCACAGGGGCACACACCCATAATCCCAAATCAGGGGGTGAAGGCGGGATCAGAAGTTTCAGGTCATACTCCACTATATAGTGAGTTCGAGGCTAATGTGAGACCTGTCTTTAAAAAAGCAAAGCCAGTTTAAAATGATGAGATTAAGTTTGGTTCCATGGCAAAAGAGTTGATAATTAAAATTAAAAGGAGCAGCTGGGCAGTGATGGTGAATGCCTTTAATCCCAGCACTGGGGAGGCAGAGGCAGTTGGATCTCTGTGAGTTCGAGGCCAGCCTGATCTATAAGCGAGTTCCAGGACAGCCAGAGCTGTTATACAAAGAACCCTGTCTTTAAAAAAACCCAACAAATTAATTAATTAATTAATTAATTATTTTTGAGACAGGGTTTCTCTGTAGCTTTGGTGCCTGTCCTGGAACTCACTCTGTAGACCAGGCTGGCCTCAAACTCACAGCGATCCGCCTGCCTCTGCGTTCCGAGTGCTGGGATTAAAGGCATGCGCCACCACCGCCCGGCCCTAATTAATTAATTTTTAAAAGGAACAGAGTGTCTGACAAGCATTTATGAGAGACATTTTATGATGTAAAACTCAACAGCATGCACTGTATTTTAGGGCATGTTTAGGAGATTCTTGGGGGTAATGTTTTATATCACTCTGTGGCCCTGGGTGTATGGAGGCATACGTCTTTAGTCTCAGCACTTAGAAAGCAGAAGCAGGTGGGTCTCTATGAGTTCAAGGCCAGCCTGGTCTCCTGAGTGAGTTCCAGGACAGCCATCCAGGGCTACATAGTGAGACCCTGTCCTGAAAACAGACAAACAAACAACAAACAAGTAAAATTCCCTCTTACAGGCTGGTAAGAGAGCTCAGGAGTTAAAGGTGCTTGACTCCAAGTCTGGTGATCTGAACTGGGTCCCCAAGACCTACATGGTGTAAGGAGAGAGCTGACTCCCCAAAGTTGTCCCCTGACCTCCACACCCACACTGTGCATATGTGCACATGTATGCATGCACACATACAACAAGTCAATGTAACTTCAAAAGATGAAAAGTGTTTTAAACCATCTTGAAATATCATAAAAGTAAAGGGAAGAGTAGTGCCCACACCCCCCCCCAGCCCCACTCCATAATGGACAATTTGGAGAAATAGAAAACATAGATGTGTTCCCATCCCATGCCTTATATTGGATAAGGTGTGTTGATTGTTTGAAAATGAGAAATACCACTCAGTTTGAAATTTCAGGAAGCTGCAAGTGTGAATGCTGGTGACAGGCCTTCCGTGAAATACTCTCTTGCTTTTCTCTGGCTGGCTCTGTCACCAGCCACTCTTCCGCCGTTGGTTCAAATACAATTGACCCCGTTACTGTCCCTGCTGAGCCAAAGATGGCTGTGGTCCATGCAACTCCTGAGGGGAGATATATACAGGGAGCAGATACCCTGACCGCAAGATGGAAGCTCCAGTGGGTTCTAGCTCCCCCATTCACACGCCAGTAATAGCTCCCCAAAGGGCAATCTTTTTCAAAGCCCATATTCCTTCAGCCTTCGCTCCCCCGACTCTTGAAAATGAGAAGCTCAGCACCAAAGCTCACATCAGCACGGAAACCTCGCTGGGCCTCGTGAGAGCCACTGGATCCCTGAGGCTTGTGCAGCTTCCAGGGTCACGATTCCTGGCAAGATCTAAACAGCGGTGTTCCAGGCCCGTAGACTGTATGGCGAGGTCCACCTTTCCCAAGGTCCTTTCTTCATGTGTCTAAAATAGACACAAGAGTGTGACTGTGTTGACTGGTGCAGACTGGGGCTCTCTGGCGATCTAGAGGATGAATCCTGGCATCTCTTTTTGAATTTCGTTTTGCTTGAGGTAGAGTTTTGCTACATAGCTGGATGGTCTGGTACTTAATCTGTGGCTCAGGATGGCCTTGAACCCATGGGAAGTTGTCTGCCCTAGCCTCCCAAGTGCCGGGATTATAGATGTGTGCCACCATACTGGCTTCACTGCCTGTAACCGGGACTCTTCTTACAGTTTGTCAAGTGGGAGACAGGTTCCTTTCATGTATACCACAGCTGGTTAAAAAACCAGGCTGCAGCGTTCCCAGTGTGTGGAATGGAGAGCAACCACATCCTCCCAAAAGCTCCAGGGCTCCCTCTGCTGGCCATCTCTCTTTTTAGGCCCCTTATGTCAAATTGATGGGCCTGTGAGTTGTGTTTTGTGCTTCCTCAAAGGGCCTGGGATCTGCCTGTGCAGCTAGGACCCCAGAGCACGACAGAGCATTTTCTTGAACACTCTTCAGAGGTTCCAGCGACCCTCCTCATGGTCCTCTCTATTATTCCCTGACTCTCCGTGAGGGATGGCTTCTTGTTCTATTTATGTGTTCTGCAGACTCTTTGAAGCGGTTCCCCCAAAAACCAGTAAAATAAAACAGACTCAAAGCACTGAAGGAACTGGTTTGTAGCTTTAAAAAGGCCAGATCCCACACCTTACTTTATTTCTATCCATCCAGATTTCAGGGCAAAGTTGGGGTTCGTCCTGGCTATTTTGCACACTGCTGGGGAGGGGCATGTTGCGGGGAGAAGTTGCACTCTGAGCAGCTCATTGTTAGGGAAGTGCAGCCTCCCTCCCCCCTTTTTGAGCCCTGTCATCTGCTCTGGGTATCACTAACCAGGGACATTTCTGCCTGCCTTTGCAGAGCCCCTCTGACCATGGAGGCACCTTCACCTTGGGGCCAGGCGACCTGCTGATGGACTTCACAGAAGCCACTCCTCTGGTAAACTTATTTTTCTAAAAGCAGAAAAGCCATAGACCATAGACGCATCTGGCAGTGGGAGGCTGGAGAGGTGGGCACTGCTGTTGGAGGGCTTCCACGTATTCTGGAAGCTCTCGGGAAGGGTCAGACACCAGGACCCCAGCAACTTTGGGGGCTCTTGATGGAGGGGTGCTCCTTCTCCTCAGAGGGTGGCTGTAGGGGTCCTGCCGTGCCTGTCTGCTGCTCCTCAAGTATAATGGAGCTCCTCCATGCTTGGGTCTCAGCTTCCTGGCTTCCCAGGCTGTGCCCTGCATGCCCACCCATCTCTTGCTCTTGCTTTTGGCAATCCATCTGGTCTGAAACACTGGCTCAAGGCTCTTCTCTGGCTTTCCAGACCTGTTATGCCCCCTACCATCATCTCTCCTGTATACAGGTCTCCCATTAGGGATAGTGGCCCTCGTGGGACTCCTGCAGCCGAGAAGCCTTTTTTATAGGACAGAGCAGTAAAGGAGACAGGCAGGCAAGTTCTTACTCTAGTGTCTGGCCACTCTCCACACATGCAATCATTTTGTGCTTTGTTTTTTTTTGAGATAAGGTCTCACGTAGCCCAGGCTGGCTTTGAACTTGCTATGTAGCCAGGGATGCCCTTGAACTTCTGATCCTCCTACCTCTAATTCCTGAGTTCTGGGATACCAGGTGTCTTAGAGTTTCTACTGCTGTGAAGAGACACCATGACCATGGCAACTCTTATAAAGGAAAACGTTTAATTGGGGTGGCTTGCTTACAGTTCAGAGGTTCAATCCATTATCATCCTGGTGGGAAGCAAGGCAGCATGCAGGCAGACATGGTACTAGAAAAGGAGCTGAGAGTCTTACATCTTGGCTCACAGGCAACAGGAAGTGGCCTGAGACACTGGGTGTGGCTTGAGCATATATGAGACCTCCACAGTAGCACACTTCCTCCACAGTAGCACACTTCCTCGAACAGGACTACACCTACTCCAATGAAACTGTACCTCCTAAAAGTGCCGTTCCCTTTGGGGGCCGTTTTCTTTCAAACCACCACACCAGGTGTGCATCACCGTACCTGTTTGTGCAGTGCTGAGACTTGAACCCAGGGTTTCCTGAACACTGTGCAAGCATCTGCAGCTTTCTGCTCCCCGTTTAAGAATCTTGCCATTGGATAGTATCCTGTCTTCCCTAAAGCGGGGATATCAGGATATCTTTGTCTCAGAAGAGAAAGAGGAGAAGGAGGGAGGGGGGAATGCACACACACACACACACACACACACACACACACACACACATACACACACACACACAGAGAGAGAGAGAGAGAGAGAGAGAGAGAGAGAGAGAGAGAGAGAGAGAGAGAGAGAGAGCCATATTGAGACTAGAGTGCAACACAAATATATTATTAGATAATACAGGCAAACTTGGAAATAGCTTTTGGCTAGGCTCAGCCTGATATCTCAATAAAGTTGAGCATAAATCGTGGTCCACTTTGGGCTGGACATAAATCACCATTTGGGCTGTGAGGTAAAATATGAATTAAGCCGGAACCTATTTCCTGAGAGCTTTGTTCTTAGTTATAGGATAGTTCCAGGTTGGAGGGCAGCTCAAGGGTGTCCAGGTTGATAAATGGCCAAGCACCATGGAAGAGCTGTGTAGAAGATGCCCAGGGAGAGGCCAGGAGGAAGAGTCATTGGGCATCAACTTGCAAAGAAAAGACTCTTCAGGAGGCTTTCAGGAGAGTCTGGGTAGACACAGTGCTTGTCATTCTATAGCCATCTTTTTTTGCCTAGCAAGTTGGACCAGGCTAAGAGCAGCTGAGAGCTGCCAGGGAGACCCTGCTCTGGGGACCATCACAATTGAGCGTATGTCATGGTTACTCATGGTCTTCTTGTTAGACAAGTTGTCAAGACCACAGTACCCTTTTCCCCTTCCCTTCCAGCAGAGTTATCACAACTCATGACCTTTCAGCATGACCTCATCAGCCTTTTGCACAGATGCAGAGACTGAGTCCCGGAATAGGCAAATCACACAGAACCACGTGGGATTTGGAACCTTGGTATCTGGCTCCTCCTCCTCCTCTGCTCTATGCATTGGCTTGTAAACAATCTGGCCTCCTCTTCGGGGAATTTGCCACTTTGCAAAGAAGTGATTTCCAGGATGAGGAAGAGAAGAGGGGTCATGGAGGAAAGTCAGAAAGCAACATGCCTTGGTCAGGAGCTGCCAGATACATGCCAGCTGAAGCCTCTTGTCCAGCAGGGCCTTGTGGGAGATGGAATCCCTGGCAGCCACCTGAGAACACCCAGCCAGCTGGAGGGTAGCTAGTCAGAGAGATCTGGGAACTCTTAGGGTGCATCCTGAGAACCTATGAAGGAGAGTGGAGGAGACAGCCAAGTTCTGAGGACCATGTGAAAGGAACTATGCATAGCAGGAATTAGGAGCTAGGGAAAGCTATTCCTCTGAGTTGGACTGACGGGCAACTTCCAAGCTGTTCAGTTATGCTGCAGTAGACACCATATGCGTTGGTATAAGCTGCTGTCCCCTGTCTGGGGCCACGGGATTTACAGTATGAAGAGGAGTTTGTTTGAGAACTAAAATAGTCTCACCCAAGCATAGTAACACACATCTGTAATCAGTGTGAAACCCTGTCTTAAAAAAAGGCCTTTTCTATTCTATATCAAAAGCCAGCATGAAGAAAGTATTAATTTACTAAAGGGCCTGGTGGATCTAAGAACTGTGGTCAATTTATTGACCATAACTAAGAACTGTGGTTAAAATACACCATGACTTCTTCCAAGAGTAATAGGATTCCTCTCGAACACTTGTGTTCGGTCATATAGATTTAATTACTTGTAGAATCAAAAGATCTTGGCTTGGATATTGCAGGCTGGGGTTAGGAAGGAAACAGCATATGGTAGGGCCTCCTAGAGATGCGCCAAGTGACTGTCCCCCTTCAGGGACGGTCACCCATCCTCTTTGGGGATGATTCTCTCCATCTCTGGACAGCTCTGACTCAGCTGTGAAACGGGGTCCAGGACGCTGCACTGTATCTGCAGCTGAGGTCCCTGGGCTGCACTGAGGCTGCCCCCCCCCGCTATGAGGTCCACAGTGACTGTGTTCTCAGGATGCTTTGAGGTCCACGTTCTGCATACATGCATAGGTTCTGCAGAGGATGCGTCTGGGAGCATTCCTCGGCACCATAGGCTCTGACCTTTCCTCGTTCCAAATGAGTCCTGTGTCCGTGAGTGCCAAAGAGTGAGAGGGAAGGAAGGCATGGCAGTCTGCTTCTTCCGTCGTCTGGTCCCTTTCCTGTCTCCTGTAGAGCAGCATCTCTCTCACTTTGCCGTTGGACAGCTCAGCAAAGAGTGGACTCAGCACTTTGGGACTGGGAAACCTGCTCCCAGGGACCACCGTATCAGTAATTGTGTTCCCCTTCGGTGTCCTAGACTTGAGGTTGGGGTGCAGCCGTGAAAGCAAAGCTCCATGCCTGGCTTGTATCCAGCCTGTCAGTGCGCATGGAGCTTTGGGGACACTTCATCTTGTTTTTCCCCTACAGATGTAGAAACCAAGGCTCAGACAGGGATGTGCACTTGTTCAACTCACACAACAGGTTGGCATCAGGCCTAAGACTAGAACCCAAGCCCTATGGCAGGTGACTTGAGTCGGGATGTGTCTCTTTTGTCCCCCTAAACGGTCCTTGAAGCTTGCCAGGTCCATGGGCCTCAACTTTACCTCCAGAGCCTAGGCTTGGAGGAAGCTCTGGGATGCTCGAAGCCTCAACTCAAGTTGGGTCCTGCAGTGCCCTTTTGAGGCATGAGAACGGAGGAGGTTGTGTCTGCGGTCTCAGAGACTCAGCCTGGATGAGGTGTGGTTTATTGGCCGCCAGATCTGTACTCTTGGCCCCTGGCCACTCTCTGGATCTTCCCTTCAAAAGAAGAAGGTTGCATTCAGACAAGAACATTAAAATTCTCTGCTGACATCACACAGCAGGTGACCTCTCTCCTATAATCACCTCCGGGCTCACAGCCTCTGTCCAGTTTCCTCTCTTCTCCTGATTGAGATGTCTTCAGTACCCTGTAATCCTTGGGCCAGCACTAGAAGGAAACTGGAGAGTGAAGAATAGGACCAGATGTTGTGGCATTCATTCAGGAATGTTCCACTGAGACTCTATGAGAACTAATATTGTGTTATCACTCTCCATCTTGGCCCAGTATCTGTGAGGTGGAGCATTTCAAAGTATCCAGGTCCAGAAAAAGAAAGAAAGAAGAGAGAGAGAGAGAGAGAGAGAGAGAGAGAGAGAGAGGAGAGAGAGAGGAAGGAAGGAAGGAAGGAGAAAAGAAAAGAAAAGAAAAGGAAAGGAAAGGAAAGGAAAGGAAAGGAAGGAAAGAAAGGAAAGGAAAGGAAAGAAGGAAAGGAAAGGAAAGAAAGAAAGGAAAAGAAAGGAAAGGAATAAGAAGAGTCAAAAGGGGACGCTAGGCACACAGAGCCCTGCCTCATATTGGGTCAGCTAGTCAGCCTCCCTCCTGCTGGTAACAGACATAAACATCTGTCTCTCTCTGTTCTTGACTCCCCCCTACCCTGTGGAGCTCACCCCTCCCTGAGCTCTGTGTTTTCTAAACTACTCAGCCACAAGGCTACAGAGAGCCAGTTTGTCCTGAGACAGTAGTAGTGAAGTGTGTACATGACTGGGAGACATGGGTCTGGACTGAGGAAGGCCACATGAGACATGGGATCAGGCCCTGGTAGGGCGTCAGGACTGGGTTTCCAGTTGGGTCAATCACTTAGTATTTGTTTTGAACTCCATTCTTCCAGGTGGGTTGACACTAAATCTGAAGTCTAGGTGTCCTCTATTTCCCCATGGCTTCTTCATTGTCCCCCAAGGTTCAGGAGGGGTGTAGAAAAGTCTGGTCAATGCACTATGTTATCATTCATAGATACATCTGAGATACTCTCTGCATCTCTAGTGGGGCTTCTGGGGGATCACTGTTTTCACTTCCTGGCCATCATTCTGTCCTGGGGGCATTCTGTCCTGGGATTTACTGCCTCCTCGCTCTACCTGACCAGGGACTGTGCTCTTCCTTGCTCTTAATTCCTGTTCCCAGGGCTTAGGCCCTAAGAGAGGGGGCTAGCTCACTGTGGCCTCATTACTCAGTATTCTCGCTTGTCTTCCCGTCTCTGTCGGAACGACTTTCTCTTCTCTACTCAGACCAGCAATGTCCTTTCCTCAGCCTATGAAAAAGAATCCCTCCCCCCACCAACAACAACATTATTATTTATTGATGCCAAGAATCATTTCATTCTCCCAAAGGGTCACATTTTAAAATTCAAAAGCTAATTATCTATACAAAAAAAGTGGTGTAATAAATGCAGAAATGTCCCAAACAAGAAGGGAAGAGCCAGAGAAAAAGCAAATTGGCATCCTAAGCATCCTGTTAGATGTGTTGTTGATACTTTGTTTCCTGCCCATTGACTAAGAGTCAAGGTTGTGGGTTTACTAGGAGATCAGGAACGTTCATTCATTTACATCTACTCAGGTAACTATTTAGGAAGGTCAAAAGTATTGGAGCAATTACCATAAAAGTCCAGCACTGGACAAAGTCTTAAATCATTCCTAATTATCAGTCCAAATTCTGACCATTAGGTGATAGGATGTTTTTTGGTTATTTGTGGCAGATTTTATTTCCTTCACTAAACGTATGTTAAGTTCCTGTTGCTATCGGCAGGAGTAGGGGCCCAGGGGCTTATGTGTGGAGGTGTACGTGGAGAGTCCCTGGTGTGGCTGGTTCTAAATGGAGCATGGACACCCTGGGGTATTGACACCAGCCAGGCTCCTACAAGCATCATCTTGTAATTTCTTAAGCAGGCAGGATCTCTCCTGAGGACCCAAGAGAACAGGAGGAGGATTTTAAGTAGGCTGGTAAACTTTAACTGCAGGTGACTAATTTGGATTCACTTAGCTCTGAAGAAAGGCCTTAGAAACAATCAACAAAGAAGGGGTGGAACCTGGGATTCCGACTTTGACTGAAACAGTCTCTGCATCTCCCAGATGTGAATGGGAAGCAGGTCTGTTGAAGTGGTTATGGCTGTGAAAGCCCCTGGCAGCTTCTCAGCTCTGCGGTTGTCAGAGGACAGAATCGGACGGATTTAGAGAAGGAAGGCGGCCTGTAATTTCCTTGATCATTCTTTTTAGTGAAAGCTACCCAGAGGCTGTATTTTAATCCTCACTGTGGGATGCTGCCAAGTTTCCTGAGCTAAACGATGCATGTATTTGTTCTCTGGAGCGAGTGGTCCCTCCCTGAAGCCCACACTAACCCTTCAGCAGTCCTATCTTCCTGACACTGAACATCTTCTGTTTGCCATCCTCATCCTCACTCAAACAAGCTTTGTACCTTTGCAGGGCACATGGCACTCCTCAGAGACCTCCCCTGCGGGTGTGTGTGTGGGGGGGGGGGAGACTGGCATCTCAAAAGTGTGGCACTTTCTCCACAATGCTTGGTATGTCTTCCAGTTAAGCAGCAGGATGTCCCCACTTCCAGTAAGGAGATGCCTTAAACTTGGACTCACGGATGAGGAAAGTGGGAGGCTCTGTCTGAGTTCTGAACCCAGATGGCAGAGAGCCAGGAGCATGAGATCCTGAACTCTGTGCTTCTTAGGGGTGCAGCTCTCTCTTGGCATCCTCTGCTGGACACTCACTCCCCTGCACACCTTAGGCAGTACCCTTCCTTGGCTGAGGGTGGGCCAGCACCGGGTGTAGCAGGCAAATGCTCTCAAGTGTGTGGCCAGCCCGCATATTGCTCCCATGCCTGCCATTGCTAACTCATGGCGCTGTTCGTGACTCGGCCTGGGCAATGCTTCGGAACCCTGGCGATGCTGGGGGTGGGGGTGGGAGGAGGGGCTGCTCCCAGTCTTGTGCTCCCGGCACAAGGAGATAGTTTGGCTCTGCCATCCCTGGGAAGGGGTTTGGTTTGTCCTTCTGCTCATGGATTGGAGAAGAGAGGAGAAGGCCAGAGAGAAGAGAGGCAGAGAGGCGGGCAGTGGGCGGGACCGGCGGTGAGCACTCCAGAGGCTAAGGGTGTCTAGAGAGCAGCCATGGGGAGGCTGGCTGGAGAGGAGTGCGAGTTGCCGGATCTGTCTTGCACTGTGCTGTCTTTCTCTCCTTTCCCTCCCTTGTCTCCTCTCTCTCCTCCCGTCTCACCGCCTCTTCCTCCCTGTCTCTCCTCCTCTCCTGTGAGCAGGCAGAGCCCGCCAGCAGCCCTCTCTGTGCCCACTCTCGCGGCTCTCCTCCACTCTCTCTCCCCATGAAGGAAGAGACCACTGGAGTTTGCATGTACCCTCCAATCAAAACGAGGCTGGTAGGTACCCTGACAGGGTGGGGGCCTGCTGGGACACGTGAGGTGGCAGGAGCCCCAGGTGAGGCGGTAGCTGGAATGATGGAGGTGCAGAGGCGCCAGACCTCCAGAGAGCCCTACTGTGGGGTACTCTCATCCCTGTATGGATGGGGGAATTTGGGGTCCAGCTGGGGTTGGCCAAGCCAAGACATACACCCTGCTCCTACCCCTTCCTCCATAGCTCTCAAGAACCAAGAGCCATTTGCTTTCTGAGAACTTGGATGAGAAAAGATACTTTCCCAGAGAGAATATACACTGGCAGTCACCTTCTGGAGTCTTAAGTGTCTGTCCTGTGGCAAATACAGTTTTACACTCACCTCCCTCTTCTATTTACTGACATCATGACATGCCAGGAGTGCTACATGATGACTTAAAAGGAACCATCTTAATCATCACTGAGCATATGTTTTTATCTTCGCATGTTTCCCTCTGTTTATTCATGTTCATTCATAACTTTACCTGTTAAGTCATAGTAGCCATGTTGTCTCCAATTTCCCCCCTTTTTTGTAGCACTGCGGTGTTTCTGTCTTGTTCTCATTGCCACATCCTACATGGCCATTTATATCCCATCAAGCAAAAGGGGTATCACGAACCCTCATGTTAGGAAGTGTGCTGTTTGCAATCTGTCACCGTTTCAAGGAACATGCATCATTTTTGTGTCTGGGGTTTCAGCTCCTTAGTCTAGACCCTTCTGAGTGATGTAGGATGACTTTGGCTTTTGCCTCCTTCTGAAATGGCTCTGGAGTTGGAAAGTGCCACCAGAATGCAGTGAGTGTGCTCCGCTGTCCCAGGGAGCATTGGGATATCCTGAGAGTGCAGCTTCTTAGACAGCAGGGTAAGGCCGTGGTTTGCAGCTGCGAAGTTCCACGTTTCGTTAATAGCCGTAAGGAAGCACTTCCTTTCTATTCTGGTTGGCCTGAGAACTTATCTGCAGATTTCTTATCGCTATGACATTTATTTCAGAATGCCAAGGCAAGGCAGAGAGAATGGGAGAGTGTACTGTGTAAGTTTTGGCTCAAGAGTCTTTGGGAGCTTGTGACTCATTCTGGGAATTTGGGGACATTTGTTTGAACAGATCTGACTGAAGGAAAAGTTGGGTTGGGGTGAACATTACCGCATATAGCATTGTAAGGATATTGTTATCCCCATATTGACTGACACCTGTTCTGCCTATTCAGAAAAGAGCTTATGATTTGGGTCTAGTCTTCAGTGCCCTGTGTCTCCCTTCCCTTTAGAACAGTGTGAAAGTACCGAGGGACTGTCCCAGAGTCCATAGACAAGATCCCATAGGACACAAAGGGGCTGCCCTCCCTGGGCAGGGATGGCCTCTGTGCCTTGTCAACAGTCCTTGCCTGCACAGGTATACAGGTGGTTTCTGGGCCTGAGGGCCAAGACAAAGCGAGTGCCACAGTCACCGGGCCTCTGCTCTCCTGGTGTATACTGGCTCAGAGAAATAAGCCCTCTCATCTTTCACGGGCTCCAAGAAGCCAAAGGCAAAATGAGCAGAAGGAGAGAGAGGCTGCCCTCACCTGCTGACTGGAGCATCAGCCTCACTGAAACTAACTTTCTGGATTGAATCATTGGTCACTTCCAAGTACATTACCTTCTATTCCCAAAGGCCATAGTGGCAAGGTATTTCGTGCTTCCATGTGCTCTTCTCAGGAGTTCTGCTCAGATTGTACAGGAGTTGCACAATGCAAGTCATCTGACAGAGACTGCCTTCTGGTTTAACTGGCCCCACCAGCTGAGATATACTCTCCCCAACAGACCATCCAGAAGCCTCTTGCCATATCCCTCAGCTGTGGCAAAGCCCTCAGAGGTCACCTCAGGTCCATTGGGATTGCCTCCTCATCTGCCTTGAGTGTAGCCTTTTCTGGAGCAGGCTTGGGACACTGTCCTGAAAGTCCCCATAAAGGGAGTTCTAGGCAAGACAAACATGTCATACATACCATGTGACCCAGGCAGACAGGCCTGCCTCCTCCACTGCAGAGAGATGAAGGCGCCTAAACTTCCTGGGATCCTTCCTCTCAGTTCTAAAGGTGTACTGGTAAAGACTTCAAAATGTTTTCTGACATGAAGGTAAACCCTTGTCTTTATTTTATTTTATTTTTTAAGATAAAAACATTCCCGGCAGAACCGATGATGAACCCGTTTCCTGATCCCTTCACCACAGGGCCACAGTTCACTGTGAGTAGACCCAGATGGAAGGGCTGCATTGTGAGCCATCACTCCCCATGGGGAAGGCCGTGGGGGCAAGAGGCCCTGGGATTGGAGTCTGTTTTACTTCATTGAGAAGAGATTCACAAAAAAATTAACCGTATTAAGTCTAGTCAGTAGCATTTACTGTGTTTATTGAACAATGACCGCCTCCCTCTCCTTTCAACGGCACTTTCTGAGAGAGAAAAAGCAAGTATTTTCAATCTTTCCTTTCCACCGAGTTCCCCAGTGCATTCAGTACTCACGGAATTCACTAAATGTCTGGGTAGTTTTCAAGATTATATAAGGCTTAGGCCTACTTTTTTCAGTATGGGGGTATATGTGGTGTGTGGATACATATTTGTGTGCAGGTGCACATGTGTGGAGGCCATAGCTTGATGGTGGGGGTCTTTTTATTTTTTATTTTTTTGGATAGCTATCCACACTACTTACTGAGGCAGACTTGCCAAAGCCAGAACTCACCAGTGGCTGCTCTAGCTAGCCAACTTGCCCCAGGGATCCCTTTAGTGCTAGAACTACAAGCCGGCCACCATGCTAGTCCAGCTCTTTGGTGGGTGCTGGGGCTCGGAGCTCCAGTCCCCACATTTACATGGCAAATACTTATCCACTTCACCATTTCCCAGATCACTCAGGCTTTTTAAAATTTACATTCTAGTTTGAAAAAGGTTCATGCAAGTGTGTGTTGTACATCAAGTACACGCCGCTTGCCATGCCCCTCCCCATCCCTACTAGTTCTCTGTGTTCCCTTAGTTTCATGTCTACTTTTAGGGTCCTAGTTTGTGGTCCAGGCTGGCCTCAGCCTCCCCAGTGCTAGGATTAAAGGCATGTGCCACCATGGCCCAGTGACATATTTCACTTAGTATCATGTTTTCAGATCCATCTGCTATGGAGCGTGAATCTACACCTCCTTTCTTTTTATGGTAGAATAACATTCTGCAGTATGGTTTTACTGCGGTCTGTTTATCCATTGACTTATTCATGGGGAGTTGGGTGGTGTCCACTTTTGACAACTGGAAATAGTGCTGTCATGTGTGCAAGATACTTGTTTTAACACCTGTTTTCAATTGTTCTGGGTTGGATCTGCGTCTTGATAATGGTGTGTGGTCTTAGGTAAGTCACTTTACCACACAGACCATCTGCCTTCATGCGTGTGTTTGTGTGCATGTGTGTAGTAAGTGTGTGTGTGTGTGTGTGTGTGTGTGTGTGTGTGTGTGTATGAATGTGCATATAAGAGAGAAACAGAGAGACAAAGAAAGAGAAAACACTTTAGATATCATTTCTTTGGAGCCATCCACCTTGTTCTGGACATGGTCTCTCATAGACCTGGAGCTCACTGACTTACCTAGGCTGGCTGGCCACCAAGCCCAAGGGGTCCTCCTGTCTCCGCCTCCCTGGTGCTGGGATCCAAGTGTGCCCAGTCACACACACTTTATTTATCATAGGTTCTGGAGGTAGAGCGTAGGTCCTCATCTGCAGCAAGCGTTTTACCTTCTGAGCTACCTCCCTAGGAATAATAAGAAGAAATAGCCCAGTTGACAGCTGAATCAAAAGGGACTGGGATCCAAATGCACTTGCCCCGTACGGAGAGCTCCTAAATGTCTGTGATGACTGCTGACCCTCCAGGCTGCAGAGATGGTGGTACCAGGACCATGTCCAAGTCCTGGCCATGGGCTCCTCATGGCCACCTCTTTCCCTATCTTCATTAGAACTTAGAAAGTAGATTAAATGTGTTGAAACATTTTTTGAGATTTATTTATTCTATTTTATGTGTATGAGCATTGTATCTGCATGTATAGACGTGTGCCACATGCATGCCTGGTGCCCACAGAAGTCAGAAGCAGGCATTGGGTCCCCTGGAACTGGAGTCACAGATGGTTGTGAGCCACCGTGTGGGTGCTGCGAACTAAACCCAGGTGCTCCTACCTGCTGACCATCTCTCCAGCCCCCTTTCAAACATTGTGAATGTCATATTTTCTTCCTCTCCAGAACAACAGCAGTGATTATTTCCATACTTATTTTTAGATGCCCAACCCATTCTTGCCTGGGATTTTCTGCAGAATCCCACTTGATAGTGAGCTGCTACAGAAAGCAGAAGTGAGAGGCCACAGGCTGTCCCTACTTCCTCCCCCTCCCCGCTGCCAGGGGTCACTGTGATCTCTGAACTCATATGATCCATGAGACCCTCAAGGGTTTCTGACTTCCCTGAAGGGTCTCCAAGGGGCCTGAGGTCCAGCCCTGAGTACAATAGGGATCTAGCTGATGGTCACTACCTACGGAGGCATGGAAGGAGGGAGCACTGTTTCCCTTAGACGTTAAAAGATGAGCAGAGGTAAGACAGTTGTTGGCCACCTCTCTGTGGAGGGAAACTCCGTGCCTAGAAGATTTCTTTCTAGGGTCAAGAGCTTGCTTTAATGAGAGGACAGAGCTACCTGGGCTATGCCAAGAGGCTTAGTACTGTTGCCCTGACGCTTGTACAGCCAACCCACCCTGCAGTTTGCTGGACACAGATCCTCAGCTGAAAGCTCTGCTCCGCCTCCCTCAGTTGGCCATGATGGGGGCCACGCTGGTCTCCTTCCCAGTCTTGGCAGTGATGAGACACGCTCAGGGAAGCCCTTCTGGAAAGCTAGGGGCACAGATGGAGCTGGAAGCCAATGTCAGCAATCACACTGGGACTTTTAAGCCCTGGGCAAGAGTAGCTCAAAGGCATCTGGAGCAGACAGAGGGAACAGCATGAACCGGAGTCCTGGGGTAGGGGTGGGGGACAGGCCATCCCACATTCAAAGCACTGAAAAGGACAGGGAACTGGAATACAGAAGAGCGGGAGCCTAGGGAGTGAGAGGAGAAAGAGGCGCAAACGCTGTAGGAGCAAAGCATGCCTGGCCCTTTCCCAACAGCGATGGGAAGCCTTTGGAAGATGTTAGAACAGGGCAGTGACAGCGTGGATGTTTTTAGAAAGCAGCTTTGTGATCACAGTGGGAGAACACTTGGGTCCAGACAGAACAGGTTTAGAACAATAGTCTAGAAATAAATCTAGGGCAGTAGCTTAGAGAGTGTGCGGAGAGCTTGTCCCTGAGTGATTTTGATGGCGGAGGTGGGGAGAAGTATACAGTTGGGGGAGATATTTCGGAGGCTGGTAAGATACTAGATTGGTGAGGGGGAGGGACAAATAGTTGCCCGATTCCTGCAGTCCAGAACATAGAGAGACAGGGAGTCCATGCGCTGAGATTCCTATCACTGTGATAAAGTCCCTGAGAGAAACAACTTGGAAAGGGAAAGAGTCACCGGGGTCACTGCTTCAGAGGGCTCCACAGACAAATGGCCAGCTGGCTCCATTGCCTTTAGCCTGATACCGAGCAGAGATGGCGTAGGGCACGGGTATGGCACAGCAGAGCTGCCCCTGAGGCAGCCAGAAGCAGGAAGTGGCCAAGGAAGGGCCCAGGAACACCCCCAGTGGCCCACTTCCTCCAGCTAGCCCCCACTTCCCATAGCCCACTCAGCTATGAGATTATTAACAAATTAGTCCTTCTCACATGCTCCACTCACCTCTTTCTATCTAAGGGGACCAAGCCTTCAACACATGAGCCATAAGAGTAAGTGACTGAAGAAGCCTGGACTGTGGGAAAGGACAAACGGCATGATGTGCTGGCCTTTGAAAGACTTGGCTGGAGACAAGGACTAGGCTGTTAGGGAATAACTCAGGGGTGGGGAGTAGAAGAACGTGAAGACAGGTGGTATTGGCAGCTGGTTGGCAGCAGAAGCCAAACCCGTGGCCTCAGGCTTCTAGTTTTCTCACCCCTGCATAAGGTCACTTCTTCTATTCAAGGGCATGACACTTAGACACTCTCCAAGCCTCCGGGTCTGTCCTGATGGCAGCCACAGGGCCTTTAACAGCTCGGGACGACTCTGCACAGAGCTGAACTAGCAATTGGCCCAGGCCCTGTTTGACCCTGATGGAGAATGTTGGTCCCTATCAACCAAGTGAACTCTCTCAAGCCGTGGTGTTAGATTTCCACACTCAGAGCCTAAGGTCACTCCGTCTAGACCCACATGTTCTCCCAGCGAGATCACTGTCTGCGTCTGGCCCAAGTTCCTCTTCCTAAC
Source organism: Peromyscus leucopus (assembly GCF_004664715.2). Classification (NCBI taxonomy): domain Eukaryota; kingdom Metazoa; phylum Chordata; class Mammalia; order Rodentia; family Cricetidae; genus Peromyscus; species Peromyscus leucopus. The sequence continues at coordinate 64,637,318 of NC_051064.1, forward strand.
GGCCGTGTTCTTCTGTTGCCTGCTTCATTCCACTGAAAGTAATACATTTGCCCATTCCATCATTTAAGAGGTATTTTACAAAGACAAGGGCTAGGTATTAATAAGAACATGTACTGCTTCTTTAAGATCATTCTTAAGTGCGGCTGGTGTTGTCCCCTCACCAAAAATGGGTGCACACCCATAATGAGTGTCCTGACGGCTGACGCAGATAGTGTTTGTCCTGGGACCTCAGCACTTTTACTGACAGTGTGAATGTCCCTCAGAAGTGGCCCCAGAAGCCCACCCGTCACCCACTCACTGAAGCAACAAAACCGCCATATTAGCCAGCTGCCACAGCATGCAGGCCAGGCTTTTAGACACACAGAAGGACTTTCCTGCTGGTGCCGCCCAGCTCTCAGAGGCATCCCGAAGGCTCTGCTCTGCGCTGCCCAGGTTATGGACCTGCAGCTGCTGTGTGGGGCATCCCCAGGCACGGTGGCCGAAAGGAAAAGAGAAGCAAGCCACATACTTGGTCCCTAAATTTTTCGGTGGAAGGACACACAGCACCAGCCCTTATTTCACTGAGCAAAGCACACGGTCACCCGTGACGCAAAGAAGGCAGTCAGGTTTCATCCTGCCGTGTGCCTGGAAAGTGGTGAGCCAGGGGGACCTGATGAACAGTGCAAGGGAATGTCACACGCACACAGGTCTCCATAGCAAGCCTCACACGCTAGACAAGCATGTGCACAGCCGTACATGTGACATACTGCCATGTAGAGCTGTTCTCCAAAGTGACGCTTCGACAGAGACCCAACAGCAGCCATTCCTTGGTGCATCTCTGTGTCAAATAAGTTCGTCTCTTTTTTAGGAGGGGACATGAGACACAAACAGGGCTTTGTGCTTCTTTGCGGCAGACTTTTCAAGACAGTTCATCTTCTGTGCCATCACCAGGAAGGTCGTTATGCACTCAGAGATCAAAGCCTCTGTAGAAAGCTGGGTGGTAAATTTCTCCCAAATTCAGAGCCATGAACAGCATTACATATATATATATATATATATATATATATATATATATATATGTATGTATATATATCAAGTATACACACACAAACACATACACACACAGAATCAATTTTACTTACTGGGTGACCTCATTTGGAAGACTTAAACTCTCTAAGGTTCACTTTTCTTTTCCATAAAAGCGGTGCTAGGATGTACTATTTTCTTCATCTTTTAATGCCATGAAATTGGATGTTTGTTTGTTCATTTATTTTCATGTTCATGTGAGTGTTGTGTGAGCTCATGCGCACCATGTGCCTGCGGTAACCACTGAGGCCAGAAGAAGACATCAGATCCCCTGGAAACTGGAGTTGCTGGCCATTGTGAGTCACCATATGGGTGCTGGGAGTTGAGCCCAGGTCCTCTGCAGGAGTCGCAAGTGCTCTTAACCACTGCACCCTCTCTCTGGCCCTGAAATCACAATGCTTGCTACAAAATACAACACAGTAATCTCTGAGTACCACGTTTGGCTTTTCCTGCGGCACACGCAAAAATGATGCATCTCCCAAAGAATGGTCTCTAAGATGCGGGGATAGATGAGCTCTGCCTTGTAGGTTGTCAAGAGATAATGTATGGGAGGTGCTTAGCCTGGTGTCTGGCACGGAGTCAGATCATTTAAGATAATTTGAAAGCGCGTGGTGACTTTAGCTATTATTAAAACAACAAGAGCAGCACAGTGAGGCCTGGGGAGCACTTGACAGGATGAGGATGGGCCTGGCGATTGATCTTCCTTGTCTGTTTCCTCTCCAGGCAGACTTCAGAGAGAACCAATTGCAGTACTGTCCTGGCCAGTCTTCCCCGTTGATTCCAACAGCGACCCTGCGGCCACTGACCGAGACCGTGTCCACAGTACAGACCATCTACACCTCCCGGAAGCCTGTCTCTCTGGCAGCCAGGTGAGTCACATGAGGAAGCATCTACAGATATTCTGGTGACAGGGAGCCAGACCTAGATGCTAGCTCACCTTGTCTATGACCTATAATCTCTCATTCATTCTTTTTTCTAGTGTGCGTGAAGATGTGTGGTATATGTACATGTTCATGTGAGTGTGTGCACACCTATGTGAGAGTGCACATGCATATGTATGTATGTATATATGGAGGCCAGAGGTCAACATTGGGTGGTATCATGACCAATTATTTTCTGTTATTTTTTGAGACATAATCTCTCATTAAAACTAGGGTTCCTGAATTCAGTGAGACTGGGTGGCCAATGAGGTCGAAGGATCTGCTTGTCTCTACTTACCCAGCTCTGGGATTGCAGATACACACACATCACCAAGCCAGGCTTTCCTTGGGCACTGGAGACCTGAACTCAGGTCCTCATCCTTCCAAGACAAGCACTTCACTGACTGAGCCCCTCCCATTCATTCTTCCATTCATTTAGCCTGTAAGGAAAGGTCTCCAAGGAATACACCGTGTTCTGGATGCTAGGGTTGGACAGTGAACCAACAGATAAAGTCCCACCCTTCTGGAGTTTGCACTTTCGTACATGAAGGTGAGAGAAGCAGACAAACAACTGTGTGTGTGTGTGTGTGTGTGTGTGTGTGTGAATGTGACAGGCAATAGGACAGGTTGGGATGACTTCATCGAATTGATACCTGAAGGTGGTGGGGAGCAGGTTGCACATAGTTGGGGAAGAATAGGCTTGGCAGAGGGACTTACCCGTCCTGTGCTCCTGGACTTGGGCACACCTGGCATGATTAAGAAAGATTAAGGAGCTGGGCGTGGTGGCGCACGCCTTTAATCCCAGCACTCGGGAGGCAGAGCCAGGCGGATCTCTGTGAGTTCGAGGCCATCCTGGGCTACCAAGTGAGCTCCAGGAAAGGCGCAAAGCTACACAGAAAAACCCTGTCTCGAAAAACCAAAACCAAAAAAAAAAAAAAAAAAAAAAAAAAAAAAAAAGAAAGATTAAGGGGACAGTGTGTGGTCATGAGAAAAGCTTAGATTCTGCTGTCACTGGAGGAGACCAGGGACTCAGGAGAGAGTGACAGGAGGAATAAGGAATTGCCACAGAGTGGCCTCTTGGCTCTGGAGAACTGCGGGGTGAAAGGCACAGGGCAGGAGTGAGGACGGAGTCCTGTAGATAAAGGGAGAGACACTCATGTCTTTTCTGGGAACAGGCAGGGAGTTCCGAATATTTGTGCTCCTTTTGTGATCTGTAGTTCCAGCCATGGGGGCAAGCAGGTATTTTTAGCCTTAAAGTCAGGGGGAGACTAGGCAAATCTAGGTCAAGTCAGCCCTCTATTATAGTTCTGGACAAAACACTTCTTAAATGATCAGTGTGCAGAGCAGAGCAGATGCTGGCCCCAAAGATAAGGCAGCAAAGGAGACAGAGAGCAAGCCTTCCTACCTGCACCAGGCCTCATCTGATATCCTCAGGCCCAAGTGAAGTCAGTGTTTCTACCAAAAGAGACGTGTGTGTGTGTGTGTGTGTGTGTGTTTGCTTGTGCGCGCGCACAGGCACACACACGTATGCATGGAGGCCAGTGGACAACTTTAGGTGTTATCCTCAGGACCACCCTTCACCTCTTTAAGACAAGGCCTCTCACTGACCTGGCACTCTCTCTAATAGACCAGGCTGGCTGGCTGGCGAGCTTCAGGGGTCCTTCTGCCCCTACCTCCCCAGTGCTGTGTGCCACATCTGACATTTTTACTTCGGGATGGAACTCAGGTCATTGTGCTTACAAGATGGACACTTTACACACACCCAGCCCAAGACAGGTTCTCTTGTCCTTGAAAGGTGGTAATCTGGACGACCACCATCCCCACAGCTCACTTGTCAGACATGTTATCCACAGCCAAGGTAGCGAGACAGGTAAATGAGGCTCAGCGGTGGGACCTCCGAAAGGAAACCTCTAAACAGCTAAGAGCTAGCGAAGCTAGAAGGTTGATGTCAGGTTTTCCTCAGTAAGGCAGGGTGGATGACAGCAGCAAGTCACAACAACTGTCCATCAGGGCCAGGTTATGTGGGGCCTTGTTGGCCGTGGCAGAGGGAAATTATTAAAGTTACTCTTTGCCTTTAAAAATACACTTTTAGTGGCTGGCTGGCTTAGCAGTTAAGAGTGCCTGCTGTTCTCCCAGAGAACCCAAGTTCTGTTCTCAGCACTCACCTTGGGGACTCACAACCGCCTTTAACTCCAGCTCCAGGGGATCTGGTGTCCTCTTCTGGCCTCCTTGGACACCTGTACACATGTGGCATGCACACACAAAATAAAAATAAGAATCTTTAAAAAGTGTATACCTTGAAAGTCTTACGTAGTGGGATACACCTGTAGTTCCAGGCTACTTGGGAGTCAGAGCTGGGAGAATTGTCTGAGGCTACAAGTTTGAGACTAGCCTAGGCAACCTTGTCTTTTTTTTTGTTGTTGTTGTTTCTTTGTTCAAGGTTTCTTTGTGCAGCCCTGGCTGTCCTGGAACTAGCTCTGTAGACAAGGCTTGTCTCGAACTCATAGAGATCTACCTGCTTCTGCCTCTTGAGTGCTGGAATTAAAGGCAGGCCTGTCTTAAAAGGGAGAGCAAGAGAGATGGGGAGAGGGAGAGATATCCATCATTTTGAAGAGGAAGATGAATAGACTACACACCAGGGCTAGGAAGTCGTTCAGTGCCAGAACGTTTGTCTAAGAGGCATGAGACCCTGGGTTCCAACCAAGCAACACACATACACACACACACACACACACACACACACACACACACACACACACACCACCCTTACACAGCTGCCTCTATATGTGTATTTCTTTAAGCAGTAGAAACAAGGTCCATAGGTGTCTTAGTTACTTTTCTGTGGCTGTGAAAAAACATCGTGACTAAAGGCAACTTACGGAAGAAAGAGTTTATTTTGGCTTACGATTCGAGAGGGATAAGAGTCCATCAGAGCAGGGCAGAGACACGGCAGCAGACAACCAGCGTGGCCGCAGAAGCAGGAAGCTGAGAGCTCACATCTTTGCCTTTAACGTGAGCACAAAGCAGAGAGGGTGACTTGGCAGTAGGGTGAGACTATGTCTCTCAAAGCTTGTCCTGGTAATGGTGACACACTTCCTCCAGGAAGGCAGCATTTCCATAACCTCCCGAACAGCACCACCGACTGGGTACCAAATGTTCAAACATGTGAGCCTGTGGGGGACGTTCTGGACTGAGGACCAAGCTGTCAAAAGCAGTCCTTCCAAGCAGCCAGTTTTTAATGTTCCCGACCTCCCTTCCCCTTTCTTTCCCTTTTTCCTTCGATCTTTCCTCTTCCCTTTATTTTACTCATTAAACAAAAGACACTCTTGGTTAAAACATCACTTTGGACATTAGCCAACTTATATTCTAGGAGAAAAATCATATAAAATGTACTTAAAGCATAGTTGAAAGGAAGCCAACCCTCCCACCATTACTGCCCAGGCACCAGATGACTCAGGGACGGAAACACTTGCCCAGAAAGCCTGATGACTGGAGTCCAGTGCTTCAGAGAAAGGAGACCTTTGACCTTCATAGGTGCACAATGGCAGACAGGCATCTGTGTGCATGGGTATGCTCACAATTGCACACACACACACAACAATAACAACAACAATAATAGTTTATATATGTATGTGTGTGTGTGTTTGTTTGTTTGTTTATTTATTTATTTATATACATAGCCCTGGCTGCCCTGGAACTCACTACATAGGGCAAACTGACATCCAACTCAGAGACCCATCTGTCTGTGCTTCTCATGTGCTAGGATTAAAGGTGTGCACTACCATGCCCAACTAAGTTAAAATTTTTTAAAGGAAAAAAATCTAGCCCCGGGATACCTTCTCATTCATTCATTGAGCAGATCCCCACACTCAGCTGTGAGATGGTAAAGATGAATGACATAAAACAAGTCCCCCAAGGATGCCCCCAGCCCCGGGGGTGAGGAAACCCCTCAGTAGCCAAACAATTTCAGCTCACTGTAGTGCTGGCCAATGCAAGGGCGTCCCAGCAGAGCCAAGAAGGCAACTCCAAATGTCCTCACACGCGAGGACATTTAGGTTCTGCCCACAGCGGCAGACGTTGAGTCTTTGTCTTACCCCTTGGCCCCTTGCTGTTTCTCAGTGCAGAGACGCTCCGGCAAGAACTGGAAAGAGAGAAGATGATGAAAAGATTGCTGATGACCGAACTGTGAGACTCTGCCCTTGCTGCCTGGAGATGGCATGGTGCCTTCGTCCGCTTCCTTTCCTCGGGCTCGGTGTGCTCACTGCGGCACGACGTCCAGAAGTGTGCTCTGTCCGCCCAGGTCTCCAGGGTTAGCGGAAGCCAGCTTCCGGCTTGACTTCGCTGGGAAAGTTATTTTTATGTCTCCTGAGCATGAGAGGTTTTTCTACTGCTCAACGCAGTGGAGACAGGGTTTGGTAGGAAGTTTCTAGCAGAAAGGGGATTTCTGTTCAGCGGTTCCTGTGTGTATCTGTTAGTAACCCCAGGGGCTAACGCGGCACAGAATCCTCCGCTCATACTCTAAACTATGTGACTTTTTTATGATCGAAACTTGCACCAAGCTTTGGCTGTTTGTTAAAATGGATCATTTTTAATGACAGAATAATTCTTTACTGCTGGTTTTTCCATTTACACTGGTAAATACACAGATCTTATAAAATCATTTATTTTTATTCAGACATGAACAGATGAATGGAAAAAAGGTTACATATTACTACAACTGAAAATACTTCAGCTTAACCTGAAATACAATTGAATGTGTGAACTCGTTGGATACCACATAACCTGGGATAAAAGGAATTTATCTTGGAGCCCCATGTAGGAAATTCTAACTTACATCATTTAAAAATCTTGGCAAGGTCAAGATGATTCAGTATCAGAAAGACTCATTTGGCTTTTACATAAAGATAAATTATTTCTAAATTCTATCCACTCTAATCATGTTGACAGAATCCTGCCCAGAAGAAACTTAACTCCCTTTTATATAGTTTCAAAAAATGCATTTTTAAATTTTTATTATTCACTTGAATACCTTTGCAGGAATTAAGGAGCCCCTCCCTACAGCTAGCTCTCTGAAGTTCTTTCCAATTCTCCTTAATATGCTCCGTTTTTACATAGCTGAGCTCAGCGAGAACATTCCTTTTGTTATATTTCCACCTAACACATCTCCTTATTAGACAGGTCCTACTCTCACTAATTTAAAAAAGTCTTTATAACCACATGACATAGTTAACCTCACTTCTCCCCATTATTAGATATTTGAGTTATATGCAAATTTTCACTCTTATAAATAGTGCTGCTATGAATGTCTTTGTAAAAAAAATATAAATAAATAAATATATATATCTATAAAATCCTTCTCTTGGATTATTCCCTTTGGAATATCTCCAAAGAGGGATTACAAGGTCAGAGAGCATGAAGTATTTTATAGCTCTTGTTTTATATTGCCAGATCGCTTTATAGAAAGATCCAATCTTTGGATTGGAAGGACCTTAAAGGTCATCTCATTTAAACTTCCCCTCCTCTGAATGCTTGAATCCCCTCGACAATTTATGATGCCACCAGCAGTGTGTAAGCATTTCTATTTATCAATAGCTCTGCCAACACTGGGTTTTGCCATTCTAATTTATTTTTTGCTAGTTTAATAGATGTGTATAGTTATTATTGAAAAGCTGTCTTGTTTGAACTGCTAGCAAAGCTGGACACTTCTGTGTGATGAGTTACCAGCTGTGTTTCCTTGTGTGTAAACTGTCCACATCCATTTCTTATGACGGCTTGTTCAACGGAACTGACCTTGTATCTTTGTATCAGAACTGTATTTTTATGTTGTATTGTAGCGTTTGCTCTCTCCCTATCCCTACAACTGAATGGTGCCAATAATTTGATACTAATGACTATAAAAATTGCCTCATTGACTAGCTTTGATGCAAACGAGGTATGTAAACAGATGTTCAGATAACCAAGGAGTAACTCTTTAAGTGCTGACTCTTTACAATTTTAATATTTTTGGAGGGAACTCTTTCTAAGATGTATGGCACATTTCCCTGCCTTAGTGCACAGAGTATCCTGGAGGGTCTTCGGCCCTTTCCTCATGAGTCCTGGTTGTCAGTACACACATCAGCCCCTCCCGTACCTTGATATGGTACAAAAGATGTCACCAGGAGCTATCAACACGTGTAGGGCTTGGTGTGGCCTTCTATAGGCCACGACCCTCTTCTCATTGATGGCTCTTTCTTGTCTGCTCTATCAGAGGAGCTGTCTGGGACAAGTGTAGTTTGGGGTGGGTACTTTTCACCCACACGGCTCCCAGATGTCCTAGTAAAATAGGCTTTGGCTGTTCTCTCTCACGTGCACGTGACACAAACCCTGTTCCTGTCGAACCCGGGGTTGTCACCTCCTGCCAGTCCAGCAGCCTCGTCCTCTTCTGAGCTGCTTCCTGAGGCGTGCGCTGCTCCCCACCTTGCTTTCTGATGGAAACCTCCAGAACACAGTACAAGGTTCCTGGAGAGGTTCCTGCGTCTGTGGTTTTCTTTGTTTATAAGGAGGGGTGCATGGAGGTTTTGCCTGTTGTTTTCAGGAGACACACTGGCTTCTGCGTTGTCTCCACCTTCTCCCTAGGTTCACAGGTGTCTCAATGGGTTGACATCACTGCAAGTCTGAGCACAAATGTATTGGTTGTTACTGTATATGAAAACCCAGTACCATTGGCGGTCCACCCTAACCAGTAAAATCCATTAATGCAGTGGTCATTATCTTTTGCTACTTAAATGTATGGTGGGTGCTTGGCATTGGGACCTGAGACTGTGAAGTTGCCCTGAGTGAACTCACAATGACTATAAGGAGTTGTGCAATTGTTTTTACCTTTTCTGCCTACTTAAGACCCAAACAACAGCACTAGAAGGTCACATGACAATCACATGTGGGTTCAAGAGGGGATGGGAGAATCTGCTAACATAATCATTCCAGAGCTGGGGCTCCAAACTGTGGCCTCAGACTCCAAGCTGGGAAAATATTGTGAATTACTGCAGAGGACTGGCAGCCCTCAACCCATAGAGTTGATGGATTGTGGACAGCACAGATTGTCAAGTGTGAAAAAGGAAGTCTTTTAGCATTCAGAAATTCCCACCAGTATGTATCAGAGTTTGATTTCCCAAAGAGCACAGGAAGATTCTGATGTCATTGTCATCCTTCACCATTTCAAAGATCACAGACCTTTAAAGTCCTTGAATAAAATCCACCATTTTAATGATTTTACAGTGTACAGCTCAGTGTCTTTCAGCATATCCACGATGCTGGGCAGACATCATAATCTGACTCCTCTGACTCTGCCCCTCCCCTGGCAACCACTAACCACCCCCTGCCCTGGTCTGTGGGTTTCTGCTTATGAATTTGCTTATTTTGGACACTTCATATATCTAGAATTATACAGTATGTGGGCTTCTGTGGTCAGCTTCTTTTATTTGAACAATGTTTTTAAGGTTCATCTATGTTATACCATGTATCAGAACTTCATTCTGTCTTTGTGAGTGAATAATCGAGTATATGGAGGTACCATTCTTTGTTTATCTGATTATTCAGTTGATAGATGTTTGGGTTGCTCTTGATTTGGGGCTATTATGAATGATAATTTTATGAACATTCATGCACAAGTTTTTGTCTGAACATATGTTTTGGGTTCTCTTGGAATTGCCAAATCATATGGCAACTCTATGTTTAACTTTCTGAGGGACTTCCAAGATCACAGCTTTTATATCTTATGAAATCCAAAGTGAAAAATGACATACACCGGCAGTCAGAGACAGGCCACATCTGTTCCTGGTTGGAGACTGAGTGGTAGCACTAATTTGGGGATGTTTTTATAAGAGGGGGAGGGGGGAAGGTCCTTTTGAGAAATTATTTTGATGAGAAGAGAAATAAAGGTTCTGTCTGTCTTTTTAAAATGAAAATGAAATGAAACGCTTATCCATTTAAAAGTGACTAACGGGCTGGGAGATGGGTTAGTGGGTGATATATTTGCTGCATGAACATGGAGTTTGGACCCTGGGCACCTACATAAAAGCCTGGCACAGCTGCATTTGTCTTTAATCCCAGTGTTGGGGTGGGAAGCAGAGAAAGGTGGATCCCAGGGGCTCCCTGGCCAGGCAGTTCCAGCAAGCCACAGACTCAGGAAATTGCTCAGTTGGTAAAGCGGTAGCTGTGAAAGCATGAGGTCCTGAGTTCAAATCTCTGGTACCCACATAAAAAGCAATACTTGGCAGCATGTGTCTATAATACCAGTGCTGGGAAGCCAGGAGGATCCCAAGCTCACTGGCCAGCCCCCACAGCTGAGCTGAACTTCAGAGTCAGTGAAAGAGCCTGGCAGGATTCACATATTTAAATTCCAATTGGACAAGCTGATCTGTCAGCTATATCCGGTAGTCAACAGCTGGCCTTTGGAGTTCCCAAGGTCTCTTTCCTCCAATAGCAGCTCCCATGTCTTCCAGCCACGGGGCGAAAAAAGGTTGAAATGACCGATTTCTCAATAGTTCATAATTTTGTGCTATGTCATGACATTGGTGACATTGAACCCTACAAACGTTCCCTGCATGGTCTTATTTAATATGCACTGCATCGTGGGAGTTATTGATCAGTGGTCGTTACCCAGGCAGTCCGACTTCTAGGTCTATATTTGAAATCTGTTTTTCTGCCTCAGTAGCAATTTCCTTCCTTTATATATATATATTAAAGAACCTGAAGAATCAGGTTCCCATGCAGGTTCTGAAGTAGCGGCATGGAAGGGAGAGTGTCCATATTTCTCGCAGAAAACAACTTGTTAATTGTCATCACCCCAACAAGGGTCACCGGAAGACAAACCTGGGATCTATGTAGATTAAGTGAGTAAATGAATTGGCCAGGTAAATAACCCCAAGTGTAAGCGGTGCGAACGGATGTGAAGACGAGGAGAATTCAGCGTACTTATCAGACACGGCTGAGTTGCTTGAGGTCTGAGCACTTTGCTCCTGGGGAAAAAGGGTAAACCAGTTGCCTAGTTTGAAAAGCTCAGATTATGCTCCAATGCTTGTGGCTTTTGCCAAGGCTTAGTTACACTTTCCTCGCTGTCTCTGACCTCTTTTTGGCTAGCTGTATTGTGGTATTTTGTGATTCCATCTTCCTTCCGGGATGGTCTCCAGAAATTTATGAGTCTAGTGTTTTCTTTGAACGAAAAGTGCAGGTGTTGGAAACAGTCGTTCTAATTAGGCGTGAAAACTGGATTTCTAGGGGCTTGAGTAGAAGAGCAAATCGCGCTTTGTGTGTCTGGAGTGAGACCTAAAGAGATACTAGCAAGCTCCCAGGTGGTGCTGATGCTGTAGGTCGGCGGGCCACACTGAGAACCTAAGGACCAGGAGGTCAAATCTGTAGGGGGACTGGGCGGTGGGGAGAATGGGAGGAAGGACGCGAGGAGGGAAGCTAGGAAGGAGCGTCAGACGAGGAGGGGGTGATGCTGAGAGGACTGGGGCAGGCTGCGGGGCTGGAGCGAGGATGCGCAGAGCGAGGCAGGGAGGCGGCGGGTGCGGGCGCTCCGCGGCTGCGCGGCGCGTGCTGGCGGCGGCTCGGTCCCGGCCCGCGCCCGCGGCGCCCCGCTGCGGCCGGAGCGGCCTGGCTGCGGGATCGGTGCGCAGCGATGGCGGGGCAGCCCCGGCAGCGCCCGGCCTGGGCGCCGCTGCTCCTGCGGCTGCTGCTGGCGGGGATCGCTGCCTGCGACGCCAGCCCCGCGGACGACGGCGCTGGCCCCGGGGGCCGGGGACCCCGGGGACGCGCGCGAGGGGACGCGGGCGCCGACGAGGCAGTGCCGCGCCACGACTCCTCCTACGGCACCTTCGCAGGGGAGTTCTACGACCTGCGCTACCTGTCGGAGGAGGGTGAGGCTACCGGAGGGTGAGGGGCGACCTGGGGGACGGAGGAGTACAGGAGTGGGGTCCGCAAGGATGTCAGTGGAGGCAGATGTGCACAGCTGAGGCTAGGCTGGGGAGCCCGGTGCTCAGACTCCGCCTTCAAGAGGGAAGTCTAGAGGAGCTAGCTGTCAGAGCCTGCTCCCCGTTTTACACGTGGGGAGACTAGGACAGGGAGACTCTGACTCAAGTCCTGCGAAGCTGTGGACAGGAGGTGCTAAGCCTATGCTCTCCCAGTTCTCAGCGTCTGGCCTCCTCCATCCTCCCTGCCATGGAGGAGGCGCCATCTGGCCTGGGGTACCGGAGCCCAGCGCAGCAGGCAAGAAGCAGAAAACCCAACTTAAAGAGCCCGGTTGCCCAGTAACCTCCCAGGCAGTCGGTCTGTATTGACCTAAATTTGCAGGTACTGGTGCCCCATCTTTCTGTTGGTCTCATTGCCCAGGCACCAAAGCTGGGTCACAGCTCTCTCTCCAGTCTAACCCACATCTGCTCCCACCACACTTGTAGTCTCCTGGTGTGAGACACCATTGTTGAGACCATCTGGGCCCAGAGACTGGAGTTTCTTAGCCAGCTTCCCTGAAGAGCTGTTTCAAAGAGTACAAAAGGCAAATCTATTCTGATAAAAGGATTGGAAACTGGTCTCTTCCGCAGCTTTGGGGAGAGTTATTTTCCTTTACTTATGCAAAGAGGAGCCAAGAATCAAGCTGGGGGTTGAAATGAGGATATCTGTTCGTGGGTGTATCTCTTAATTAGGATGAGGTTCAGCTATATGCAGCATGCAAATGTTAATATCTTCGATAAGATAGAATTCTCTTAGTCATATAAGGAAATCTGGAAACCCACAATCCAGAACTGGCATGAAAAGTCTCTGATGTTCCGGGACCCTGGGGCTGGATCTTCTACTTGGAAGTAACTCTTAGCTTGTGACCTAATGATCCCAAGTTGATGCTTGAACCCTACTCATTACCTTCTCATTCCAGATGGTGAGAAAGACAACATGGGTTGAAAATGCTGACTGCCTACTTACTAAGGACTCTATTCAGAGAGAAGTGCCCTCTACCAATCTTAGTTCCTTAGTCCATGTGGTCACACGTAGCTGTAAAGGAGTCTGGGAAGGGTAACCTTTTTAGCTAAAAAAGACATACTATATCTACTTCAAAAATATAATTATTATACTAAAGAAGGTGGAGAGAATGGATTGGGGGAGAATATTTATTAGATAGAGACTGTTGAAACCGCCCTCCCTCCCCCACACACATTTAGTGGCCTAGAGTCTGGCTGTTCAGGGGTTGGTGAGGCAGCTCTATTCCAAGCAGTCACTCAGGGACCTGTGTTTCTTCCATCTTGTTGCTCCACTATTTTAAGACCTTGTCCTCATCTATGAAATAGAAGATTGGTAGTTTTTTTTTTTTTTTTTTTTTTTTTTTTTTGTCTTTGTTCAAGATTGAGGGAGGAGTGCTGGAGAGATGGCTGGGTGGGTAAAGCACTTGCGGCACAAATGTGTGTGGTGCCTGAGTTCAGAGCATCAGGACCCATGTGACGCCAGGTGCAGTAGCTCATGGGTCCGTCATCCCAGTGCTCCTGAGGAGAGATGGGAGATGGAGTCAACCAAATCCTTGCAAGCTTGTGGGCCAACTGATACGCAGCAGCAGACAAGAGACCCAGTCTCAAGGTGGAAGTAGAGGACTGGCATCTGAGGTTGTCTCCTGACCTCCACCTGCACAGTGTGGCATATGCCCATCCATATACACATGCACACATGCATGCACACACACACACACACACACTTGTCTACACACACACAGAAATAAAATTGAGGTAAAGAAACAGAAAAGTTTAGGATAAGTAATTATCTTTTTGGCTGCTTGTGTAAATCGCTGCTTCTCATAGTCTTTGGCAATTACAAGCGTAATTAAGTAGTGACCTAGCTGCAAGGGAGGCCAGGCAGCCCTGGACCCGGGAAGAAGGGCAAATGGTGGAGAAACAACAAGCAAAACAGAATCTGCCACTCAGGGAAAGGATAAATATTCCTAAGCATATTTTTCTGAAAACATGTAGTGTATATTTATTCTGTACATAACCAGCCTATACCTCTAAATGACTTAAAGGTGGCATGTGAGCACCTATTGTCTCATTTAACTAATGAAGAACAAGCCAGATTCTCTGTGTCCATTTGCATACATGGAGAGAATGAACTGCCAGTTGTATAACCTGGTCTTATGAAGGCCAACATCAGGTGGACAGTAGCTACCAAGGAAAACTTTGCAGTCACTCTGAGAAGTAGGTTCCCAGTCCAGAATATACATGTTGCCAACAACAGGAATAAACCATTGGGTTACGGATAACTACTCTCTTCTGGGGCTCCTTTGAGGGAGAAGAGCAACAAGAACAGAGTGTTGCTTCAGTGTTAGATCTTCAGTGCAGCCCTGTGTTCCCCTCTGCTGTCAGCTGCCCAGGGCCAAGGATCCTGCATCTGAGGATGAAGGAGCTGCCTTCCCTTTGACCAATAAGGAAGAGAGCCGCTCTTGGCCGCTTATCTTTAAAGCACAATGATGTTATCATTGGCAAACATGTGAATGGGCAGCTCACCACTGAGTTGGAGACCAGATTTTCCTGTTGTGGGAAGAGCTGGGTTGGAGGCAGAGAGAAGGATGGAAGGAAGCATGGGTAGGCCATCTTTCCTCAGCCTGTGTCCTTCTCGGGTCATTCAGGTGCTGTGTGTAAATGTGTAGTTTCTCTCTTTGTGAGTCTGTAAGTTCTTTAAAACTACCAAAACATGTCTAATTCTCCTTTGTGTCCTTGGTGAATGAACTCTGCCAAGAACAATTGCTGGAGCTCCCTTTCAACTGCTTATTTATATATTTGTGTGTGTGTGTTTTCATATTCATGTTCATGTGTGCAGAGACCCTAGAACAACCGTGCGTGTTGTTCCTCAGACATCCTCCTCCTTTTTATTTATTTATTTATTATTTATTTTTTATTTTTGAGACAGGGTCTTTCACTGGCCTGGAGCTCATCCATCCCTGAAGTTCAAGGATCTGCCTGCCCCTGCCTCCTCAGCACGGGGTTATAAACACATATTGCCAGTAAGCTCTGATTTTTCATGTGAGTTCTGGGGATCCAACTCAAGTCCTCAGGCTTATGTGGCAAGCACTTCACCGATGGCATTCTCTCTCCAGCCCTTGCTGTCTTTTATAAGTCCCCACTGTGTGTCAAACAGTTGTCTAGGATACTTTTACCTGCATTCATTTTCACTTGTGCAGTGTCCTGCGAGTTAGATGCTACGTTTCCCACATTCGAAGAGTTAAGGGAAATGACTCTTTTTTTTTTTTTTTTTTTGGCTAAACTCACATAGCTAGAAAGGAGCAGGGAACTGTTGGCTCTGTGGGTGGACTCTGTGGTGTAGGTGATGCAAGGTGTCCAGCCTGCCTGAGTGAAGGTCCCTGTTTGCAAGCTCTAGGAACGGACTTGGACAGGAAGGAATGAAGATTTCTGTGAAGTCGCTTGAGATGAGGAATTCAAAGTTAGTTAGAAGCTGCAGGTTCTGAAGGGACAACATGCTACTGTGAAATCTCCTTTTGCCTTGGTGTAGGACTTGACAATCTGCTCTTCTCTCTCTCACCATCTCTCCATTATATGACTGATCAGTAGAAGGGACAGCTGAGGTAGCCTCAGAAAGAGGTCGATGCTGTGGTTCTCAGAGGTGAAGCTGAATGGGATGAGCAGCCAGTCTGTGGTTTAAACTTCATGGAATCAAGGGCCGAATGAATACCTGAAGTGCTCTGAGCCAACCAGTTAATTAGAAGCAGTTAATAAACAGCAAAGCAAAAGCTCTTAACCACTCAGGACAGTGTTGCAAAATGGGCTCACGGGAGTGCAGAAGGACCCACAGTCCACAGATTAGATGAGAATGGAAGCCACAGAACCTCAAACAACAACCGGAGTGGCCGGAGGAAAAGCCCTGTGATAGGGAGCTTGCTCAGCATGGGTGTGACAGAGGGTTCAGCCTCCAACACTGCAAAAACAAACAAACAAATAAACAAACAAACAAAAATGAGAAAACCAACTCCATATAGGAATGTCTTGACAGATAGAAATGATAAAATAGAAATTAAGAGAAGAAAAAAGTTACTGTAATTAGTCTCTAAAACAAAGTTACTAGAAAGATTGATTCCATGTGAGAAGGAAGGAGGAGAATTTTTGCAATTTTTTTTAAAACTCCAATGTAATGTTTAATGTTATTCATTTAGGTTTTTTTTGTGTGTGTATATGTGTGTGTGTGTGTGTGTGTGTGTGTATGGATTTATGTATGTGTATATGCATGCCCATGCCATGACCAGCAAGAGGTCAGCCTTGGGTGTTGTTCCTCAGGTGGCATCCACCTTATATTTTAATTTTGCTTTGTGTGTGGGTGTCTGGGGGTGGTTTACTTATGCAGAGGCCACAAGCAGACAGTAGGTGTTAGTCCTTGTCATTCTCTGCCTTGTTCCCTGAGGAATAGTCTCTAACTGGATGGAGAGCTAGGCTGGTAGCCAGTAAACTCCAGTGAGCCTCCTGTACCCTGTCCCAAGCCACGTTGCTGGGTCACAAGCATGTACAGCCATACCTGACTTTTCACATGGGTGCTGGGGATTTGAACTCAGGTCCTCACACATGCACAGAGATTGCATTTACTTGCTGAGCCATCTTTCCAGCCTCACCACGGTTTTTTAAGACAAACTTTCTCACGGGGATGTGGGACCATCCAATTAGGCTAGTCTGGGTAGCCAGCAAGCTACAGGATCTACCTGTCTGCATCTTCCTGATGCTGGGATTACAAGCATGCACCACCACACCTAGCTTTATAACATGGCTGCTGGGGATCAAACTCAGGTCCTCACACCCGGGTGGCGAGCACTTTTACTGACTGGGACCTTTCCCCAGCACCTGATTTAGGTTTTTGTTTTGGAGAAAAATTGCATCGAACGTGGGAGAAAGGAAATAAGGCAAGCAAGCAAACTGATGTCAGTGAGGAAATGGACATAGCTAATCCAAAGAGACAAGTGAGCCATGTCTGGGTGGTTCAGTGTATATATCTCAAGATTGAGGAAGACAGGTCAGTATACACAGGGAGATAGAATGCAGGGAAGGCGAAGAGGTACATTGTAGCATGAATTCTAGTTGGTATTAATAATATAAACCCAGAGCCAGATATTGGGGTAAATGCTGAATGATCAGAGAAGCAGAGCAGCCAGCCACTAGAGAGTTCTTACCTCTACTGAATCCTCAGCCTGAAAGGGACTGAGTTCCTGTCTCCTCCCACCTTGTATTCCCTCCTCTGTCCAGCCATATCATTTCATATATATATATATATATATATATATATATATATATATATGAAAATAGCAAGCGGAGAAGTTAATGTTGTGCATTGTTAATGAGGATGTAAAATGTTACAGCTCTTTGGAAAATGACTTGGCAGCTCCTCAAAAAGTAAAATGTAGAGTTACCATATAATGTAGCAATTGTGTTCTAAGAGAGTTGAAAACACATCCACACAAAACCTTCTACACAGCTGCATGGTTCATAATAGTCCCAAAGTGGGAACAACCCCAAAGCCTACCAGCTGATGAACAGATAAACAATATGGTCTGGCCATACAGTGGGGATGGTATTCTGTCATCAAAAGGAATAAAGCTTTAATGCATGCTGCATGGTGGACGACCCTTGAAAACATTATGCTAAACGAAAGAAACCAGACACCAAAGGCCACCTGATTCCCTTGACAGGAAAAATACAGACCAGGCAAACCACAGGAGCAGAACCTAAAGGATGCCATGGGCTAAAGGAAGTGACACACACATGCACAACACACACCACGTAAGAAAAAAAAAAAGAAAGAAAGAAAAAAGAAATCAAGTCAACTGAAAACAAATCTTCCCACTAAGAAGCTCCAGGCTCAGTGAGAGGCAGTGCTCACTCTAAAAATACACACATTTAAAATATGTGGGGCTGGAGAGATGGCTCAGCAATTAAGAGCGTTGGCTGCTCCTTTCAGCGAGCCTGCGTTCAATTCCCAGCACCCACAGGGTGGCTCACAACTCACTGTAACTCCAGACCCAGGGGATCAAACACCCTCGTCTGGCTTCCTCGGGCTCAGCATGCACATGATATACAGACATACAAGGGGACAGAATACCGTTACTTCATATTTGCAGAAGGTTAATTTTTAAAATGGATCATGATAGTGTTTGCATGTGTGCATGACTGGGGTGTGTTTGTGAATATGAGCGCCATGGTGCGTGTGTAGAGGTTAGGAGACAATCTGTGGAGTCAATTTCCTCTCCCCACCTTTATATGGGTTACAAAGATCAAACTCAGGTTATACAAAAAAAAAAAAAAAAAAAAAAAAAAACACCTTTACGCACTGAACCATCTTACCAGTGCCCTGAGCATAATTCAGGGGACAGGAAAAGAGGAAATAATGCCTGCTCATTTGATGTGACAGTGTAACTTTATTAGTGTGCCAGACAGACAAGAGAGAAAGAGGTATTACAGCTGAATTTCAATCATGTGCGTAAATATATATTGACTATACCAATATATTGGAAGAAATAAAAAATATATTGTTTTAGGCAAAGATGAATTTTAAGAAAATTGAGGTAATAACAAAATCTGACAGAATATAATTGAAGATGGAATGTGAAGGACAAATATTGTCATACACTGATAAAAGAAACAATAAATCAGCAACCCAACAAGTAAGTTTCTGGGGCTGAGGATGTGGCTCAGTAGATTGCTTACTCAGTGTGAATGGTGCTCTGGGTTCATTACTCAGTACTTCAAAAATAACTATTGATACACACATATGTGTATTATATATATAATGTATACACATATATCTATAATAAACACATGCATGGTGCTTCCAAATACATGAAACAGTAATCTATTCTATGTTAATAATCAATAAATCAAATATGTAGATAAATGTCAAAACAAAATCTTTTAAAATCAGCACACTACCCTTAACATTTAAAATCAAATTTTAACAATAAAAGATAAATATTGTTTGACTTGTAGAAATGGTATTAGAAAAATGAGCATATAAACACAGAACCATACTCTTTTTGAACAGCCAGCAAGATCTCTAAAACTTGCTATGAATTAGATTATAGCATGCTGTTGAATTACAAAGGATCTCTATCATATGCAGGGATGTCTTCTGACTATGGTGAGATGAAATTTGAAGTTAGCAAAAGCATAGAAAGGCGTTACTGGGAATATCAATCAGTGTCAAAGTGTTCACCTGCCACTCAAAGCTCTCCATGTGATCCCCAGCCCTTAAAAAAAAAAGAAAGAAAGAAAGGAAGGAAGGAAGGAAGGAAGGAAGGAAGGAAGGAAGGAAGGAAGGAAGAAAGAAAGAAAGAAAGAAAGAAAGAAAGAAAGAAAGAAAGAAAGAAAGAAAGAAAAGGATCATAGGTGATAATACCAATTAAAAAGAATATTGACCAAAGAGATAAAGAAGAAACCATAAGCCTTCAATTGAACCATCAAAACATTGTATGTCAAAATACTGGCATTAGGGCTGGTGAGATGTCGCACCAGGTAAAGGCACTTGCCACTGAGTTGACAACCCAAGAACTGACTCCCAGAAGTTGTCCTCTGACCTCCATAGGTGCATGGTGGCATGTGTTTGTTCATGCACGTATTTAAGGCATGCTAAGACATAGTTCTAAAGTATGTCCACAGGGCTTATGCAGCTCTACCACAGTCATATTTGGGACACTTTGATCACCCTGAAAAGAAGTCATGTTTTCCCAGAGCCAACACCATGCAGATGTTTCATGTTTCCCTTGTCTCAGCTCTTGGCAACCGTGAAGCCTTCTGTCTCAATATTTGTCTGTTGTGGGCATTTCATGTACAGAGGATGATGGTACATTACATGGCCCTTATCATTTTGTTGCTTATTTTGACTTTTTAGGAAATCTTTTAGAAGATAGCATAGGAACCCAAAGCCCTTCCTCACCAGCAACAGTGAGCTAGAGAAAGCAAAAGAAAACAGGGTAACAGTTCAAAGTACACAGAGCTCTGCAATGTCTGATTTTATCTATAGAGAGAAACAATTTGAACTGTTAAGGGATATAAGAATGTGAATAAACAGATAAACCATGGTCTTGGAAAGAATAACCTGATATTATGAGTATTCCAGTTCTCCATCCACTCACAATTCATCTCAAATGCAAGACAATTCCAGACAGAAGTCTGGTACAATTCTGAAAGGGAACTTCACACATGACTTCTATACTTTGTATGGAAGAATCAAGTCCCACGAACTGGTGAGACAGTTTTTCCTTGCTAGGTAATCAAGATACATTACAAAGTGAAATAATTAAAACAACATGGTCGTAGCTTGCAACAACCAAAAAACAAAACAGAAAATCTAGAATGGATGCAGTTTCATGAAAGAACTGATGGTTTGGAAAGGAGTTACCATAAATTACTAGAGAAAGCATGAGTTGTTTCACAAATTATGTTGAGAAAAAAAAAATGGACTCAACTTCAGTAGAGCTGGACATGATAGCACACGCCTTTGATCTCAGCACTCTGAAGGTAGAAGCAGATGGATCTCTCTGAGTTAGTTTCAAACCAGATGGGTCTGCGTAGGGAGTTTCAGGTCAGCTAGGGACACATAGTGAGACTCTGTCTTAGAAAATAAAGCAAAAAGAAACCCAAACAAATCAATATGAGTAGAAAAATATAATTGATTTCTTGCCTCACATTAGATAATGAGTAAATTCCCAGTGGGTCAAAGCTCTCACTGTGCTATTGATAGGGAAATACAGCATTTGTAAGTGAAAATGAGAGAAATGTCTCATGCTGATGTGATAGAAAATAATCCCTTAAGACCCTGAAAAGCACAAGCCTTTAATCTCAGCAGGTAGAGGCAGGTGGATCTCTGTGAGTTCAAGGCCAGCCTGGTCTACAGAGTGAGTTCCAGGACAGCCCTGGCTACATGGAGAAACCCTGTCTCAAGAAACAAAAACAAAAACAAAACGAAGATTGGGGAGAGGTGGAGAGAGAAAAAAGAAAAAAAACCAAAAAGAAGAGAAATACTTACTTTAACTTCAACAAAATTAAATATTGGGTCTAAAAAAAGAGCATCACAGGAAACAAACAAACACATAGAAAAACAAAATTGGTGGAAGGGTGGCAGGAAAAAATAGCAACATAGGGAACCAATAATTTCATGAAATGTATACAACCTTCTGTGAAAAATTTGGATTCCAAATAATAAAGGAAGCAAAGGTTACAGAAATAGACATCACAGAGGCAGGTCCCAAGTACAGATATGAAGAGACATTTGTGTCTATCAGTGCTTAGGGAAATCCAAATGAAAATAACAATGATATCACGTCGAGCTGGGATGTGGAGAAACTGGGGCAGGCAATCATGTGGTGCCCAGGGGACTGCAAACTGTCATTGTTCAGAATAGTAATCTGCTCAAACTTTGCATAGTTAGAGAGGCAGTCTGGCCATGCTTCTCCTGGGTTACACAATAAAAATGTCCTAGATAAAAACTCTCAGGAAACATGGGTAAAGACGTTTATGTTTTCACAGTAGGAGAAAGCAAGCATGTAGAGGTGTGCCATTTACTTTTCTGTGACCATTATATCTACCAGAAACCGCTTAAGGGTGGGAAGATGTATTAACCCTATGGTTTCAACCTGTCATGAGGGAGTAGGCCAGCTCAACTCAGGGCATCAGAAGTGACTGCCAGAGGCGGTTCATATCACGGTGAACCCAGAAAGAGAGGATGGATGATTCTTCAAAGGCCTGTTCCTGGTGACCTCCTTCTGCCAGCTAGGCCTCGCTTCCTTAAAGGTTCCACAGCCTCCAAAAGCAGTACCACCAGCAGGGACCAACTGTTCAACAACAACAACTAAAAGAGCCTGTGGGGACATCAAATTCAAGGCACATCAGGAGACAGTTTACGTGTCCCAGTCTGGGAGGGTTTTATTTAAGCAAATGTATTTATGTGCATCTTATCTCTTAGCACAAACTCATGTTCTCTAAGGGGCTCCTGCTGAGCAAAGACACACCTACTACAATAAGTCAAGATTCTAGAGCAGTGGTTCTCAGCCTTCCTAATGCTGGGACACCTTAATACAGTTTGTCATGGTGTGGTGACTCCAACCATAACATTATTTTCATTGCTACTTCATAACTGTAATTTTGCTACTGTTATGAATCATAGTGTAAAGATGTGTGTTTTCTGATGGTCTTAGGCGACCTCTGTGAAAGGGTCATTTGACCCCCAAAGGGGCTGTGACCTGCAGGTTGAGAATTGCTGCTCTAGGGTGTCTTTTCCAGGAATCAGGGACAAAGCCCAGATTGTCTGGGTTTTTTTGGACAGCTTACAAAGTAATAGATAGATAGATAGATAGATAGATAGATAGATAGATAGATAGATAAATAAATAAATAAATAGTGCCTACAGTCTAGTGGTGTAACTCAGTGGTAAAATGTATGCCAAAACCGTTAATTCAAGCCACAAAACTGGGTGTGGGGGGGTGTTAACTGGATGTGTAAGCACAGCTCACAGAACACAAGTTCTTATTTGGTTTTATTTTAGAACATACAAAATGATAGAAAAATCAATGTTAGTGAGGTGTTTGCCAACCATTAATGAACTTGCTCAGAACATTTGTACAAGCTCTGTTCTAAAACTTGCTTTTATTTGCTGTCTAGAAATCCATTTTTCCTTTTAAAAAAATGCTGCCCAATGCTTATTAGTTCTCAGTTAAGTTTATAACATTTTAGTAGCCATAACAACCCAGGGATGATAATGACAGCTGGTGTTTATTGAACTGGAAATCTATCATAAACCAATATTTCTCCTGATGCTGGAAATGACTAAGGACTCTGTGATTGAAAAGTGGGAGAGGTAGTCTGGGGGTGATGCTCAGTGATAGTGTTTCCCAGCTTTTGTGAAGTCCTGAGTTTAATTTTACACACACACACACACACACACACACACACACACACACACACACACATTTGTGCATATACACACATGCATGTACATACATACACATACACAGAGAGATACACATGCATGTACATACATACACATACACAGAGAGATATCGAAGGAAGAAGATGCAGAACTTGAGTCAGAAGTAACATTGTCACCTCTAGAATCTTTTTTTTTTTGGTCTTTCAAGACAGGGTTTCTCTGTGTAGCTTTGCGCCTTTCCTGGAACTCACTCTGTAGCCCAGGCTGGCCTCGAACTCACAGAGATCTCCTGGCTCTGCCTCCTGAGTGCTGGGATTAAAGGCGTGCGCCACCACTGCCCAGCTGCCTCTAGAATCTTAATGACATATAAGGAAATAGTCATTGCATTCCTGGATGAATATTCTGGGGGAAAAATAGCCTTGGAACTTCCATGACAAGTAATAGTAAGGGCACAAGTGAAGACACTTATTATAATCTGTAGCACTGATAAGCTGCTCAATAAATACAGAGAAAAACAAGCCTGTCCAAGGCAGGATGCTGTCAATAGTAGTGAAAATAGTGTAGGTTTTAGCACAAAATCGGATAAAACTAGAACCAAAGCGTTTGACCCAGTTACTTAGGTGACAAAAGAGGGCTGTTGTTTGATCCAGTTCTCCAACTCTGTGTATTAGAGCCGGACAGATTTGTGCCAGGAGAGCATAGCCTGGAGACCTTTGTGAAAAGTATAATGCTGACATAATTAAATAAAACCTCACTGAACAAAAGCACTACAAATAAAAAAGACATGGTTTACATGACCTAGGCATATCTGTGGAAGCTTGCACTTCGTCACTGATTGTCATTTACTCATTATCCAGGGCCAAACATCATGCAGGGCAGAGAACACAGGATGAGGCACGTATGGTCCCCACATACATGGAGTAATCAGCCTAGGTGAAAATGGTTTCCCCTGTAAGCTGGAGGTCTCCATGGCATTTCTCTCTAGGGTTCCCTAAATGCATTGTGATATAAGTAATCTCAGATGGACGATGCTAGAAGCTTTGTGTGGGAAGGACTTAGCACATGGGTAAGTGGCAGTCCACAGAGATGAAATGGTAACGTCCATTCTATATGTGAGTGGAATCGCCTTAGAGCCGAGTTAAAAGCTGGGCCCTTGTCAACCCTCTTCCTTCCAGAGCGTGTGCACTGTGCTAAAGCTAAGATTTTCTAACTCCTAGGGGGACAGTGACGAGCCAGTGGTTATGTAGAATGAGGTTCCACTCAAGTTCCCTGGTTGCTTGCTTGAGAATGAAATAAGAACACACTCATTTCCAGATCCCACCTAAGGTGTGGACTCCCTCAGGAAGGGCATCTTCTGACCTCATCAGAGACCTTTGTCAAGTCCCTAAACATTGCTAATGATGATGATAGAAAATAGTCAATGCATTTTTGGGAATTCTCACTGTAAAAATTGTTACTGGATTTTTACCACTCCTATTTATTTTTACTGCCCAGGCTACCCTTTCCCCACTGCTCCTCCTGTGGACCCATTTGCCAAAATCAAAGTGGAAGACTGTGGAAGAACTAAAGGATGCTTTAGGTAGGTACGGCTTCAAGCTGGATAATTAAGGCTCAGAAATGTACTGACTTCTCATGGTGGTATTTAAACCTACATGCATTGCTATGTGGGCACCTGGGTCTGTCCCCCTTTGGAACCTCCGCAAGGTTATGGAGAACTCAGACAAAAAAAAAATCAGTGTTCGGGGGTTTGTTTGTTTGTTGATACAGGGTCTTGCTAGCTGTGAATTTTGGATCATCTTCTCCCAATTCCTCCATAATGCTGGCATTACAAGTGTGTACAACCATGCTTGGCTAGTGTTCAGTTTGGGCATTTCCTTCTTATCGCTGTGATAAAGACATAACCAAAAAGGTTTATATCACAGTCCACCATTGAGAGAAGCCAGGGCAGGAACTCAAGCAGGGCAGGAACCTGGAGGCAGGAACTGAAGCAGAGACCATGGAGGAATGCTGTTCCCTGGCTTGCTCTCATGGCTTGCAAGGCCTGCTTTCTTATACCACCCGGGACACCTGCCCAGGGCTGGTACCACCCAGAGTGAGCTGCACCCTACTTACTTGCCTAGCCAATCTGATGGAGGCATTGTCTCAGTTGAGGTTTTCTCTTCCCAGATCACTCTAGCTTGTGTCAAAGTGACAAAATACAACCAAGACAAGCAGGTTCTCCTATAGCCCTAACTGGCCTTAAATTTATGTAAACAAGGTTCACCTTGAATTTCTGACTCTCCAGCATTCACATCCCAAGCTCTTGGATCACAGATGTGTGCCTAGTTTCTGTGGTGCTGAGAACTGAACCCGGGGCTTTGTGCATACTGGGTAAGCATGCTACCAACTGACCTACAGTCCCAGCCCCAACAATTCCTTTTCAAATAAATAGTCATGACTTGTGGATTCTGCCTGATGCTAACATTGGTTATTCTAGCTTCTTAGTTTGAGTAAGTCTCCATATGATTATTGGTAGCATTTCATCAAGAGGTGATGGGTTCCAGACTAACATGATGGCAGATGTCTGTAATCTCCCACTCAGATGGCTGTGGCAAGAGGCTCACAAGTTTCACGCCAACCTGGAGTACTTAGTGAAAAAGCCTTGTGTCAAAGAAAAGACAGATGGAGGGAGAGTCGGAGACAGAGTGAGGGAGAAAATGAGAAGGAATGAATGCGAATTGGCTTGGTAGAAAGCGCTAGTGTAGAAACTTCCCACATTTTTGTGGGAAGTTTTGATGAACCTGGCACTAAAGGTGCTGATTCTGGTGATTGTTCAGGGCTCAAAGTTTAAGGAGCCAAGCATCGACTACAGGAGCCTCAAGCCTGATTGGCTTACAAGTCTTTTTCAAAGACTTTTTCAAAATTCCGATACTGTTATCATTGAGCAAAATGGTCAGCACTGTTTAATTCTGGTGGAGATGAGATATATTGAGAAAAGAAAGGATTTTGATAGCCTGCTGGCTCAAGTGACCTATCTTTCACACTTCTCTGCTCTTTTTACCCTCCCCCAGCCCTTCATTTGTTCCATCCCAGTCCAGGTTGCCTTCACCATATAGCTCTTCCCTGCTAACCGGGGTATCCCTGCTAATGCATTAGCATGACCTTGTCTCCTTCCTCATCACACTTCAGCACCCTGGGGCTCGTTCTTACAGACACCTGCCGTCTATACTTTTATCCTCTCACCCACTGATAGAGTTTCCTTCTCGTGCCTTTCTTGTTCTTCCCCTTCCTCCTCCTCCCCTTCCTTTCCCACTCTCTCTCTCTCATGCCTAGGGTCGTGTGCATCACAAACACATGCTTTACCAGGAGATACACCCTACTGCAACACTGTGCACCATCCCGACTCTGGTGGAATAACGGGTTCCTTCCCTAGGGGTTTCTGATTACTAAAGGATCCAATAAGTCATTTGTAAGGGTTTTTGTTACGTTTTTCTTTATTTTGTGTGCAGGCCTGTATGTGTATGCATATGCACAGGTAAGTGTACACACTTAGGCCATGCACTCATGTGGAGGTTGAAAGACAACTTGCTGGAGTCTTTTCTCTTTTAGCATGTGAGTTCCAGGGGGCAAACTCAGGTCACCATGCTGGGTGGCGGGTGTTCTTATCTACTGAGCTATCTCACTTGCTCCTCTGTAAGAGATTTGAAATTTCTGTTTTCTTCTTGGAGGTTCTCTCTAAAAAGATGAAGGTGTGCATAATCTTCCCATCTAGACAAAGACCTTATACTGTTATGTTTTTGTGTCTGCCTTTGTGATTGTATTAACACCAAGTAAACTTTATAAATAAATCACATACTTGTGTTCAGCAGATACTGGATGAGGTTTTCACCTGGTGCATTTGTACAAGTGTGACTTTTGCAGAAGACCAAGAGATTAAATTTCAGGAGTTGGGCCATCACTCTGTGTCAATCATAAGGATACACTCAACTCAAAAGACCCTATTGGTTTAATCAGACACACCACTGCACCACTACGGAAAAATGCTTCCAGGAACATTGCACCATTTATCATCACACAAATGCTGTGACTTTCAAGATTTCTGTTTTTATTTCTAAACCTATGATATTTTAACTATAAAAACTTGTAAGGAAAAATAGTTGGTATACATTTTAATTAAGAAAAACTGGGCAAATTTCTAACTTGAAGAAGAGACCCTGTTGAAGGCCTGTTGCAGGCACTGACTTCATTATCAATCTTGTTGATATCAACCTTCCCTTCTCTGGACTCCAGTTTACATGTAAAGTGGAGCAGTTCCTATCCATGGTCCCTCCCAAGGAACCCGTGTTTCTCAGGTCCTGAAGAGCAACAATTGAATGTAATTAATAGCATTGCTCAGCACCTTGGGTTGCACAGTAGATGTTCTCTTTCCTTATTTGAACCACATAGAAGCAGTAATGTCTCTTTTGGCCTATCCTCCAGATACGGCAAGCCAGGCTGTAATGCGGAGACCTGTGACTACTTCCTTAGCTACCGGATGATAGGGGCTGATGTGGAGTTTGAGCTGAGTGCAGACACGGACGGTTGGGTAGCAGTTGGATTCTCTTCAGACAAGAAGATGGTAAGACACAAATCATGATAGAAGCTGCTTTTTCTCTTTGCTTTGTTGGCTGTCTTTAGATTTTGGAAGAAATGAATTAATCAAAGAAGCAGAAGCACTGTGTTAGCTACAGCTTTCTAATTGCACGTTTAAAAAAAATTCAGAGGCTGGAAAGATGATTCAGTAGCTAAGAGCACACACTGCTCTTGCAGAGGATGGGGTTCGGTTCCCAGCACCCACATCAAACAGCTTACAACCGCTTGTCACTCTAGTTCCAGGAGATTGGATACCCTCTGACCTCTGTGGGCACCTGCGCACAATGCACATAGTGCATATGCCATATAAACTTATGCGGGCACACACATATAAATGTACATGTAAATAAAAGTAAGTAAATATTTTTTTTTAATTCAAGCAAGCTTTAGTGGAAAGATTTGTTATTAGAATACAGGGTGTTTTGTGCTACATGTAGTGATCAGCTCTGTCCACATTATTTTGCACACTACATAACCTGTGCCAACTGTTATATATCTCCTGCTCATATGTGTGTGGATTGACTGGGGTTCAGCTTGCTTCCTGTGGGCTCAGCTGGGCTTGGCTATAGTCCATGGGTTGAGTTTGATTTCCTGTGTGTGCTTTAGTCTGGAAGGGGCAGCTACCAAGGCCTGTTCTCTTCATAGCAGAGGCAGCAGTGAAGGACCACTGTAAGAGAGTCGGCATGCTTTTCCTTTATACTCACAGACTCGATACAGAACACTTCTATGACCAGATATTTCTCTCTCCTCTACCCCATCACGCACGCACGCACGCACGCACGCACGCACGCACGCAACAGGCAAGTCTCCAATGAACACAAGCCAGGTGTCCTCTACCTCAATTGGTTCTGACACAATTTATGTGGAGACAAATGTCACAAAGTAAAGGTTTAGTTCAAGACTACTCCATTGTAGATGCCAATTTGTGATCTGACGAACTGACTATACATCCGTGTCCCTGTGACTTTCTCTCAAGTTTCATTAATTTGCCAGATCTCAGGGGGAACACTTCCCTTGCGTTTGCCTATTGTGTTCATCAGCCTTACATTACTATTAACTCATTTTCAAAAGGCTTTAAAGGCAGAGGATGTCGCTCAGCGTTGGAGAACTTGCTTAGCTTAGCATGCACATGGCTCTGGATTCCATCACCCAACACTGCCACCAAGTGAATAAATAAGCAAAACAAACAAACAAAAACAAAACCAGGAAAACAGACAGATATTCAACAGCAAGGTTCTTTTCTGGCTCCGATTTCTGAAGTTTCCATCCATGGTTGCATGACCCTGTCACTTTGGATCCGTACTAAGATAGTAGATTGTGATAGGAAGTCTTTGGGAGAGGAAACCTTCTCACCTTGTGTGTGTGGTGGTTGAGGGGGCAGACCAGAATCCCAATATCTGCACCAGAAGCACACCACCAACCGTCTAACTTCCTTCCAAGGCCCCTCACACTTCCCACTCCTCTCCAATAGTGCCATAGACTGGGAGCAACCTTTAACACAAAGGCCTTTGGGAGACATTTGAGATCCAAATTCCAGCAACTGTTTATAGTACAGGATGTTCAAACAAAGCAAATGAACGGCCAAATGCAAGAGATATGTGGAGAAGGTGTGGGGGAGTGAGGGAGGAGCTTCCATGCCTACTCAGGGTGTATCACACGCCAAGCTCCTCCTGGTAATTAGCAATCAGGAAGATCATACAAATTCTCTCTCTGTGTCTCTGTGTCTCTCTATCTCTGTGTGTCTCTGTCTCTCTGTATGTAGTTGTACATGTATGAGTGAATGTGGGCATGCCTGTGTGTTCACTTGAGTGTGGCGGTCAAGGACAGCCTTGGGTGTCTTTGCTCAGACACCTTCCACCTTTTTTATCTGAGCTGGTCTCTCACTGGCCTGGAGCTTCAGCAAGTAGACTAGGCCGGCTGGCCAGTGAGCTTCAAGGATCCACCTGTCTCTGTATCTGTCTCATCACTGCTGGGATTGCAGACATGCTCAGCCACACCTGGCTTTTTACATGGGTTACGGAAATCCAAACTCAGGTTGTCATGATCGCAAGGCAAGCAGTTGACCAACTGTGTCATGTCCCCGACCCTTCTTTCGGATTTTTAAAAAATTGTGTGCGTGCGTGTGTGTGTGTGTGTGTGTGTGTGTGTGTGTGTGTTTGTGTGTGTGTGAGTTGTCCAGTGTGGGAACCAAACCCAGGACCTCTGCAACAACAGCAAGTTCTCTTAACCTCTGAGCCACTCTCCAGCACCCTCTTTGGAGGGTTTATAAAGACTTCATTATGTTGATATATTGTTTAATCATTGCTCAGGAGTGATAATTCAACCTGGATACTGGAGGGGTGGAGGTGGACCTGAAATTCTCAATCCTCTAATAACATTTGGTCCTCCTTCTGGAGACGAACTCCAGTCTGAAGCTATCTAGGGTCCCCTAGCCACTAGTTAGAAGCATACAAAAAAAAAAAAAAAAAATACAGTCTTCACACTATCAGACGCCTATGAGTTTCAGGAAATGGGGCAGAGATCAAACATGATTTCTTATTATATCACGGTACTGCAGCCAGAGATATAGTCCAAACCTCTGTTCAGGTCACATCTCCCAACATCCTATTGCCCCAAATACATCACACAGCCAGTCCCAGAATGAAGTGGCTAGGAAGCGTACCCTCCCTACTGGGAGGTCCTGTGATGGTGTGTGTGTGTGTATCTGACTAGAATACCACCACCACTACCGTTACCAGGGAGTGACGGATCAATCCAACGAGCTTCATTTTCCACAGTATCCATTGCCAGAAAATAGCTGTAGCTCAGAAAGAACAGGAGCAAGAAGAGGGATGGGCACCAGTAGGCCAGGCTGGGGTCGTATTGTCACCTCCGTCCCTCTTGTCACCTCGGCTGTATTCTATGTGGGGCCTTCCCCAAGCTGCCAGCCTTTCTTAAGCCAGGGCCTTTGCATGTGCTGCCTTGATTCTTTAGAACAGTGGTTCTCCACCTTCCTAATGCTGTGACCCTTCAATACAGTTCCTCATGTTGTGGGGACCCCAACCATAAGATTATTTCATTGCTACTTCATAACTGTAATTTTGCTACTGCTATGAATCGTAATGTAAATATCTGATATGTGATCTCTTGGGGGTCACGACCTGTTGGTTGAGAACCACTCCTCTAGAGTCTCAAACCATTTCTCTTCATCTGGCTGACTTTGAGGCATGAGCAGGGAGTGATAAAGGGAAGAGAAGAGGGAGGGAGACCCAGACCAAGGCACCTGTAGTAGCCAGAGTAAGGAGGGCTCATTCTGTGGTGTTTTGAAAGTATCACTTGGGGATGGAGAGATTGCTCGGTAATTCAGACTGCTTGCTGCTCTTCCAGAGGACATGCATTTGGTTCCCAGCACCCATGTCAGGTGGCTGATGACCTCCTTTAACTCTAACTCCAAGGGATCTGATGCCCCTTCTGGCCTCCATAAGTATCTGCATGCATGTGGCATAACACACACACACACACACACACACACACACACACACACAATGATAATAGTCTGGCCTCCATAAGAATCTGCATGCATGTGGCTAACACACACACACACACACACACACACACACACACACACACACACACACACACACACACACTGATAATAGTCAGACTAACTCCCAGAAACTAAGCCAAGGACCAGCATCCCTGATATACAAGCTGCCCGCACTTTACAGGACAGAGGACTACTTTTCTGTGGATGCCTGGGAAGCAAAGCCTGAAGTCCCTAACTGTTTCCACCTCAGGATGTGAAGTGACGGCACAGGAGCCCCTGGGGTTTCTCTTACTCTCCCTGTCACGGATTCACTTTGGTTTTTCTCTTCATGTGGTGAGGAGCAGCTGTGGAGTCGGAAAGAGCAGCTCCTGAGATCAGCCTGTCATTCTTCTGGTGGCCAGTGGGTGGGGCTGTGCTGAGGGATGTTGCAGGCTGATCTCAGGCCCTGGCCTGTGAATCAACCCATTCAAAGAGTGTCCCAATAAAGGAGGAAACAGGAAAAGGAAGAAGAAAGAGAACACGAGTTCAAGACCATAGTGAGACTGCATAGTGAGACCCTGTCTGAAAATAAGGAAGGAAGGGAGGGACAGGAGGGAGGGAGGAAGAAAAAAAATGGGTTATTTTAGGGCTCAGATAACAGAGGCAGACTAGGGAGCCTTTCAAATGTAATATCTATAAAGTGGAGGCCTCTCCTTTCCTCTCTCCTCTCTCCACTGAAGCATGGACTAAATTAAAAAGCAAAAACTCAGCGATGTATACTAAGAGCAATGTGGATTCCCTTTTTAATAACCTTGAATTTTTATGGAATGGTTTTCAAATTAGATGTAATATTTTTTTAACAGCAATTTTGGTTTCCTATCTAAATGGCATGCCTCACAGGCTCCAGACGCTGCCTCCTCCATCACCCATAGCCTCCACGAAGCAGTACAATCAACCAATCTTTAATGTTTTTAACTTGTTCAAAAAAAAAACACAAAATGAAACCTCCAGATAAGCTACAGAGATAGTTCCTCAAACTCAGCTCCCTTACCCTATCTCTCTGTCTCCATATCTTGTGCCAGATACACCAACTGATAGCCTTTTTATTATGGTATCACTTTTGACCATTTTCCTGTGTATAATTCAGCAGCATCAATCACAATCGCTGCTGTGAAGTCACCACCATTTCCTAGTTCCAGAACATTTTCTCAAATAACATTTTCGCTTCTGAGCCTTTTCAATTAATGAATGGATTAGCTAATGACTTTGGAACATTTTTCATAACTGAAGTTCTGTTTTGTTTTGTTAGAATGAGCTTCAAGATGGATTTGCCTGGCTCTGCTCATCAGGCTACTTTATGTGGTTTTGTGCAGGAATGCATCCTCCAACTCATCCCAGCAGGAAGGCCCCAGATGTCAGTCATAGTGAAACTGACTTTGCTCACTTGCTTAAGACGTTTTTTAAAAAAGGATTTAAAAAATTTCATGTATTTATTTGTTTGTGAGGGAGGTGTGCATGCCATGGTGCACTTGTGGAGGTCAGAGGACAACTTGCAGGAGTTGGTTCTCTCCTTCTACCAGGTGGGTCCCAGAGATCGAACTCAGGTCATCCTGCTTGGTGGCAAGTACCTTGCTCTTGCTGGCTGAGCCATCTCACTGGCCCGGTTTAAGGGTTTTTAACGGTATTTAAAATAATTTCGTGATATTTCTAATTACAGATGCTATGGAATATATATGTATATTTCTAAGTGAAAAGTTTTTACCTCCTCTCTTCTCAACCTTTTTCTCTGCTAGGGTGGTGATGACGTCATGGCCTGCGTCCATGACGACAATGGCAGGGTCCGCATACAGCACTTCTACAATGTGGGACAGTGGGCAAAGGAGGTTCAGAGAAACCCTGCCAGAGATGAAGAAGGAGTCTTTGAGAACAATCGTGTCACCTGCAGGTTTAAGCGCCCTGTGAACGTTCCCAGAGATGAAACGATTGTGGATCTGCACTTGAGTTGGTATTACCTGTTTGCTTGGGGTCCGGCCATCCAGGGTAAGCCTGCATTTCAGCCTCTGCATTGAACACCGGTCACCATCGTGCTCGTGCTCACTGTTAAGTGGGGTCACACTGTGTATTCTACAAGGGAGAGGAAATACGAGTCCTTCCTTCAGAAGGTTCTAAGGAGCTTACAGGGCAGGGGGACACTGGGCACAGTGCACACATGCACAGCTGGAGCGTGTGA